>NC_135637.1:45460759-45768141 GCF_053574225.1 Canis aureus
TCTGCTTAGACATGCAATTGATGCAGGCTTCCAGAACTTCCTCCAAAGCTGCTTCACACTTTTTTTTTTTTTCTTAAGATTTATTTATTTATACATGAGAGACACAGACTGAAAGAGAGAGGCAGTCATAGGCAGAGGGAGAAGCAGGCTCCTTGCAGGGAGCCCAGTTTGGGACTCGATCCCAGATCCCAGGATCACAACCTGAACCGAAGGGCGCTGCCCAATCGCTGAGCCATCCAGTCGTCCCTGCTTCACGCTTTTATCCTTGATCGTGTTCTCAGGATACCCCTTGCCACCATCTCCAGGTCTCACCCATAGTGATCCCAGCTTCCACTGCAGCACACACCCATTTTGGACTAAATTTGCCCCCACATTTGTCCTTCTGGAATCCACAAGGCACTGCCCTGATGCATGGCTGGTCTCTGTGGTGTTAGGAGGGGCAAAGCATCACAGTTGTTTGGATTGTTTTAGCCACAGGCAAGACAGTCCTCTCTTCTGACAACCGTTCAGCCCAGAGTTTGAAGCTGATTGATATTTTATTTAAACTACATGCTGTTTACAAACATTTCAAAACAGTTCCCAACATTGGAAAATTACAAGATGTCACATAAAAGGCCTGATTTGCAGCTTTTGTTGACAAACTAGAAGATGTAGCAACACCAGTAACCCCTGGTGGGAGCACTTGGGTGCACCGAGAGGCAAGTGGCTGCCCAAGGTGGGCCTGCACTCCGTGGCCTGCCGCAGGCCTCACCTGCCGTCCCAGTGGCCTGGCTGTTTCTGGCTCCTGTAGGATGAGTTTGTAACCCCTTCTCCTGGCTCTTCCCCATTCCCCATATTTACCAAACAAGACCCTCACATGTGGTAGACCTGCAGGTTCAGATGGAAAGGGTTGCACTGACTAATGCAATATCTCCAACATTTCAGGAATAGGGAAGAAATGGTCATCATAAAACTGTGGGGTGGGTTAGTTGTTGCTAAATGCCAGCAGAGCACTAGGAGAAAATGGTGGGTGCAGGACAGCCAACAGATGTGGGAGCCAGATGGCTTCTATGGCAGTGCTTAGAGAACTTTGCAACCTGTGGCCAGAGGGAAGACCAAGATCTGTGGCTGGAGTGTAATGGAAAAACAAGGTGACGGATATTACAACCCCCGCATCTCTGACACCAAAGTCAGGCTGTGACAGGGAAGGCATGAGACCTGCGACTTGGCATGGGCATGTCTAGCTGAATGCACTTGAGAACTTATAACTCCGAGTCCCTAAAACTCTGGGCCAAGGGGCTTCCTCCTTCCTATAGGTCTGGAGCTTCCAGCTTCACCTGGAGACATTGCAGAGACCACACCCAAAGGCTGGTTCAGGATTATGCGTGCCTTACTCAAGAAATGTCCCAGATCCCATCATTTCTTTTGGACTAATAACCAATGTTAAGTATCAAAGTGTCCTGACTAATGGCTATTGTCTCTGGATGACAGGAAGGATAACTAAAAGGACCTAGGCAGTCATGCCTAGACGTGTCTTGAGGTGTTGGATCAAGAAGAGGATAAAAGGCTGGATGGGGAGAATTTATCAATCCTGGTGCAGTCCCCCATGATTCAGACCAACTTAGAGTTGGTCCTGATGGGATAGTATCTGAAACTTGGATAAATGGGATCCCAGTGTCAAAAAGATGGGGATGCTGGAACAGAGTCAAAATGGTGAGAAAGAAGAGAGAGGGAGCAAGAGCAGGGGGGAAGGGCAGAGGGAGAGGGAGAAGCGGACTCCCTGCTGAGCAGGGTGCCTGATGCCGGGTTCCATCCCAGGACCCTGAGATCGTGACCTGAGCTGAAGGCAGATACTTAACCAACTGAGCAACCCTGGAGCCCCTGTTTTTGTTATTTTAACTGGGCTCCACACCCTACATGGAACCCAACATGAGGCTTGAACTCACGATCCTGAGATCAAGACCTAAGTTGAGATCCAGAGTCAGACACTTAACTGAATGAGCCAGCCAGGTACCTCTAATTTGTGGTTTTAATTCTCTAATGATTGATGATGTTGAGCATCTTTTTATGTATTTGTTTGCCTTCTCTATGTCTTCTTAATGAAGTATCTATTCAAAAATTTTCTCGTATTAAAACTGAATGGATTGTTTTCTTATTAATGGGTTTTGAGACTTCCTTATATAGTCTAGATACAAGCCCTTTATCAGGCATGTGTTTTGCAAATATTTTCTCCCAGTCTGTGTATTTGAAATTTTTAAAAGATAATTTATTCATTTATTTGAGAGAGAGTAAGCATAAATGGGGGGGGGGGGCAGAGGGAGAGAAAGAAGCAGGCTCCTTGCTGAGCAGGGAGCCCAATGTGGGGCTCCATCCCGAGACCTAAGATCATGTCCTGAGCTGAAGGCAGACATTTAACCAACTGAACCACTGAGGCTCCCCTGTATTTGGATTTTCTTAAGAGTATCTTTTGAAGAGCAGACATTTTTTTTTATTTTTATGAAGTTATCAACTTGTTATTTTATGGACAGATAGTACTTTTTGCTGTATCTTTAAGAAATCTTTGCCTAACCCAAGGTCACAAAGATTTTCTCCTGGAAGTTTTATAGCTTTAAAGTTTCTATTTAGAGCTGTGGGTTGTTTTTGAAATAGTTTTTGGATATGATGCTACACAAGTATTTGTCAAAGAGAGGATGGTTATACAAATGTGGTAATCCGGGGATCCTGGTGGCGCAGCGGTTTAGCGCCTGCCTTTGGCCCGGGGCGCGATCCTGGAGACCCGGGATCGAGTCCCACGTCGGGCTCCCGGTGCATGGAGCCTGCTTCTCCCTCTGCCTGTGTCTCTGCCTCTCTCTCTCTCTCACTGTGTGCCTATCATAAATAAATAAAAATTAAAAAAAAAAAAAACCGGGACATAGAAGGACGCCTGGGTGGCTCAGCAGTTAAGCATCTGCCTTCAGCTCATGGCGTGATCCTGCACTTCTTGGATCAAGTCCCACATCGGGCTCCCCGAGGGAAATCTTCTCCCTCTGCCTCTGTCTCTGCCTCTCTTTCTGTGTCTCTCATGAATAAATAAATAAAATCGGAAAAAAAAATTAAAACCAGGGCATAAAGAGCAATAAGTTTGACTCCCAGGAGATTCATCCAGGACCCTCTTGGTATTCCCTTGCCCCGTTGTGACAGTAAAAAGACAAGTGCCACAACCCTTGCCAAAAGAGGCCTGGTGAGCTGGGGCTCAGAAATTTTAGAGATGAAGGTGTGAGGAAGGCCACCTGGCAACTTAGCGAGGAGGACAGCAGAGTTTGTAGGGACCTTGAGGGGAATCTGCAACAAATAATGCAGGGAGGACAAGATGAGTATCCATCATAGCCCAAGACCAGCTGCAGTGGCCAAGGCCATCATTTACTCACTGGTCTTCCTCTTCTGAGTCTTCCCCAGGATTAGAGGCCACTGGAATCTCAGGGGGAGACCCTTCCCACATAGGTGAAGTGCATTCAGGCGGTGCACGTGGTCAGTTGGCCAGCAATAGATCCTGGATTTTGTGGAGGAGAAGAGTGATGCATTGTTGGCTGCACTCAGAAGTCAGAGGCCTCATCTCCTCCTACCTGCTGGGCAGAGGCCCGAGGCCTTGGGCTGAGAATCTCCACAAAGGGAGAAAGCAGAAGTCAGTGTGACAAGTAGACTGTGCTTAAACAGCCACCTCAACTACAGAGGGAGGTTGATGAGGATCGTTCAGGTGCAGGTGCGCATCGGGGAGATGCTTAGTGGCTTCAGGTGGGAGCAGCTGTAGGTGGGAATGGCTCCTCCTCAGAAAGGCATTTGGGAGGAAGGCTGACAGGCTGAGGGGGAGGGCAATGGAGGTCGCCTCAGAGTGTGGGAGTTCTCACTGCCGACCTTTGGAGAACCTCTTTTCTGTGTCCTCTGCAGCCATCAGTAGAATATACATCCCTCATGAGGAGTCAAGTAGTTGGACTGACTTTTTTGCTGAGTGAGAGGGGCATGAGGGAGGGGCAAGGGCAGAGACACCCCTCTGGGTTCCAGGCATGTGGCTCTTCTTGGGCTGTTCCTTCAGAGAAATGGGACATTTCAGAAGCACAGGGGAGGGTTCACACACAGCCACTTCTGCAGCAAGGGCCCTCCTGCTTCCGAGGAGCTCTGCCATCAGAACAGTTGGTGGTTGTGACAGGGGCCTGGTGTGCCCTCCTGTCCTGCCTGCTCCATAAGCTGCCTCCCGGGCCTCAGCTCTGAGCCAGGTGCCCCTCCCTGCTCATACATAAGTGGAGCATGCTCAGTTGGGTCATAGTCCAGTGTTTTGGTGGTTCTAAATGCTCATGTACCAAACCTGCCCCAGCGCATTCCCCTTGTGCCCCACAGAAGAGCAGCCTGCCATGGGATGTGAGGGCTGAGCACTGCTCCAGGGAGCAGCAGAGCAGTCGGGGTGGGAAGTAGAGGAAGGTCGGGCCCGGGTGTGGATTGCTGGCCGTGCTGGTGGTGGAGGTAAACGCATGTGGTTGTAGAGCCTCCTCGAGTACCACAGTGCTGGCGGGTGGCTCTGGCCCTCGCCTGGGGCCCTGCCTGCGGCTGTTGCTCCTGAGGCCTCGTGGGTTCTGCAATTGATTTCTGATTTCACCACCTGTATAGGCTTAGGTGTTGGCTTCTGTAGTCTGCACACTAGTTTCCCAATCCACCTTTTTCAGATTCTAAAAGTTGGCTTTTCTTGAAGAGTGGGGCTAATTCATTCTCCTTGACTTTCTGGTCTTAGCTATTCCTTTACTTCATTTAGGGTTTCAGGAGGCAGCTGAGAGCACTCAGGCTCAGTTGTCCATGTGTCATCAGAAGTTCACTGAGAGATTCTCAAATGTGTCAGTCTGCTCTTGTTCCTAGAAGAAATGCTTTGTGATTCTGTTCAAAGAACACCAATTAGTTCTTCTTAGTAATGTTTTAGTAACGACCTTTGTATCTACTTATACCTGAGATGGTACATTTTAAAGAAGATTTATTTACTTGAGATAGGACAAGCGGGGAAAGAAGGGCAGAGGGAGAAGCAGACTCCTCGCTGAGTGCAGGGAGCCCCATTCGGGGCTCAATCCCAAGACCCTGGGATCATGACCTGAGCTGAAGACAGCCGCAGAGCTGAGCCACCCAGGCACCCCACGATGGTGCTTTAATGTTCCCTTCTCTTGTCTTTTTCTGACATTTTATGTCAAAAATTCACTAGCCCCATAAGAGGGGTTTTTTATGTCTTCTTGATTTTTTAAAAATAATTTTCTAGTCTCTGAATTGCTCTGAGCTTGGTAGAATGTGAATAGGGACGTATTCCATAGAGCAGGAAGGAGGACAGATCTGAACTTGTGGAAAGTTGCCATTACTGTTTTAGAAGCTCTGCTTGCCAGAGAAGGCAAACAAAACCTCAGGACCCGACCTCTTACCACTGGACTGGGGTAAGAGATGGGTTATTCTGTCCGGCTCCTTGAAATCACCTTGGAGATGGTGATGATCTTTGGGAAAGTTCAGGAAATTAGGTTTGGAACAATTTATACTCTCTGAAGTCCAATAAAGAATGGAGATGAAGCCATAATTGTTTTCCTTCACTTAGCTGGTATTAAGGGACACTGGGTGAACCTAGCAGAGAAAGAGCTGAAGATTTAGGACTAGAAGTTGTAGGATGGCAGGAGAGGTGGAGGACCGCCTAGGGTCTCACTTCCTGCTAAGATGGGTGGTTGAGGCTGAGTGTCCTGTGCCAACAGGAGGAGGCTGAGCCCTGTGAAAATCTACTTAGGCTTTTCCCTTAACCTTGTGCCAGGTTGGTGGAGATGAGTGGACAAGACCCTCTCAATCTCTTGGATCTTGCAGCACAGAGCCTGCGGAATGAGAAGGCCTCAGCTGTACGTGACCTGGAAGAGCTCCCTGTGGGCCTTTTCCCAACTCTGTCCACAGCAGCCTTTGATGGGGGACACATGAAGACTGTGACAGCAATGGTGCAGGCCTGGCCCTTTCCCTGCCTCCGTCTGGGACCGTTAAGAGATCAGTCAAGAACTCAAGACCTCTTGGAAGCCGTCCTGGATGGGCTGGAATTGGTTCCTCCTAACGCAGTTTGGCCCAGGTAACTGGAGAGTTGGGGTGCTGGTAGGGGCACAGTGAATTGCAGAAGTGGGAGCTGGATTCAGGGATGTGGAGTCCAAGCATGTGCTAGCCTCTCCTGGTGGTGCAGCATCTGTCATCATGAGGCCCTGAGGCCATTGTCAGAGTCCCTCCGTGAAGAGAGTCCTGGCATAGTTCAGAGCTGATCATGCTACTGAGGTGGTTAAGAGTGTGGCTGGGTTCCTGGGTGGTATCCCGGCAACGTATAATGTGGGGAAGCAAGGAGGGCACCTAGAAGGCGTAGTGGACGGCAGAGGGCAGGGCTGCTGGTTGGCACAGTGGTGGGTCCCCAGGGTCTGCCGCTGCTGCTGGTCTCCTGCCGGCCCCGCTCTACAGGCCTGAAATTCCTCATGTCTGCTCTCCTCCTCATTCCCCACAGGAGATCAAAGCTGAAGGTGCTGGATTTTACCCATGACGTTGAGCACTCCAACTGGAAGGAGTGCTCGGAGGCTACTCCTGCACCCTTTGTCATCACTCACATGCTAGAAGAGCCGGAGGCGGACAAGCTGACACCCAGTTACAAAGAACGGCCTTAGCATCACCGAGAACCCGAGGAAATACACAGAGACCTTTTCCTAGGTGGTTTGTTCGGCTTCTTCCACCTGTCTAGGTTCCCCTCGTACATACTCCAGAGAGTCGAGAAGAACCATGGCGGTCTGCGCCTCCACTGTCAGACACTGGTCATTGTCCAAGTGCCATTCCTCAGCCTTGTCGAGATCCTGGGGATGCTGGAGCTGGAGACCATCCGGGAGCTGAGGCTTCATTACAGGAGTACGTTCTGCTCCCGTTCTGACCTAATCCAGTTTTTTTACCCGCGCAAGGGTAAATGAGCAACCTGGGCAACCTCATCATGAACGACATCCCCTGGGATTTCCCTGCAGACTGTTTCTTTTTGCTGAGTCCACTGGGCCGCCTCTAGAAGCTCCATCTCATCTTTGGCTGTCTCTCGGGCCAGCTGCATAAGATGCTGAGTGAGTGTGCGACAAGTCCCTCTGAAGGGCCAGGGGCCAGGATCCCTGGAGTCTTCCCTGAACCCCGCTGCGTCGGAGCAGAGACAAGCCTGGATTTCCAATCCTGTGAGGCCGCAGAGTCACTGAGGACACAGACTGCAAGGCTGAGGTCTCGGACCAGCCAGTGGCTGTCGATTGCTATAGAAGAGAAAGATGCAGGTCTGAAATTGGCCTGTCATTCACTCTTTCATTCATTTTCACGCACTCAGTCCGTGCCAAGCAGACAGCTAAGAATGGATATGAAACTCTGACCAAACTCAGGGTCTCGTCTTCCTAGAGCTTATGTAGAGAAAGTGAACCAGGATGGTAGGTTGTCAGGGTGGTGTTTGAGGGAGGGAACTGCCCCCTCACCAATGTCTAAGCTCAGCTGATTTGATGAACTCCTTCCTCTCTTTTGTGTCTCACAGACTTCTCTGTAGCCTGCCCCCCCTACCCCCCCGAATACAGAGCTGTTCTCCTGGGGCCTGGTCTTTGAGTAAATAGAAGCATGGGGAACCATCTTCCCAAATTCTCCAGCCAGTAAAACCTATGCTTTACCATGTGTAGGAGCTATAGCTAAATTTCATTAATTCAGCCACACTTTGTGGAGCATGTGCGATAATTGTGTTGATGGGGCTTATTAGGAAGCTAAGGCTGAGAGGTGCCTGACTCCATAGTCTGCAAACAGAGAGGTCCCATGGCCAGCGGGGATGGGTTTCACTCCACACTCTGTGGTCTTAACCACTACAGAAGCCTGGCTCCCACCATGTGCATCCAGACTCGGGTAGGCATTGTGCCAATTTCTCAGGCCAGATTTCTGGATCTTTCCCAAATGTATCTAGTGTGACACTCGAGTTTCCAAGAAGTGACTGTGTCTGTCTGTCCACAATGGCCTGCAAAACCACTGGAGACGCTGGTGATCAATGGATGCAGGCTCATTGAGAATGACATCACCTACTTGTCCCAGAGCATTCGTGCCACCTGCCTGAAGGAGTTTGTTCTCTGTGGCAATAACCTGTCCCACACGGTTCCTGGGCCCCTCCAGGTTCTGCTGGGGGAGGTGTCTGGCACTCTACAGCACCTGAACTTGTGCAGCTGCCGGCTGAAGGAAGCCCAGCTCCGAACCCTGCTTGCCTGCTCTGTGCTGCTGCTCGAGCCTCCCCTCGCTCGTGTTCTACGACCATGTCATCTCCACATGGGGCATCACGAACGTGCTTCAACAGTTAGGAGGGTTGAAGGAGCTGAAGCATGTGCAGTCCCCTGTTCCTGCTGAATGTGTTGTATACTTGGATGAATACAGGTGGGGGAAGCTCAACAGAGTGGAACTTGCCCGGGTGCACGCCAAGTTGCAGGAAATGTTGCAACCACCCCAGCGGGCCGACATGGAGTCAACTAATTCTACCTCAGTGGCCTGACAATGAAAACGCACAGCTGACCTGATGGGGAAGAGGAGCAGCATCTGTCCTGGAGCTGTGGTTGTGGATTTCCCGGATGGTGTGGCTTCAAGGAAAACTATCAAAACAAGAAAACACAACCAACGCTCCAGTGGGGACTGCTGTTTCTGGATCCAGCTGGGGCTCAATTCTTCATGAAATTGACAAGCACTGGTCAAACATGGACACTGTGCAAGTGTTCTGATGCTGCGTATAAAAGGACAACTTCGCCTGACACTGGTACTTCTAGTCTGTTTACCCAGTTTCCCTTTCATTATGCTTCAGTATTCCCACTTTGAACAACACGCAGTTGGGTGAGTTAATTCTCAAAACATTAGTTTATAAAGTGAGGTCAATGAAATGTTCATCAAAGGAATAGGTGAACGTGATACGATCAACACGGAGCGTTCATTCAACTATTTATTCAAATATTTGTTGACTTCCTGTTTTGTTCAGAAACTGCTCTCACCGGGAAGACGGTGTAAACATTCGGGGTGTCTGCTCTCCAAGAACTTAGCTTTGAAAGAGGATGGGGCCCACTAAACCAAGTCAGCAGACCCGTAAGAAAGCTGGTTTCAAAGGAGCGCTGTAAGAATGACAGAAGGAATACCAGTCTGATGAGGGCTTATTGGAGTTAGGAGCACTATGAGATGATTGAGAATATGCATCAGTCTCTGCCCTCAGTTGCTGGCACAGAGCTCCTGAAACCTTGTCATT
The DNA here is from genome assembly GCF_053574225.1 of Canis aureus. Lineage (NCBI taxonomy): Eukaryota > Metazoa > Chordata > Mammalia > Carnivora > Canidae > Canis > Canis aureus. The sequence continues at coordinate 45,470,016 of NC_135637.1, forward strand.
TCCTAAGTAATAACACTAGGAACATCCTCTGTTCCAGCATTTGGTCTTTGACCCCCATCCCTGACAGAGGGCTTTTGTTCTTTTAAGATTTTATTTATTCATGAGAGAGACAGAGAGAGAGAGAGAGAGGGGCAGAGACACAGGCAGAGAGAGAAGTAGGCTTCCGCCCAGGGAGCCCGATGTGGGACTGGATCCTGGGACACTAGGACCACGCCCTGGGCCAAAGGCAGGGTAACCCACTGAGCCACCCAGGAGTCCCCAGAGGGCTCTTGAAAGCTTTATAAATTCCCAAGTGATAAGGGTGCTAGGATCATCTTTTGTTCTAATGAGGTGGCTCAGGCTGTGCTCTCAGATGGCTCCCAGATGGGACTGGTCCCCAGAAAGATGAGGCCATGATTACGAGCTTGGAATTTTAGGCCCCATCCCTCATCTTCCAGAGCAGGGAAGAGGGGCTGGAAATGGAATGATTGATCATGCCTATGTGAGGAAACCTCCCTAAAACCCCAGTCATAGGGGACTTGGAGAGCTTCCACCTAGATGTACCCCAACACCACAAGGACAGAAACTCCTGCACGTCCTCCCCCCGCCAAGACTTCACCCTGTGTAAGTCTTCATCCGGCTCTTCATCTGTATTGTTTGTCCTTTTATAACTGGTAAATGTGTTTCCCTGAGATCTGTGAGCCACTGTAGCAAATTACTCCAACCCGAGGGGGTGCTCATGGGAGCCTCTGATTTGCATCCAGATCAGACAAGTTGTATAACCTGGGGACTTAACTACTATTGGCATCTGAAGTAGGGCGGGGGCGGTCTTGTGGGACTGGGCGGGTAAGTTGGGATCCGCCACTATCTCCAGGTGGATGGTATCAGAGATGTGATGTGACTGAGTTCTCATTGCAGGGAAAAATCGCCTCACGCCTAAAGTGTCAGAAGTCACTTGTGTGAAGAGTAACGGAGACACAGGAGAGACTCCCAGCAGGGAAGCCCCAGGTTTTTCCCTTTGAAGGAGGTAGACAGAACTGGGGTTTTCCTTTATAGCCCCTATTCTTTTTGAGGGGGGTGTGGTGGGGAAGATCAGGGAATTGTAGCTTCTGTGTGAACCTTCTGATGACTCATAGGTGAGTGTTGAGAAGCACCCAGATATGAGGAGAGCTGGGGACACCCCTCCCAGGCGGAGAAATGAGAGAGACGGTGAGAAGGAGTCAAGGAGATGGAGGCTTCACTTTGAGTAGTATGGATAGGTTAACAGTATTTTTCCAATCCAGGAACTTGGAATGTCTTTCCATTTATTTGTGTCTTTGAAAATTTCCTTCATCAGTGTTTATAATTTTCAGCATACGAGTCTTGCACCTCTTTTGGTTCCTAAGTATTTTATTCTTGCTGTTGTTATGGTAGATGGAATTGTTTTCTTAATTTCTTTTTTAGGTATTTCATTGTTAGTCTTTCGAAATGTCTCCAATTTTTATATGTTGATTTTATATTGTGTAAGTTTACTGAATTTTAGTAGGTTTTTGTGGAAAGTCTTTGCACTTTCCTACATATATGATCTTTCCACCTGTGAATAGATAATTTTACTTTTTTCTTTATGACTTCTATACCTTGTGTTTCTGTGTCTTGCCTGATTGCTCAGGCTAGGACTTCCAGAACAGTGTTGAGTAGCAGTAGTGAGAGTGGAGATCGTTGCCTTGTTCTTTCAGGTTTAACGCACTGGTTATATTAGCTGTAGAGTTTTCATAGATGGGCTTTATTGTGTTGAGGTTTTAGAAGTTTTACTGAACATGAGTTGGTGTTGAAGTTTGTCACATGTTCTGCGTCTGTTGAAATGATGATGATGTAATATTTGTGTCTCATTGTTTGTATTGTGTCTCACATTGATTTGCATTGATTTTGCATGTGTGAGGCCAACTTTGAATCCCAAGGATAAATCCCACTTGGTCAGGGTATAGGACTCTCTTGATGTGCTGTTGAATTTAGTTTGTTAGTACAGTTGACCCTTGAGAACAGCATGGTGGATACGGATGCCAACAGTGAGAAATCTGTATATAACTTTTGTCTTCCCCCAAAACGTAAGTACTAATGGCATACTATTGTGAGAAGCCTTACCGACAGGAATAACACATATTTTATGTTATATGTATGATATACTGTATTTATATAGTAAAGTAAACTAGAGAAAAGGAAATATTAAAAAAATCACAAAGAAGAGAAAATAGGGGTGCTTGGGTGGCTCCTTCAGTTAAGAGTTCAACTCTTGATGTCGGCTCAGGTCTCAATCTCAGGGTCATGAGTTCAGGCCCTGCATTGGGCTCCACGCCCAATGGAGTCTACCTTCAAGGGTGTGGGGGCACCTGGATGATTCAGTTAAGCATCTGACTCTTGATTTCAACGTAGACCATACATGATCTCAGGGTCATGAATTCAAGCCCCAGTGTAGACTCCATGCTGGGCATAGAGCCTGCTTAAGATCCTCTCTCCCACTCCCTCCCGCAACTTGCCCACCTGCACTCTAATACAAAAGAGAAGATAGGGTCAGGGTACTGTATACATACTTACGTGAGTGTACTGGCTCGTGACAGGAATGGTGGCCCCGAGATGGCCATGTCCTGCAGCCTGGTAGCCTTGGCTCATCAGTAGGTCACTGGGTGGGTCTAAAGGTGGCAGCAGTATCTTGGAGGTTCAGTATAGATGCCCCATCTGCCTGCTGGTGTACCACAAGCCATGGTCAACAGCTACTGTAGCCAAACTTGAGTGTGCTGGCCTCCAGGAGGCCATGGGGCCAGGGCACCACTAGGAGGAGGAGTCCACACCCAGCCCAGGAGGGGCCCAAGGCCTGCAGTCACACCTACTGCATGGAGGACTTGGGAGGGATGAGGGCACCAGGGGTGTGGGGCTCTCTTTGCGGCACTGTCTCTGCCCTCTGGGCACTTTCTACTTTAGCCCAGCCTTCTACCTGCCAGCCCCAGGAGTTCAGCCCAATCACCCCATTAGTACATGATGTGACCTGCCCAGTCCTGGGACCTCCTGTGGTGGGCGGATGCTGGCAGCCTCACTGAGCCTCTCTAGGTACTCAGAAGGCAACAACAGATGGGACGTCTGTGCTAAAGGCCTTCAGTTTGGTCCTATGCGGTTGTAAATAAATGCCTTGTGGCTTAATGTTGGCAGCTCTTTGAGAAGCTACATTTAAGTGAACCCATGCAGTTCAACCCTGTGGTGTTCACAGATCAGCTGCATATCCTGTTTTTTTCTTAAACATCTATTTCTATGATAAAGGTTACTTTATGAATTAGGTACCGTGAGATATTAACGATAAAGCTAATATACAAAAAATTGTAACAACATGGCCTAAAAAAAGTTATGTGAATGTCTCTCTCTCACAAAATACCTTATTGTACCATACGCACCCCTTTTCTTATGATGATGTGAGGCGACGCAATGCCTGTGTGATGAGATGAAGTAGGTGAATAACGTAGGCCTTGTGACGTAGTGTTAGGCTACTGTTGATCTTCTGATCTTACCTCAGAAGGAGGAGGGTCATCTGCTTCCAGATCACAGTTGATCACAGGTAATTGAAACCATGGAAAGCAAAACCGTGGGTGAGGGGGATTACTGTCTATCACTGTGATGCTATGATGTGGGGTGCATGTATATTTACAAGTCTTATGTTTTACTTCTGGGTTAACCCTTTTATCATTACATAATGGCATTCTTCGTTTCGTGAGACCATTTTTAACTTAAAGTCCATTTTGTCTGACATAAGCAGAGCCACCCTTTCTTTTAGTTACCATTTGCATGGAATATTTTCCATTCCTTCACTTTCAGTCTGTGTGTATTCTTCAATATACCACAAGTCTCTTATGACAGCATGTTACTGGTTCTTGTTTTATTTATCCATTCAGCCACTCCATGGCTTTTGAGTAAAGAGTTTAATGCTGGGGCACCTGGGTGGCTCAGTCGGTTGAGCATCTGACTCTTGGTTTTGGCTTAGATCTTGACCTCAGGGTCAGGAGATCAAGCCCCATGTCTGGCTCCGCGTTCAGGAGAGAGTCTGCTGGGATTCTCTCTCTCTTCTCCCTCTGCCCTTGACCTGCTCACATGCATGTGCACTCTCTCTGGAAAAATACATCTTTTTCTTTCTTTCTTTTTTTTTTTTTTAATGAGTTTATGGGCAGCCCCGGTGACTTAGCAGTTTAGCGCCACCTTCGGCCCAGGGCGTGATCCTGGGGACCCAGGGTCGAGTCCCATGTCAGGCTCCCTGCATGGAGCCTGCTTCTCCCTCTGCCTGTATCTCTGCCCCCTTCTCTCTAACTCTCAGGAATACATTAATAAAATCTTTAAAATATAAAATAAAAAAGTTTAATTTTTAACATTTCAATAATTATTGATGGATAAAGACTTAGTATTGCCATTTTGGTTGTTTTCTTTTGCTATTGTGTTCCTTTCTTTGTCTTTTGCTGTCTTTATTATTTGGTCATTTTTTTTTATAGTAATTTGCTTTCATCTTTTGTGTCTCTATTCTGGATTTTTTTTCTGCATTGGTACCATGAGAGTGTTCTCAATGGCATCTAGAATGGTGAACCCTTCCCAGAAGTTTTCAGTTTACTTAGCCTATATCCATCAGAGGAATCACTGTGGCAGCTGTAGCCTTACAAATTTATTTATTATTATTTTTAGGTTTTTTAAAGAAATCTCTAGACCCAACATGGGGCCTGAACTCACAACCCTGAGATCAAGTCACATGTCTTCCAATTGAGCCAGCCAGGCACCTCCAAAATTTGTTTCCTAAATAATAAGACCTGAAAGTCATACTTATTCCTTGATCCATGCACTACAGAGCAGATGTGTAGCAGTCAGGAAAACATTAATGCCATTGTACAACTCCCGTCAGAATGTGTCTCCAAGTGTATCGTCAGCGGTGATATTTTGAAAGGAATCTTTTTTTTCCCCCTTGAGCAGTAGGTCTCAACAGTGGGTTTCAAATATGCAGTAAACCATGTTGTGAACAGGTGTGCTGTCATCCAGGCTCCATTTGTCGAGTACACTTAGCATAATTCATAAAGGCACTAGGATTTTTGGAATGGTAAATGGGCTTAGATTTCTACTTCAAGTCATCAGCTGCATGAGCTCCTAATAAGGGAGTCATCCCCTCCTTTGAAGCCTGCCATGACTTCTCTTGTGTAGCCATGAAGTCCCAAATGACATCTTCTTCCCATATGTCTGTTTGGTCTCTGTTGAAAATTTATTGTGGGGCTCCTGGGTGGCTCAGTCTGTTAAGCATCCTACTCTTGGTTTCTGCTCAGGCCATGATCTCAGGGCTGTGAGATTGGGCCTTGTGTTGGTCTCTGTGCTCGGCGTGGAGTCTGCTTGTAGTTTCTCTCTCGCTCTCCTTCTTCCCCTCCCCACTGTGCACTCACGAGTGTGCGGGTGGGTGCTGTCTCTCTCAAATCTTAAAAAAAATTTGTTTAGTGTAGGCACCCTCATGAGTTGTCTTAGCTTGATCTGGGTAATTTGTTACCGCTTCTGCATCAGTACTTGCTGCCTCACTTTGCACTTTTATGTTATAGAGATGGTTTCCTTCCTTCAATCTTAGGAACCAACCTCTGCTAGCTTCAGTCTTTTATTCTACAGCTTCCTTATATCTCTCAGCCTTCCCAGAATTGAAGAGCGATAGGGCCTTGCTCTGCATTAAGTTTTGCGTTGAGATATTGTGGCTGGTTTGATGTTCCATCCAAACCACTAAAATTTTCCCCATATAAGTGGTAAGATTCTTTTGCTTTCTTAGGATTTATGTGTTCTCTGGAATAGCCCTTTCAATTTCCTTTAAGAACTTTTCCTTTACATTCACAATTTGGCTCACTGGCACAACACACCAAGCTTTTGACCTCTTCTCTAGGGATTCAACATGCCTATTAAGTTTAATTGTTTCTAGCTTTTGGTTGAAAGTGAGAGATGAGGGACGCCTGGGTGGCTCAGCGGTTAAGCATCTGCCTTTGGCTCAGTTCATGATCCTCGGGTTCTGGATTTGAATCCCACTTCAGGATCCCTGTCGTATTCCTGATCTTAGGGGAAAGGCTCCCGGTGGTTCCCTACTGAGAATGATATTTGGGGTGGGCTTTTCATAGATGGCTTTTAAGATGCTGAGGAATGTTCCCTCTATGCCTACAGTGTGAAGAGTTTTGATCAGGCATGGATGCTGTATTTTGTCAAAAGCTTTCTCTGCATCTATTGAGAGGATCCTATGGTTCTTGATTTTCTCTTGCTGATATGATCAATCACATTGATTGTTTTAGGAGTGCTGTACCAGCCTTGCGTTCCGCGGTGAAATCCCACTTGGTCATGGTGAATACTCTTCTTAATGTATCATTGGATCCTATTGGCTAGTATTTTGTTGAGAATTTTTGCATCCGTGTTCGTCAGGGATATTTGTCTGTAATTTCCTTTTTGGACAGGTCTTTGTCTGGTTTTAGAATTAAGGTGATGCTGGCCTCATATAACGAGTTTGGAAGTATCCCATCTCTTTCTATCTTTCAAACAGCTTTAGTAGAATCTGCATGGTTTCTTCTTTAAACATTTGATAGAATTCCCCAGGGAAGCCATGTGGCCCTCGTATTTGTGTCTTGGGAGGATTTTGATGAGTGCTTCAATTTCCTCCCTGGTTATCGACCTCTTCAGGTTTTCTCTTTCCTCCTGCTCCAGTTTTGGTAGTTTGTGGTTTTCCAGAAATGCGTCTATTTCTTCTCCATTGCATAATTTATTGGTGTATAGCTGCTCAGCTCATAATCTGTTATTATAATCCTTTGTATTTCCTTGGTGTTGGTGATCGCTCCATTCTCATTCCTGATTTTATTAATTTGGGTCTTTTCTCTCTTCTTTTTAATAAGGCTGGTTAATGGTTTATCTATCTTATTCTTTCAAAAACCAGCTCCTGGTTTTGTTGATGTGTTCCACAGTTCTTCTGGTCTCTATTTTGTTAAGATCTGCTCAAATCTTACTCTCTTCTTCAGCTGGTGGAAGGTTCATTTGCTGTTCATCTCCAGCTGCTTTAGGTTCAAGGTTAGCTTTTGTATTTGAGTTCTTTCCAGTTTTTGGATGGATGCTTGTATTGTGATGTATTTCCCCCTCAGAACTGCTTTTCTGTATCCCAAAGATTTTGAGTGGTTGTATCTTCATTCTCATTAGCTTCCATGAATTTTTTAATTCTCTAATTTCTTGGTTGACCCTTTCATCTTTTAGCAGGATAGGACCTCCAGTTTGGATTGCATCTCATTTAATTGATTTTTAATTTTGGACAGATTAGATCGAAATTCTACAGTCATGAAGTCTGTTGAATCCTTTATGCTTTTTTCCAGAGCCACCGGTAGCTTCATAATTGTGCTTCTGAATTGGCTTTCTGACAATGAATTGAAATCCAAATTCTGTAGCTCTGTGGGAGAGAGGACTGTTTCTTATTCTTTCTTTTGTGGTGAATCCTTCCTCCTAGTCATTTTGCTCAGTGCAGATTAGCTAAAAACAACTAGTACAGGAAAAAGAAGAAAGGGGGCGGGAAACAAAAAACAAGAAGGGGTATCCTCTGATTTTATATACTGTAAGTGCCTAGACTTAGCCTTGAACCTTCTAGCGCTGCTTGGACAGGAACTTGCTCTTCCCCTGTCCTTCCAGCTGGTCTTCTGGGGGAGGGGCCGGCCATGCTGATTCTCAGGTGTGTGCACATGTGGGACATGCTTCGCCCCCTTGCAGGTGCAAGGCTCCGTGGGAGCTGTTTATCCCGTGAGGCCTCTGCTCACTGGCGGCCCCTATCTGTCCGAGGTACTAAGTGACACTAGGAGGAACAACAGAAGCGGCGGCCAGGTCATCTCCCGCAGTAACTCAGTCTGTAGGGGCCTGGCCATTCCAGGGGCGGTTGAGAATCGGTGGTTGACAATCAGTGCTGAAAATTCCCCGGTGCCAGGTTTCTGTCATGTAAACGTCCACCTAACAAGGGTCAGTGGTGGAGTAACTAGGAGGTAGGACCAGGAGGAGGAGGATGGAGCTTTGAAAGCAGTATTGGAGTAGGTCCCAAAGGTGGTCCTGCGCATCCGTGTCGTGAGGGGCCTCGCTTTCAGTTAGAGCTGTGTACCCCGCGGGTGGTGTGCTAGGAGTTTGGCGGCCGTGAGGGTCATAAGGGCCACCGTATCGGGACCGGTGCACTTAGGCTGTAAGGTTTTTGGGTATAGTTCTTGTAGCAGGACGCGATCCCCTGGGGCCAGGGCTTGGGGAGTATCTGCTGTGGGTTCCCCTGGAGTCGGGCTGACTGAGTCGCATGGGCCCGCAGGAGGGCTCTTAGAAGAGTTAGGTAAGGTAGGCAAGATAGGAGCAGAGGAGGCGGTGACGGGAAGATTTTGAGTGACCAGGAAGGGCCGCCCAAGAGAAGCTGAAAGGGACTAAGACCCCACGGCCCTCTAGGGGAAGCTCTGAGCCTTGTTAAAGCCAGCGGGAGGAGGGTGGCCAGGACGGGCGGGCTCCAAGGGCAGTTTGGGGAGATGTCCCTCGAGAAGGCCGTCGACCCGCTCTCCCTTACCCGAAGACTGGGGTTTCCAGGTAATATTTAGGCTCTCGGAGACTTGCTGGGTGATGCTGGAGATGAGGCCGGGCCGTTGTCGGATGGTAGGGTCCGCGGGAGGCCGAACCTCGGAATGATGTGTTGGAGGGCTATGGTGGCCGCCGCCTCCGCAGTGTCCCGAGGTATGGAGAAAGCCCCTATCCACCGTGTAAAGGTGTCCACTGAGGCTAACAGGTAGGGAAAGGATTTATGGCGTGGCACGTGGGAAAAGTCAGGCTGCCGGTCCTCGCCAGGTTGGTGTGCGCAGAGCTGGGGATTGGGCCCCGCCGGGCCTGCGAATTCCCCCTCGAGCGTTGACCGTGGAGCAGGGTTTGCAAGACTTCGGCACCTCTCCGGTAACCTGTGGCACATGTGGAGGGTGGAAAAGGGGTTGTAGGAACTGGTGTAAGGCCTTGGGCCCGACGTGTAGGGACTGCCGTATGTCTGAAACGATCATGGGGGCTGAATGGTCTGGAAGAGCGAGTTTCTTTGGAATGAAGATGCGGCCTTTGTCCCTGGCGATTCCTCCCATCCTTTTGGGTGTCTGTCTGAGTTTCCTGGTGTGTGTAAGAGGGGGACTGTGGTGTGTGGAGGAAGAGGAGGGGAGCTGGTGGGGGTCTAAGGCAGTGGGTCGGGCAGTGGAGAGTAGGGTTTGTTGTTGCCTCGGGACACCAGGTCCTTGGAGGGTCGGTCCACGACAGTGGACAGTGGCTACTTGAGTGAGGTTGGGGGGTCTGAGGGTCTGGGCTGAGGGTCTCCAGTAGTTGTGAAATGAGGTGCCCATTGATTATGGGTGGTACCCTTGGTGGTAAGACACCCTCGCTCTTGCCAGAGGACAGAATGTGTGTGTGTGATGAGGGAGGCGTATTTGGAGGCAGTGTATGTGGTGTCCCGAGGGGGAGGGCAGCCGCCTCCAGGACGGCATCGAGGGTAAGCAAGTACGGCGTAGGCCGCGTGTCTCTCTCTGGCCGTCCGGGGCGATGAGAGAACTACCATCCACAAAGAGGATTCATTCGGTCAGGCTTCGGGAGGGCTTGATAGGAAAGTCCCGACGTGGAGGAGTCAGCTCCTGCAGGAGTTGAGGGCAGGAATGGGAGGGTTCTGAGTGAGTCGCGGGGGGAGTACCCACCCGCGGGAGGGGAGCAGGATTTAGACGAGAGGTTGGTGGGTGGTAGATGTCCGGGTTTTCGATGAAGAGGAGAAGATCAAGTTGGAGTCTAGCGGGGTCCAGATGAGAAACAGATTTCTGGCTCAGTAGATCTGTGTCCCAGGCGGTGAGAGGAGAAAACGGTGAGGGGCCTTGTAGAGTGAGTCTAAGGGCCTCCATATGCACAAGCTTTGTAAAAAGGAACATTGTTTGGAAGGAAGACAGGTATTTGCACTTGGGGAATTTCATACTAATTGATGCCTGAGAATTCCCTGACATATTTGAAATACTTCACCTTTACCCCTCTTGAGAAAGCATAGAGCTTAAAAGGTTAACACAAGCAAAAAATAATAATAATAATAAATAGAAAAGTTACTTACTGAAAGAAATCAGTCTTGTCTGTAAATTTTGACTTATTAAGAGATTTCCCACACACAGATGAAATACTTAGGAAGCCCTGTTTATGAAATGGGGATGAAGGTTATTCATCAGGCTAAAATGAAAGGATAAGAAAACTTTTAGGTTTTGATTAGTTTTAGAATATAAGATATTGGGGCACCTGGATGACTCAGTGGTTTAGTGTCTGCCTTTGGCTCAGGTCGTGATCGCGGGGTCCTGGGATTGAGTTCTGTCTCCCTCTGCCTGTGTCTCTGCCTCTCTCTGTGTGTCTCTCATGAATAAATAAATAAAATATTTTAAAAAAATATATAGGATATCATTCCATGAAGGTTGCATATTGATATATCCAATGTTTTCCTGATTCGTCAAAGATTTAGGCAACATTAAGCTGATCTTATGATGTCAACTGTAAAAAGGAAAAAAATGCTAAATACTTTACTTTTAGCAGTGATATTTTGATAATCCCTTGAATTAAATATTTAATTACGCATTTATTTTTTTCATGTATTCAGTAGGTGCTTATCACTGCCTATTTCTTTTTTGTGTTTGCTTTTGTTTTGAGAGAGAGCATGCCATCGAGCAGGCAGGGGGGAAGGGCTGGAGACAGGATCTCAAGCTGACTCCAAGCAGAGCACAGAGCCTGACCTGGAGGGCTCCATCCCAGGACCCTGAGATCAGGACCTGAGCCGAAACCAAGAGCCAGACGCTGAACTGACTAGCCACCCCAGCACCTAATTCTATTTTCTCATTGTGGCCAAGCCACCTCTTTTCTCATTTTATTTCTTTGACCCTTAACTGCCATAGCATTAGGTTAATTTTAAGCATTCCAGCTGATCTCAACATGATAATTTTGCTTTCCCCATTAGCTATGGGCTCCTCCAGAAGGATAATGGCTACATCTTTTACTGAGAATAACTTTAAAAAGTTATTCTCATCAAGTAGGGAAAGGATGGGACTGTAGATAGGGGAAGAGAAGGGTCCCCAACTAGGCTCTGGGGTTTTTCAGGTGTGCAGATACTGAGACAGAACAAAGACGGAGATCAGGAAAATTTAGACCACCTTATCCTAATTACTAGGGTTAAGATGTTTTTCTAAGAATTGCATTGTAACCACAGAAAAGAAAAATAACCACAAAACCTCATCAGGCCTCAAAGGAAAAGTTCACTGTAAAGAATAACCAGACCTACAACACATACCTATAGATCATAGAACCAGACCTACAACACATATCTGTGGCTCACAGATGTCACAGGAACAAAAACTCTCATGATCTATGAGCATCATATCTAGTTCCAGGCCACTGACCTAACCACCAGCGAGCTTGGTAAAGTCCTAATGAAAGGCCAGAGATGAAAAGCCCTCACTGGTCACTCGATTGGGACCACCTCACTCCTGAGAGGTCACTCTGTGTCCATGTTTAATGGAACTCTATCGCTTTGCCTGCTCTCCTTTGTGAAATTCATTCTTCGACTCTGTGAGACAAGAACCTCACTCTCCTGCTTCCATATCACCACATGTAGGGCATTGACCGAAAGTAGTTGCTTCTTATTCCCTTGCCTCCTTTTTTTTTTTTTTAGTGAAAACAAATATCTTTTAGCTGAGCTAAAAAATATATATTTCCAGGTACCACTTGCAGTTAGGTGGAATGAGGAGATTGTGGATGAGACTATAGGATAAAAAAGAAAATGTGATTTGTTACTCCCAGGAAGGAGTCTTTAAAACTGAGGAGAAGTTGGGATCCCTGGGAGACGCAGCGGTTTGGCGCCTGCCTTTGGTCCAGGGCGCGATCCTGGAGACCTGGGATCGAATCCCACATCGGGCTCCCGGAGCATGGAGCCTGCTTCTCTCTCTGCCTGTGTCTCTGCCTCTCTCTGTCTGTGACTATCATAAAAATAAATAAATAAATAAAAAATAAAACTGAGGAGAAGCAAGAAGAATCAATGAACTTCTTTTGTTAATGGCAGCATGGTTTACACAACACTAACATCCTGTCAGTAACAGTATAAATCCTACATATCCAGCCAATTCCACATATCCCCCATAGGTTCTGTACAGACACAAACCCTAATTACACTTATACTTACTCGCTGGGAACACTGAATTATTGCTCTGAGGGAGAGTAAGCGTGTGTGAGAGAAAATATATACGTATCTAATGATCTCAAATCCTAAAATCTACTTACCCTGGTAGTTTCTGATTTCCTTGTCATACAAGAGAGTGAACAAGGCTCAGAAGTACTGAGTGACTAGCTAAGATAGCCCTGCTAACAGGGATGGCCAGCACTGGAATCCGTTCCTGGTCCGCTGTCCCCGGATCCCACAGAGTGATCTGCAGACAGTGAAGTCTTACTAATCTAAGAAGCGAGAGGTCCAAATTCAGAGCTACCAGAAGAGCTGGAAAATAAATAGGATCCCTAAATTAGGAACCCGTAAGTGGGAAAGCCGCAATATTTGAATAGAAATCCCCCTCAAGTCTTTCGGCAGAATTCTTAACTGAGTAATGCAAGAGTGTGCTTAAATTCATCACAAATAAACAATGGAAAAGCTTAGAAGTCTAAACAGAGATTTCAGAAACTCCTGAGTAGGATAAACTAAAATTCATAGAATTCTTGTCCCAGCATAATCATACCACCAGTAGTAAATACTAAGTGAAGATCTACAAGCAAAAAGGAAATAATAGATAAGAATTCATATCTGGAGGAAGGAATGATGAAACAGTAAATATATGGGTAAATATAAATAACTGCTTTCTTTCTGTCTTTAAATACTATAAAGAAAGTCAATGGTTTAAGGCGAAAGTTATAATAATGTGTTCTCAGGCCTATAATATAAGTTTAAAGCATGACAACAGTAGTGAAAGAAATGGAATAGATTGTTAAATATGATTATGGGACAAATAGATAACAAATAGTAAGAAGAGCAGGCATATCAATAATTATATTTTTGCAGTAAAATCTCCAAAATAAAAAGCAGATATTGATAGACTAGATTAAAAGTAAGACCTAATTATGTCAACATGTTGTTTATAAGAAAAGACTTTGAATATAAAGACACAGGTCACTAAAACAATGGAATACCATATAAAGAATGGAAAGGAAAAGATTTTGAAAAAACATTCCATGCAAACACTAATGGAAGGAAAATGGCCTATGTTGCTATCAATGAGTTTCAAGAAAAAGAACCATAGGAAATATACAAAAGTCATTTCAAAGTGAAATCAAGCAGCAGATCATCAATAAGATCTAACAGCCCTGAATGTGTGCATAGCTAGTAACAGTGAAAATTAATAAAAGGAAAGGAAGAAGGAAACAAATGTACACTCCTAGTTGGAGAATTTAGCAATCCACTATTGGGAGTTGATGAAACAGCAAAAACAAGTAAGAATAGAAAATATTTTAATAATACTATCAACCAAGTTGATCTCATTGGTGCTTACACAACACTCTCACCAGCTACTGTTGCACATAGTCCTTGCCAGTAGAACCATGCACAAAATAAGCTGATGTAAAAGGCATAAACAAAATCTCAATAAATTTCAATGAATTTTTAAAATATAATCTTATTTCTAAGCACTTAGTTAAATTGCAAATCAAAATAAAAAGATATCCAAACCAAACAAATATTTGGCAATTGGGCATCACTTCCAAATACCACAATCAGAAGAAAATTAGAAGCAAAAATTAGAGGTGAGAATTTTTTTTTCACTTTGAAGTGAAAGAAAATTAAAGAGAGCGAAAAGACAAAATCAAAATACTCAAAATGTATAGAATATAGGTGACACCTATACAGAGAAATGTATTGCATTATGTGCTTATAACAGCAAAAAAGGCAATAATAATCTAGAATCTAACCTAGTTTAGAAGAAAAGAGCAAATCAAATTGAGATAAGAAACAGATAATAAGCAAATAATAAAGACAAGAGAATAGATCAATGAAGTACAACACAAACGTAGAAAAATAAATATTAATTGTGAAAAAAATAGTAAAGTTGATTAAACTCTTAGAAATAATAATCATAAAAAGAAAAAAAGAAAAATATAAATTCATAATACCAAAAATGAAAGAAACCTTATATTCTGAAGACATTTGGGGATAAAGAGATTATTCTAAACATGTTTATACTAACAAAAAATTTAAATAAAACTGACAAAAGATGAAATAGGAAATATGAATAACTTCATAATTTTATTATAGCTAATACAATGTATGAAAAGGTACATCCCAAAAGAGATACTCAAATGAATCATTGGGGACAGCCCAGGTGGCTCAGTGGTTTAAGCGCCACCTTCAGTCCAAGGCGTGATCCTGGAGACCCAAAATCCAGTTCCACATCGGGCTCCCTGCATGAAGCCTGCTTTTCCCTCTGCCTATGTCTCTGCCTCTCTCTCTCTCTCTCTCTCTCTCTGTGTCTCATAAATAATAAATAAATAAATAAATAAATAAATAAATAAATAAATAAATAAATAAAATCTTTAAAAAAATGAATGATTGGGACATGAAAATAAGCTCAACAGTACCAGTCATTAAGAAAATGTGAATTAAAACCATGAGATATCACTATAAACCAGTAGAATAGAATTAGAAAGACCGTATTTCAATGATACGGTGCTTCCAGAACTTTCATGCTTTGTAGGCAGTACAATTTCTTTGGAAATGATTACTTGTTTTGTTTTGTTTTGTTTTGTTTTTATGAGGTTACACAGACTCTTATTATATTATATGAACTATCCATTTTATTCTTAGGCATTTACCAAAGGGAAATAAAATTATATGCCCACAGGGGAACTTCTACAAGACTGTTTATAGAAGTTTTAACTTATAATACTTCCAAGTTGGAAGAAAGCCTAATTTTCATCCAGAGGTGAATCGACAAACTATATGCATGCAATGGAATGCTATTGATAAATCAAAAGAACAGACAATTTATACTGATACAGACAACAGGAATGAGGAATATACACTGATTTTCATTAATATGAAATTATAGAGCAGAGAGAGGCAATCTGTACAATGGAAGGCAGATCAGTGGTCATCTGGGGCAGTGCCTGGGTTGGGGAGGGGGTACTCATTGATAATGGACCATGTAAGAATATTTTGAGACGATGAAAATGTTCTGTATCTTGATTTTGATGGTGATTTAATATGTTTATATTTATAAAAACTCATCAAACTGCATACTTACAAGTCATTGCATTTTATTTTCTGAAAACTTTATTCAATATTGTTAAATAAAATATTTAACTATATACAAATAACACTTTAAATGCAACTTTACACAGCAATCAGGATGAATGGTCATATTTTGCTCCTTTTTTTTTTTTTCCACTGGAGGATTGGAAAGATAAAAAAAAATCTTTCTGGCTAAAGATGGAGACTATAGTCGGGACGCCTGGGTGGCTCAGCAGTTGAGTGTCTGCTTTCAGCTCAGGGTGTGATCCTGGAGTCCCAGAACTGAGTCCCGCATCGGCCTCCTTGCATGGAGCCTGCTTCTCCCTCTGCCTATGTCTCTGTCCCTCTCTGTGTGTCTCTCATGAATAAATAAATAAAATCTTTTTTATTTATTTATTTATTTATGATAGTCACACACACACAGAGAGAGAGAGAGAGAGGCAGAGACACAGACAGAGGGAGAAGCAGGCTCCATTCACCGGGAGCCCGACGTGGGATTTGATCCCGGGTCTCCAGGATCGCGCCCTGGGCCAAAGGCAGGCGCTAAACCGCTGCGCCACCCAGGGATCCCTAAATAAATAAAATCTTAAAAAAAAAAAAGATGGAGACTACAAACCTAAAGACTATATATTCTAAATAAGACAATCAGATGGATAATTCCCTGTGAGTCATTAAGCAACTAATTTAAATCTCTCCGATCCTAGGTTTGCTGAGTGATGGCTACCAGACTCACCATGTAGCAAGTACCTGTTTTAATTATTAAGCAGAACTCCATACCTAGCTAAAACAACTAAGAGTACAAAATAAGACATAAGTGTCTTAGGTCAAAGTAGTCCTCATGATGCATTCTTTACAACTAAAATATCTGGCATATGTGTATACAACATATAAACTGTACTGAAAGCCCCATTTTCAATAAAATGGGCCTATGTCAAGTACACTCATCTTTAGAGTCGAAACAAAATCTAGGTAGGAAAGCCTATAGCATGCCTTGTTCAAAGATTTTCTAAATTTAGCTGTTCTAAACTATACGATATGTATGAATGATTAAAACTCTGACCCATGTTTTCTCCGTATCAAAGTTTTTGTCTGGGAGTGAGCTACAGGAACTAAATCGAACTATTCTGGATGTGTGACCTCCATGAGCTCCCAAAGTGAGGGCTAATTTGCTAAGAATCGGGCCAGAGGAAAAGTCACTGGCCTAAGAATAAAGAGACCCATGCCCTACAATAAACAAAACAAAACAAACAAAAAAACCTCTCAGTAAGAAAAGCAGTGGCTAGCTTCATAATAAACAAATCACAGCCAATTTAAAACCTATTAAAGTAATAATCTCTTAATGAAGAATGCAGATAAACCCTTCTAATGGTTTTTGAAAAGATGTATCCAAAAAGGTTTATCAGTAACCTCAAACTTTTAAGATGAGATAGTTCTATGAAGAAAAAGTAATGCAAGAAGGAAACAGAGCTAGGGAAGAAGAGATGGAGACCAAGAGGCAGAGGGGACACATCAGGGCAGGTAGTGGGGAGGACGCTGCCCTGCCCTATGCGTCACTTCCCACATACACACTTCACTGAAACCTCAAAAAAAAAAAAAAAAAAAAGCAAAAACTTGCATGTTTCCAAGGATTAGTTGCTTTTTATGGATGTGAGATACACACACACACACACACACACACACACATCCAGGGTTTTTAAATTACTTCTACTGAAAAGTTCAGTCACTGATTTCAATGGGATGTAGAAACATTTACTACAGGTGATGGAGAGATTATGTTGTCTCATACAAAACAAAATGATATATATATATATATACATTGTTATTTATGAAGAGGATGCTACATGTTAAAATTATTAATAGTGTAAGTATAATTTTCCATTCCATAATTTCTATCATAATAATCATAAATACTATAGGCCTTCTATCTAGTTTAAATTTTTAAAAAACCAGTAAAAAGTTTAAGACTGGTGTCTATATAGAATCTTTGAGATTCTTTAAATCTCAGACGAAGATGTGAAGTAAATTATCTGTGGCATTTTTACAAAGTACATGGTTTTGATACAATATGGATTTTTTTTTTCAGGAGACTAAGTGACTAAAATGCAAAATTGGACTGAATCTCCAGTGAAAATATGTTTGAGTGGCATATGGCAACCTAATATATTCCCATTGCTTTGGAAAAATTAATTTTGGATTTGTATGCTTGTTTTCCTTTAGTCTCCACGAGCTCTGATTTGCATTCCAGATAAATCAGTCAACTAAGCATAAACAATTTCTGATGTTTGGACATCGCCCTGCTTTGTAACGGTGATGTGAAGATGGAAGAGCCGCAAATGGCTGTGTTCTCCCCGCAGCATGCCCCATTATCTGAACAGTATGGAGAGAGGAGCGGGAAGGATCTGTAATTGCAGCCTGTGACATCCACGGAGATGAGGAAGGGTGGGACTGTCCTGCACAGTTGCCCAAGCCTTGTTTCCGACTTCCTACACCACTCACTGGGAAAGTCTCCCAGGAAGGGGAGCCTTGAGCTCTGGGGAGAAGTAAGTATTTGTTGGTCACACAGGAAGACAGATATACCGGGGAAGAGCCAGAATGTTCCAGATGAGACACTAACTCCAATTTAAGGTTCCTGCAATTAGCACCTGCCTATTGACATATATCACTCTGCTATCTTCCCATAAGAGAACCCAGGGAAGATGCCAAGCCTTCCTTGGGAATTAGCCAGGTCCTTTGTTGGTCACCAGATTTGATGGAAGTTTGAGAACTAGTGGTCTACATGAGACAAAGGGGCACTTGTCCTAACCCCTAATGTTATGTAACTAACAGCACTGCCCTGCTCTAACAAAGTACCAAAACTTGGCAGTTTAGAAGCAACATAAATTTATCATATAGTTCTTAAGATCAAAAGTCAGGATTGAATCTTGTTTGGTTAAGATGTAAACAAGATGTTCCTTCTGGAAGTTCTAGGGGAAATAGATGCTTTCCTTTCCCAGCTTCTAGCCCCCTATCTCCCATCTTCAAAGGCAGCAGCGATTGGGCCAAGTCCTTTTTAGCTGTATCACATCATCATTGACTATCCTGGTCCTTCTTGCACTTGTAAGGACAATTGTGATTGCTTTGAGCCCATCCAGAAGATGAGGAATAATCCTCCGATCTCAGGTCAGCTGCTCTACAACCTTAATTTTACTTGCAACCATAATTCCTCCTTGCCATCTGATATATCATATTTATATGGTCTGGAGATTAAAATTGGGATGCCTTGGAGGAGAGGGAATTATTTGCCTGCCACACCCACTAACATTCTAAAAATCAGAATAACTGAGTGATATGGAAAGTGAAGATTTAAAATGCTCTTTTAAAGATTCTTGCACTCAGAACCTTGCCAAGTGTCACTGAACCACTGCCAGAGATGAGGCACAGGAGGTACAATTCATTTTAATAAGCTTCTCCTTCCCATGTAATGTATAAAGATAGAAAGCAGATGGGGGTCTGTCTAGGGCTGAGGTTGGGAGCAGGGGTTAACTGTATGGGCACGAGAGAATTTTGGGGGGAGGATGATAGAAATGTGCTGAAACGGGGTTGGGGTGGTGATTGTATAACTATATACACTTAATTTAAAAAACGATTGAATTGTAAATTTTATAGGAAATAAACCATACCTCAAAAAGGATATGAAAAATTTCACTTTGCTTTCTCACACATACATTTTATTACAATTGTAAGGCTATCATTTGTGACATTATTTGGAATTATTTGAGTATCTGAAAAGCATGAAACTGAGGCACTGTCCTTGAGATCGTTTAAGTGTGTCCATTTCTTACATTTTTTCTAAAATTACTCTATCTTCCCTCAGACTTAAATGTTAAAGACACGAACAGACATTGATATTTAAAGAACTTATAAATGTTTTCCACGATTTAGGGAAATTCTAGTAGGTGTCCTTGATGGCAAAATACAGGTCTTGGGAAAACGATGTGAAACGCCATGCTGTCATTCCCTGAGAGGGCTTCTGGAGTGTTCTGTCTGCAAACAATCATGTGAGCCAAGCACATGTAGACATCTGCTAACACTGACCCTTCTCTTCACCTGAGATGACCGGGCCCTGCCAGTGGCACAGGAACAGCAGAGAGGCATGGCAAGCCTTGATGACTATGGTTCTTTAACCATGTGCAGAAATGGCACCAAACCTAAGCCCTTTCCATGCCCCTTCCCACCTGTCCCGTCATACATTGTCAGCTACATCACACTACGCATGGATAGACGGTGAGGTTGTGAAAAGGCCTGGTGGGAGCTGAGACCCAGATCCAGGCCCACATCCCCTCACACACCATTCCAGTCTGGCTTAGGGGCAGCTGGGATCATCCAAGAAGACTCCACACCCCAACCTCTCTTGTCTCCTTATTCATAGATTTCTACTTTCTGCCCAGAATTCAGTTACTTGGAAAGGTCTTTACGTGTTACTGTGTCATTTATTCCATGTGTCACCCAATATAATTATGTATTTACTTATCTAATTAGATTTACTGTCCACATTCCTCACCTTGTTCATTTGTATACGGCCCAAAACAGAGTATGTTACGTACGCTACTTACAGATGGAAAGAATGGACGAGTAAATGGAAAGTGTCCGAAGGCATGACTCTGCCAGTTACTTGGTGTGGACACTGAGTAAATCGCTCGCCATCTCAGAGCTTCAGGTCCTCTTCTCTCTAAGATGGGAAAATAATAACTTCCCTGCTTTCCTCAAAGGATGACATGGGGGTGAACTTGCACACATCTAAACCTCGCAGAAATATAAGAAATTGACCTCCTGTGAAGAAAGAAAGTGGAGAAGTTAATCCAACAGAGTGATAAGATGCTCATTGTTGCAATTAGGCTACATTTACTAAACTGAGGGAAACGACTGTGGATGACATTATATAGATCTCAGCCGGGCACAGAGATGTTTCCCTCTTCCCTCTGATGTGCAGCTTATCCAGAAGTTCAGTTGGACTGAATTAGCAGTCTCCCCTCCACCCCAGGTGTGTCTCCCCGAGTTCTCCCAAGAGGTAGGAACTAGGCCTCTGATCAAGCCTCAAAGGCCTTCTTACAGGATCTGTGGCTCAGGAACCTGCAACCAGCTCACCGTCCCCGTATTTAATGATTGAGAGCCAGAACCTGATATCAGGACTCCAAGCCTTGACGTTAGTCACAAGAATATTGTGTAATTAAAACAATTCCACTGAAACTAACCTCATTTTTCTATCAAGTGGTAGAAAATACAGGGAGAGAGGATCTTTACGATCATTGCCTTTATATATTGTAATTGCAAATCAAAGCAAGACCAAGTCATTTTTGTAGTATCTTTTCAACTCCCAACCATTTCTCTGAATTTGCCCACAACCTATTGGTAAAGCTGTAGGATGAATTCGGAAATGGTGGGTATCAATTGCGAGAGGTAATGGCAGTTCAGAAAAAATGTTGTCTGTGTGAATTCCAATTATGGAATTCCTACCCCAGGTATACTCGGTGGCTCTGTCATTCATCTTACTTTGTGCTGCCCACAAGTCCATTGCCTAGAGGAATAAAAATAAAGGAATGCAGTGTCTTTGGTTAAGGCCTCTGAGGCAATTTTTTTATTGAATCAAACTAAGAATATCTTTCCCATTTAATGCATAATAAAAGCCACGGGTAATGTATGTCCCGATTGCTATATAAATATAGTGTATGCTATTTTCAAGGGAACAATTATTTAACCCATGATGAGAATATATATACAAAAACTATGTCAGCCAGCGAACTTTATCCACTCCATGGAGTGCAGGCTATAATATGCATCTAATTTGATATGCAGCCAATTAGCTTTGCTCAGAGTAGTCCTACCTCCTTATTGTTTTGTTGGCAATCCAGGGACCCAACGCCATCATTCACCAGAGGACAATCTTAACACTGAGAATGCCACTTGGACAGCCAACGACAGAATTAACCTAAGTCTCCACATGTTCTCTCAACTAGCCAAATTTCAGTGTAAGTGGTTCATTCTCTTCATGATATCAGTTGCACTAAAAAGTTTGATACTTGAAATTAATTATCAGCTCATAGTACATGAACTTATCCAATCACTTCCCATTGAGAAACATAGTATAAGGGCACATGGGTGGCTCAAGCAGTAAAGCATCTGCCTTTGACTCAGGTCATGGTCTCAGGGTCCTGGGATCGAGTCCTATATCAGGCTCCCTGCTCATCAGGGAGCCTACTTCTCCCTTTGCCCCTCCTCCTGCTTGTGCTCTGTCTCTTTCTCTCTGTCTTTTAAAAAAGAGAAGAAACATAGTAGAGAAATCTTAAGGGAGTGAGAAAATACTCATCAGATATTCAATAAATAGTTGCTAACAAAAACTCTATTCCAGGCATTGTTTGAGGTGCTTGAACAAAATATTATGATGAAAAATATTAAGTCCACACCAAGCAGCCCTGCAATAGTGGTATAGAGTGGCTAGAAAAAAACTTACTTAGAGGTTTCTGGGTACAACAGGGAATGATCTATAAAATTAATCATCCGGTTTCCATATAGTAACTGTTGTCATCAGGCTTCCTAGAATCTGCTTATAAAAGTTTCCAAAATTCAAATAATAATAATAAAACTTCCAGGTTTTCACTAGCAGCTGAAATGAACTCACTATTCCAAGAAGAAATGCATCAGTTCTATTCCCTTTCATGCAAATAAGAATAACTGTAATAAGATTTGTTGCGAATTCATAATCTCTCCTTTTATGGTTACTCTTTTGAAACGTTTACTTGGTTTAAGTCTAGACAGAACCAAAATCTCCAGTTTTTCAGTAAATTAACCATTGGAATGTCTGGAAGAAACAGACAGATCACATCCCTTTTATAGGTCATGTCAGGATTGTGCCCAATAATGCCAGTATTAAGTAATGAATTTGGCAGTTTCGGTATTTTCAAGGTATGAGTGCTGTCCTATGTGTGCGGTGTTTAGATTTATTTCCTCAAGCTATCTCTAGAACAACATATATGTTTGAATATAGTGCTTAAACAATAAAAGCAAACAGTGATACTTAGAAGTGTACTTGCGCATGTTTCTGTATAATTTCATCCTTCCAATAATTGAAAAAATATATATTTTTAAGATTTGATTTATTTATTCATGAGAGACACAGAGACACAGGCAGAGGGAGAAGCAGGCTCCACGCAGGGAGGCTGAGGTGGAACTTGATCCCAGGACCCCGGGATCATGCCCTGAGCCAGAGGCAAAAACACTCAACCGCTAAGCCATCCAGGTGTCCTGAAAATATTATTAAAAACTTTTAATTTGTACTGTGGAATGCTTCAAAAAATCTTAAAAAGTTGCTCCAGGTGGTTTCAACAATGATAAATTCACAGCCAATATTGTTTCATTGTGTCTTTAACTAAACTACTCTTACTACTCCCTGGATTTTTTTGAAACAAATGTAACTCACGTCATCCCATATCAGTATGTGTCTTAAAGATAACACTTTTTCATCATAAACACAATACTGTTATCCCACCTGAAATAAAATCATCAATTTCTTGGGATGCCTGGGTGACTCAGCGGTTGAGTGCTTGCCTTTGGCCCAGGGTGTGATCCTGGAGACCCTGCATGGAGCCTGCTTCTCCCTCTGCCTGTGTCTCTGCCTCTCTCTCTCTCTCTCTTTCTCTCTCTCTCTCTCTGTGTGTCTCTCATGAATAAATAAATAAAATCTTTAAAAAATAATTAATTTTTTCACTTTGTCAAATACCAGATTATGTTCAAATTTCTCTGAATGCCCCCATTTTTCTGTTTGTTTTATCAAGATGTAAATATAGTCTGTAACTCTGAACTAATAGTTGTGTCTCCCCAACTCTTCTCATCTACATAGCTCCCTCCCTTTATTTTACTTTTCCTTGTAATTTTTTGTGGTTGTTGTTAAAGAACCAGGTAATTTTCCCTAGGAGGTTTTCCGTAGTCTGAATTTTCAGAGAATATCAACCACAGGAATACTTCTCTAAGACTGTATTTCCCGTGCATTTATTGTTATATCCAAAGATGTGATCAAGTTTTTTATGGGAAAAATCCGTAGGTATTTTGTGTGCTTCCCTGAACATCCATGTAAATTCTGTCTTTTTCTAAGGTTAAGTGCTATCGATATCATTGCCAAGATGCTCTACATCATGAGGGCTGGATAGTATTAATATCACAATTCTGCTGCATCTTCTTTATCAGCTGGGATACCTTTATTGAGGCATACTTCACTTATCAGTTATATGGTTAAACAGAGGCATAGTTTCCACACACACAAAAAGCAAAATAAATGGTTCTTTATTGTTTTCTTCCAGTTTTAAACAGTGACCTGGAGATGAATACCTTTGAGGATCTAATGTACAGCATGGTGATGAGGGTTCCTCATTCTGTATCGTATACTGGGCATTTGCTGAGAGGAGAGCTGACGTGTTCTCACACACAAGACAAGGATAAGTATGTAAGGTGATGGGAGTGTCAATTAACTTCAATGTGGTCATCATTTCACTATATATACAGATCAAATCATCACATTGTACATTTGAAATACAATTTTATTTGTCAATTAGACATCAATAAAGCTGAAAGATATAAAATAAAGTCATGAATTGATTGTCTAGTATGATCGAAGCTAGTTATGTATCATTTTAAACTCCTGCCCTTAATCATATCTGATGAGTTCAATCCATTGCAATTATTCTTATTGATGATTGAATTATCTGCTTGGTGACAGGAGATATTTTCCACAAATTTGCCTCTGAATAGTCTTGCTGTGACCCTAGCAGAAGTCTTTGATAACTTTCTTACTACTTGATATGACAATGTGTTCTGGAATTATCTCATAAACTTTTTAATATCCTGAACCAGAATTGAAAGAAACCATTTCTCCAGGAAGCACTATTCCTTTTACTGGACAATGTTTTATAGATACTATAACAGGTGGCTAAGGGTTCCTGTGGTTGGTGGTTATTTTTCCTAGTTTTTTTTTTCCAGTGAACAGACATGAATAAATATTAATTTTAATTAGTAAAATATAAAGTTCAGGCTAACAAAAATATAAGATTTTTACTATAATTTTTGGTTTTATGTATATCATCATCTTCTTTCATTTAAAATCTACCTTCCACATCAACCTAAATATTTGTTTTACTGCACAACAGACACACATACACACATAGAGTGTAATATCTATCTACCTATCTATATGTATCAAATGTATACACAACACTCAGAATAGCAATAACAGCACTTAAAGTAACACTATCAGTGCTAAAACAATTTGTTTTACTTTTGGCTTCTTACATCATGGAATACTCCACCAGGCATATCAGGAAAAGTATTGGAGTTAGAATCATTTCAAGTTACCACTTCCTGTGTGTGTTAAAGCTCCAATTTGATACACGGGCTCATTCATTCCATTTGTCCTTCAATGTTTGGTGTGCCTTTATTTAAATTTGTCTTGTAATTATTAAAATAGTAACAGGTTTCTAAAGTCAAGACTAGAAAAAAAGATGTCTTCAGAAAAAGGAGCTACTCTCCCTTCCAGCGTGTTCCATTCTTATGACCCATAGTAACCACTTTTAGATTGTTTTCTTCCATTTTGAAACATGCAAATCTATTCATGCACACACACAAGAACAGTTATCCCTTTAGGCAGCGTGCTATGCATACGGCTCCCCACCTCCCCTTCTACAGTTAATCATGGGTGTTGGAGGCCACTCTTACTCTGAATAGTCCTCATTTCTGCTTGGTGCTTCAATATATGCATGCACCACAGTTGATTTAACTGGTTCTTGGAGGATGACCATTTGGGTTGTTTCCAGAGTTAAAATGTTGCTATAACGCACAGCTTTGTCTATGTATCTTTCTGTAATGCTGTCAAGTGACAGGGGTTCCTCAGGGTGGAATCTCTGGATCAAAGGGTAACTGTGACATACTGTTAGAAATTGCCAGGTCATCCACAGAAATGTGCCTTTTATATTCTTACCAGAAATTTTAAAATATACTCACTTTCTGTTATTGATATGGAAACATGCTCAAATTCAAAATTAATAATTCGGAAATTCAAAATATAATAAAATATAAATAAAGTTATATATAACTATATCATATATAAATATATAATAATATATGTGTAAATAAATTCAAAAATAAAAAATAAAATAAATAAAAAATAAAAAATAAAAAATAAAATAAATTAAAAAATAGAAGTGAGTTTTCCAAATTCAGTCTTTTCCTAGTCTTCTTATGGTCTGCCACAGAAGTGTCCATTTGGAGATATAGTATATATAATTTAAAATTCTAGCTCACGTAATGGAAGCTACAAGATAAGACCAGATGTATCTTAGACTCACTTAGCCTCACAAAGGAGTAGATGCAGCCAGTCCTCTGTGCACTCATTGAATGATGTTAACAAAAAAGTGACATGATTGGGTTCATATTTAAAGAAATAGTTCTAAAAATACCTCACATGCTTAGGGTTGCATTGTACAGAAAGAATTAGTTTGGTACAGAGAAGATGTGGTTCTTAATAGAGGTGAGAGGACTCGGGGCGCCCTGGCATCTCTGTCGGTAGAGCATCTGCCTTCAGCTCAAGTCATGATCTCAAGGTCGTGGGATCGAGTCCCACGTCCAGCTCTCTGCTCAGTGCGGAGTCTGTTTCTCCCTCTGCTCCTGCTCATGCTCTCTCTCATTCTCTTTTCAAATAAATAAATCAAATCTTAGAAAAAGAAGGAGAAGCAAGAGGACTCATAGGTAGCAGAACTGACGGTTATGAACTGAATTGTCCCCTTTCCCCCCCACTGCCCAGATTCATATGCTGAAGTCCGAACCTTCAATGTGACTACATGTGGAGATAGGGATGCAATTGAGATTAAATGACTTCTGGGGCGCATGGTGGCTCAGTCAGTTAAGCATCCAACTCCTGAGTTCAGCTCAGGTCATGATCCCAGGGTCCAGAGATGTGCCAGTGTGGAGTCTGCTTCAGATTCTCTCTCCCTCTCTGGCCGTCCCCCTCCCCCATCAACAAAAGGAGATTAAAGGACTTCTGAGGGTGGGATCCTAATCTGATAGGATTGGTGACCTTCTAAGAAGAAGAAGAGAGAGAAGCAAACAGGATCTTCCCCTGATGCATTAAATTGGGCCCTCTATCCCTGCTCCTCCCCCCTCCATCCTTGCCCCTCCCCCCTCCATCCCTTCCCCTATTGCCCCCTACTCTCTCTGCCTCCCCCTCTCCCTCTTCCTCCCATCTTTCTCTTCCTCACTCCTTCTCTTCTTCTCTCTCTCTGTCTCTCTCTCAGTGTGTGCACTAAGGAGGCCACATGAGAACACAAAAGGAAGGTAGCCACCTCTCTTGAACCAAGGAGAGAGTTCTCACCAAGAACCAGATTTGCTGCATCTTAATCTTGGACTTCCCAGCTCCCAGAAATTAAAGATATAAATGCCTATTGTTTAAGACACCCAGTCTGTTTTTTGTTTAAACAGCTCAGGCTGATGAATGCAGTGACTGAATTACTGGATTCCATAGTCCCAATGCTCCTCTGTTCTGGGAGACACAGTGTATTCACCAGAGGAAGAGGGTGTGTGGTCCTCTCGATGCCTGCTTCCCACTCAGAGTGTGGAAGAGCCTGGAGTTTCAGGGACCCCTCCACTATCTGTCAGTTATCCTGCTGCCTCTGGGTTTCCAGATTATTGGGGTCTATCAATTCATTCAAAAGTACTTACTAGACATTTCCTACTTTCCAGAGACTATATTGCTTTTGTTAGTAAGACAAAGGCAGTCTATTCCCTTTTAGAGATTGAGAAAAATTCGTTGCTGCTCCTGGCTCACTTAAGTGTATATAATTTTAGTGCTTCCAATTTTTTCAGATATTTTGTCAATTCCATTGGAGAATGAGTATAGAAAGGAGGTAAAATATTGTAGTATCTTCTTCTACTTAGATCAAGAACGGAAGGGACTCCACACTACTGCTGCATCCCAAACTCCTCTAACTTCTAAGTATAGGAAAAGTCCATGAAATCCCATTTATTTCCTTCATGAAACTAGGGCCTGGGGATAGATTTATGACTAAGAAAGAAAACACTAATTTAAATGTGATTTTTTTATTATTAGGAAATTTGTATTTGAATGGCAATTTTCAAATTGACTGCAGACATTTGCTAGTAAGAGGGCAGTAAGTTACTTTTGCCTGGATCATCTGTTAATTGGGCTTTAAAAACCTTGGATTCTCAGTCAATACAAATTCTCATTTGCATTTTTTTAATAATAAATTTATTTTTTTATTGGTGTTCAATTTACCAACATACAGAATAACACCCAGTGCTCATCCCGTCAAGTGCCTCCCTCAGTGCCTGTCACCCATTCACCCCCATCCCCCGCCCTCCTCCCCTTCCACCACCCCTAGTTCATTTCCCAGATTAGGAGTCTTTATGTTCTGTCTCCCTTTCTGATATTTCATTTGCATTTGGATGAGGAGTCAATGTGCATACTGGGTTCTTTCCTTGAAAAGGTTGAAACCAAAAAAAAAAAAGGTTGAAACCAACATGTCCCATTGTAACTGCGAACAAGAAAGGGCCTTCCACGAGATTTGTTCCTTGAAGGACAATCATAGACTGTTATGCTTTTAACAATGTAATATCTGCTTTTATCACCAAATGAAGAGGTAGAAGTACTATTATTTACAGCTCTTTCTAAATGAAAAAAAAAATTGTCAGTTCGTTCACCTTATGTTTCCCTTTCTGTTTCCAGTGTGTTTCTACTCAACCAATGAAAACAGAAAGTTTAAAAAAGAGGAGATTAATCAGCATGAGAGACATGGATATACCAGCCCTGCCATATGGGAACAGTCATTGTGATGCTGTGATAACACTGTTCCATCAGGGGCCACAAGCTCATGTGAGACAGAGATGCCACTGTCCATCCAGAGGCTGGTGTCCCCAAGGCTGCACACAGGTGCTCATCAAGCATCCCAACTACAAAACAAGCACACAGGGAGGAGCCCTAGCACTTCACATGACTTCACATGTGCCCTTTCTCCTTTTACCTTCAAGACGGTTTGAGATTGAAACTCAAGCAATGTAGAATCATAAAAAAGAAAGTTGATGTATTTCATTACAAACCGGTAGCTCTGACTTTTTTAAAACCTCAAACCTTACTCCTGGAAAGGAAAGGAAGTACTCTGGGACATATTGGACTTAGCTTTGCCCTCTGACACAGCCACGATCCTGACTGAATTCTTCCAAACAGGGAAGCCCGCATCGGTCTCTATTCTTCCCACCCAGCTCTTCTCAGGGAACACCTCATCTTGGTCCTGGTAGCCAGCCATCCTCAGGATCCTCAGGGTTAAATGTAAGGATTCTTGAGATGGACCATCTGAGCTTGACTCTCGGACCCACTACCTCCTACTTGACCTGGGGCGAGTGGCTTCACTGCTCAGTACCTCAGTCTCCCCATCTGGAAATCTGGAACAATAAAAGGCAGCTAGGACAATATCAGATCAAATATTACAGTTTCCTGTAGCTGTACTTCTTGACATGTTGCTTAGAAAGAGGCTCCGTTAAATTCTGGCCTTTACTTTATCCAGAGTGTATCAGATATAAACGAGTAATCAAGTCAGTGGCATTTGAGATATATCTCCACTATACAAAGATATCTCTTCTTAGTCAAGGGAAAAGCCCCTTGGAGAAACATCTTGGGTCTGGAGTCAAACAGTTCTGAGTTATAGTCATGGTGCTACCATCACCAGCAAGGGAACCCTGTGCAAATCTATTCGCCTCTATAAGCATCAATTTCCTCAGGAAGAGAAAAGAAAAGAAGGCTAATTCTCATAATTCTTATCTCACATAGAGTTTTTGTGGGTTTTCTTATGAAAAGAACTATGTCACATGGAGGAGCTTACTAAATTTCTAGCATGTGAAGGTTAATCCATTTCTACCTGTTTTTATATCACAGACATGTTGTATATTTGAGTCTAGGGCACACGTTAATATCCTCTCCAATTATGAGATGACACAAAACATGGACAGAGAGCAAGAAGATATTTGAAATGAAAAAGCAAAGAGACTGCACCATTGCTATGTCCTCACTCTGCTGCATCTCAGCTTAGAGGAGCTCAGAGCCCTGTCGTCTGTGGACAAGTAATCCCTGGACAGTCAAGAGGTCCAGAATTGTCCCTCAGTCTGCAAGGGCCTTTGACTGAGGACAGCTAACGGTCATCACCAGGTCATCACCCACACCAATATGAACCTCAATGCCATATTTGTCGGTGCTGTGGGGTCCCTTCTGTGGCCATGCTTGCAGGCTCAGGGATTGCCATCTGGAGTCCAGTAATCTAACCTGGTCAGTCAGAAACAAGCCTGCACGAAGAATATTAGAAACCAAACTCTGGCAGCGCCACCCTGGCCAGCTTTTGCATTTATTACTGAGCTGGGAGTTGTTGAAGGAGTCATCTGACATGCACAGTGCTGCAGGTACCAAAGATACTATGCTGAGGGAGGTGGACAGGAATACTATTCCATGGAATCTCACTGAGGCAGGGAAGAGGAATCCACATCTGAGCAGAACCTGAGACATACAGAGGGATGATGCCGTATATTGTGAGGCTACCTGAAGGATAGTAAATACCTGACATGCTAGAAGATATTGAGACAGGAAGAAAACAGTGGAGATGAGGTCACCAAGGCAGCTACAGGACAGTCCATGTAAGGTCTTGTAGGTCTGGGCAAAGAGGTTAAACTGTGTACTCCATATGAAAAGAAGCCATTAAGATGTTTTAAGAAAATGATGTGCTCGAATGTGCATTTTAAAAAAGATAACTTGAGTTGTGTGTAGAAAAGGATGTTAACAATAAGTATGAAAGCAGTACGAATAGTCAGAGGCTACCTCAGTGACAATGGCCAGGCAAGGTTGGTAAAGAGAGGGATCCCACAGATGTTGTAACTAAACCTTCCTAATGGCTTGGATTTAGGGAGTGAGGAAAGAGAAGTGGAGTCCAAATCCTATATGACCATGAGCAAATGGACAAATTGAGTACAGAGATTGCAGATAGGGAAATCTAGAAGTGGGGAAGATTTTTCTTTGAGGAGTAATACCAAGAGTTACCTTTGAACATGTTGAGACAGTAATTAGATTTCTAAGAAAAGGGTTAGATAGAAACCTAGAGAGTACTTATTTGGCTAGAAATAAATTTGGAAACTATTAGTACTCAGTATATAAAATCATGAAGCTAAATGAGATCACTCTAGGTAAGGACATGTAGGTTCTGAGAATCTCAAATATTTCAATGTTAGAATAAGGACACAGCAAATTAGAACAATATAGACTGACTCATGGAATGAGAAGGAAACGGGGAATGTGGTAATCCTGAAGCAATGTGAAGAAAATATTTCAGGGAGAAGATCAAATGATAAGACAGGTCAAGTAAGATGAGAACTCAGAAGTGTTAAGACAACAGAAAATTGCCCATTTTTATAAAAATAGTTTTGGTGGAGTGATAAAGATAAAAACTTGGTTAGTATGCAAAGTGAGCTATAAGAAACTGGAAATATACACAAATATTCTTGTTTAAAGATTTTAAAGTTTATTTTAGAGAGGGAGAGAGCAGAGCTAAGTGGGTACAAGTGGTGGGGAGCAGAGGGAGAAGCAGACCCCCCTCTGATCAGAGAGCCTGACATGGGATTCGATCCCAGGACTCCAGGATCGTGACCTGAACCAAAAACAGATGCTCAACCCACTGAGCCACCCAGTTGTCCCTATACACAAATATTTCAAGAAATGTTCTTCTAAAGGGAAACTGAGACACACATCAGCCTGGACAGTGGTGTGAGTCAAAGGAAAGAGGTTTAAGATGAATGATAATAAAAAGTTTGTATTTTGATGGGAATGATGCAGGGAAGAGGGGAAATATAAATTGAGAGAGGAGACAGTGACAAACGGAGCACTCTTGAGTAGGTATGCTTTGTTTCAGCCATCCTGCAGGTAGTTGCCAGGAGGCTAGAGAAATCCTCATGATTGCTTGTGTTTGTTTGTGAAATAAAAATTTGTCCCTGGCAAGAAGTGGAGGAAAAGGTGGTTTGAGGAATTAGGCTGAGATGTGAAACAGTTGTCTCCAAGTATGAAAAGGGACATTACCAGGGAAGAGTATTAGCTGGTTGGGTAGCACTGAGGATCTCCTGATTGTTGGGATGTTAAATCAAAGGTAAGGGTGTATTATATCTTTTTAGCTTCCACTTACTTCCACATAAGTGAAAATGCGGAATAGTAAGAAATTTGGATATAACTGCAATCCTGGAATTAAAATTTGAGTATTATTAAGAGAGAAAGAATCCAGGTAGTTATGGGTGTATGCATTAGAGTAATTAATGTGACGGGTCTCAAATTGAAGAGAGTGAAGAGGAAGAAAGAACTGGCCAGGGCATAAAATAAAAGCCGTTGAGTCAATAGGTACTAGATCTTGGCAAGATCGTATGTGTTAGTGTTCACACTAGAATATATGAGCTGGAGAAATAGGAGATGGTGTTGGAAATGGAGATTTCAGAGGCAGATATTGAAAATGACTGTGGGAATGGGAGAATGAGGTGGAGTTGAACAAAACTTTTATTGAACAATGAGGAAGAGTCCAAAGACCAAACACAACTTATGTGGACGTCAAAGTCTCTTTACAGATGAATAGAATAGAATAGAAAGAAGAATAGAATAGAATAGAATAGAATAGAATAGAATAGATCATAGAATAGTGGAAAAGAAGACACCAAGCAAGAAGTTAAAATTTCCAGTGAAGAAGGAGGTGTTTGCAAGAATGTTAGTGACCAATCTTGACCCGCATGAGGCAAAAGTTTCTAAGGGATGGAGTTTCGTTAATGAAGGAAAAAAAATCAGGAAGCGGTGATTATTAGCATGAAGAATAACTGCTCCACCTTTGGGACTTGTCAGAAGAAAAAAAAAGACAGACCCCACTTGAAAGAGATGACCTAGACCAAAATGATTCAATATGCGAGGCAGAAGTTAAAAGTATAGAGCTTTTTGTTATTGAGTTTGGAGTTTCAGGGATCCATCAAAGTCTTTAGAATATCAGGAAGGAACAGGAAATTGAGGTAGTCTAGGGACCTCAATGTATCTTTTTAAAAAGTAATACTGAGTAAATTTTTATCCCTAAGTGAACTGTTATATATTTCTAAAATCATAATTAATGAAAAGTAAGTGTCCTCATGGAAATATCCTTTTGATACAGTATTACAGTGGATAAAGCAGTGAACAGAATTGCACGGGTGTTCAATGTGGGAATACTCTCCCGTGTGTGGAAAATCCCTCAGAGAGAACACGCAACATTGTCTATGTTCATGACTATGAAAATAGTCATGCTGAGGTGTGAAGGTATTGAACTCTTCTTCCGTTTTTATCCAGCAAAATTTAAGGTCAACATTCTATCTTTGAATAATTGCCCCTACCCTGTTAAATATCTTCAATGGAAACAACTAGAGTCTCTTAAGGACTATATACTCAAATAGTAACCCTCACTTTCTATAACACAGACGTAAAATGATGGAAATTGACATTTCTCACTGTTGCAATTATAAAAACTTAACCATAGGTTAAGTTGACTCTTCAAAGTGACTAGTGAACTCTTACTACTAACAGAATAGAAATAGGAATGAAGTGAGACAATGTCTTCAAACTGTAAGAAATTATGTCTAACATGAAAAGATGCTCAACATCACCTGTCATCAGGGAAATACAAATCAAAACCACAATGAGATACCACCTCACACCCGTGAGAATGGGGAAAGTTAACATAGTCAGGAAACAACAGCTGTTGGTGAGGATGAAGAAAGAGGAACCCTCTCATACTGTTGCTGGGAATGCAAACTGGTGCAGTACTCTGGAAAACAGTGTGGAGGTTCCTCAAGAAGTTAAAAATAGAGTCACCCTATGACCCAACTGCACTACTGGGTATTTATCCAAAGGATACAAACACAGGGATTAGAAGGGGCACCTGCACCCCAATGTTCACAACAGCAATGTCCACAATAGCCAAACTGTGGAAGGAGCTGACAAATTGACAAATGATTGGATAAAGAAGATGTGATCTATCTATACAATGGGATATGACTCAGCCATCAGAAAGGATGAATACCCACCATTTACATTGACATAGATGGAACTGGAGGGTATTATGCTGAGTCAAGTAAGTCAATCAGAGAAAGACAATTATCGTATGGTTTCACTCATATGTGGGATTTAAGACACAAAACAGAGAATCATGGGGAAAAGAAAAAATAAGACAAAATCATAGAAGGAGACAAACCATAAGAGACTCTTAACTATAGGAAACAAACTGAGGGTTGCTGGAGGGGAGAGGGTTGGGGGGATGGGGTAACTGGGTAATAAGCATGAAGGAGGGCACTGGGTGTTGTATAAGAGTGATGAATCACTGAACTCTACCTCTGAAACTAATAATACACTATACGTGAATTAATTGGATTTAAATAAAATAAGATAAAAATGTTTCTAAAATTAAATCACCCACCTCTAGTTTTCTTTGCCACTTTTCCTAGCTAATGAACACAGACAGTTCTTACATTGTTTCCTCTCTAAAACTACATGGGTATCTGTACTCCCAACATCCCAGAAAGATAATACAAACAACAACTGACTAAAAAAATTAAGTATCAGCTTAGAATCATGAATCATCAGGTCGATAGCATCAGAAAAATTCCCTTGTTTGTAGGATTTGTTTTATCCACTTGTAATAATTTAAATTTGCTTCAAAAAGTACAGAGATGTAAAAACATGTGCTTAGAATAAAATATAGTTTTAACTAAAACCTTCTAAATGTTTCACTTCAGCATGCACTGCATTTTAAACTCCTTGTTTGGGACGCGTAGGTGGCTCAGCAGTTAAGCATCTGCCTTTGGCTCAGGTTGTGATCCCGGGGTCTTGGAATAGAATCCCCCATCAGGCTCCCTGCAGGGAGCCTCCTTCTCCCCGTACCTATGTCTCTGCCTTTCTCTCTATGTCTCTCATGAATAAATAAATTAAAACAAATTTAAATTCCTTGTTTGTTTGTACATGAGGAGTTTATACCTGAGCCAAAGTGAAATGACTCTGCAAGTGACGTTGGGGTCTAGGATTAGAGCTCTGTGAACAGTCCCTGAGACTTCATATCCTAGATACCAAGCTAATGAAGAAAAACCACAAGTTGCAAAACTTGTCATTTTGATGTATTTGTGACATCAAACTCATAAGTAATACTTGCCTAAGACATTTTCCTCTTATGGGCCATAATTATTAATTGGCTATCGTCCAAAGTAATAAACACTTTAAAATATTTCATTATTTGCGACATGCGGGATGGCACATATTCATGAAAAAGTCAATACACAGGAGCACCTGGGTGGCTCGGTCGGTGAAGAGTCTGCCTTCAGTTCAGGTCATGATCTCAAGGTCCTGGGATCGAGTCCTGCATCCAGCTCCCTGCTCAGCAGGGAGTCTGCTTCTCCCTCTCCTCCCCTGCTCACACTCCTCTCTCATAATTAAGTAAGTAAGTAAGTAAATAAATAAATAAATAAATAAATAAATAAATAAATAAATAAAATATTTAAAAACAATGCCAACACACTTTTGGGTACAGTGTGTGCAACAAGGAAAGCCATGGTTTGTACTCTGAGTGGTAAAGTGAGATCACTGAAGTCTGTCCATATAGAGAACCAGGCTATGGATTAAGTGCAAACTGTGGGACATACTTTGCATTATCTTTATTCACATAAAGTAACCGGATATGAAATCATTTTTAACTATGCAAGTGGTTCCCAGATTTTTAATTTTAAGTTTTATTAAGGCTTTTAGTGATGTACAAAGAAGCTTGAACTTCATTTTATCCAGTGTTTGAATTCATTCCCTTTCTAACTTTATCTTCTAAGCACCCTCCCAAACCAAGAAGTGTTTGTTGGATTTTGTAGTCTATATTCAAGCACAGAGGGGCATAAAATACATTATATTGATACATCAGGTCTATTAAATATGTCTTTACAGACTCTACTGCGCTACCTCGAGACCTGCATTGGAGGTGGCATTACTTTCTGTGTTTGTTTCCAATTACTGTTGTAACAAATTATTTAAAACTCGGTGGTACAGCACAACAGATTGATTATTTTATAGTTCTGGAAGTCAGAGTCTAAAATCAACATTCTGGAAGGAACACCCATCTCCCTGTGTTTTCTAGCTTCTAGAGACCAGTTGCATTTCTGGGCCTCTGCTCCCACCCTACATCTTCGAGCCAGCCCTTGTACCTTCCCCATTCCATTGCTGAACTCTGCTTCAATCCTGGAATCTCCGCATGATTTTCCCTTCTCTCTTGTGATTACACCAAACCCACTTAGATAATCTAATCTCAAAAAAAAAAAAAAGATAATCTAATCTCTCTCAAGATCCCTAATCACACTGCCATATAAGATAACATATTCACAGATTCTGGGAATTACATAGCAGAGACCATTAAGGCCATTATTTAGCCACCGTGGGAACATAAAGATAGGGTACCATTTGCCGAAAGCAGTACCTATGTTAACAGCTGTCTTGACCTGGGTTCATTGCTGTAGTTTTCAAATAAGCAAAAATTATTTTTTCCTAGGATAGTCAGGCCATCTTTTTGACTCTCATACTTGTCGTGAATTACTTGTGTTTATCAACTATTTTAGGCACTGTGACTTTTCCCCATACAGAAAAATCAATGCTATAATATAGTAAGTAGTAAATGGTTAAGAAATATTTTTAAATGAGCTGATACTTTATCTTGAAACTCCCAGAAAAGACAGATACAATAACAACCTCAACCAGTATAAATCTCCTTGGAAAATAGCTGTTGTTAACATGTACAATTCAAATTTGGGCATTTTATTTCTGCTAACAATTGATAGCTATATTTTTACCTAATACATGATACTTGAGCCTACCATCACTTTTTCCTCGAATTTAGGCCATTAACGATTTTTCCTAAATTTTCTGGTAAAAAAAGGTATTTATTTTGAAGATAAAATTATTGTTTTAAATGCTTTATTGAGCTCACAGGTCTAATTAATTGAATCTTCAGCTTTGGTATTTAAAATTAGGTCAGAGAAAATGTCTTCAGTTATAGGTTTTATTATTAAAGATTTATGAAATACTTTAATAATTAAGCCCAAAATTCTCATTATATGGAAAGGTTTTCTGGCCAGCCTGTGCTTAACCTCCCACAAAGTTGAACAACAGAACATTCCATGATGAGCTGAGATGGTAAGAGGTGACGAGGGACCTAAATACAGGAGATGTCAGATTCTCTTTATAATTTACCATCTCCCCAGAGAGACGTTTGCAAATTCCATGTCTTCTAAAATATGACAGTAACACTTTGGGCAAATGTCATTCTTCCTCATAAGTAGTAGATGCTATAAAAATGTCAGCAAGCGATGGCCTATAAGACAAACCCGGTGCATCTCCTGTTTGTAAGACCCATGAGTTAAGAAGAGTTTTTACATTTTAGTCTATAATCAATCAACGTACAATCAACATACATAGAATCAACTCACATATACCAGGTAAAGGTACTGGTATCACCAATTTTAGTACTTTAAAAAAATTCTAGAAGACAAATTTAAAGCCCTTATTACAGAAGTTGGAACCAATGGAAACTGGATTGAATTTTAAATCAGTAATTATTTAGAAATATGTTAGTTGCTTAACATTTAAGAGCCAAAATCTCTCTTCTTAAGTAATTTTTATGGGAACGGGATGAGTACTAAAGATGATTGTTCACTGCTCAACCATTAAATCTTCCTGTAAAATAATAATAACAGCTGAGCTACATCCCGGAAACTGGATAAATCAGGTACTTCCATCCTCATGCAATAGTTAAAAGACAAACAAGCAAGGATTTTCTTCTCTTTTCTTTTTTACTGCATAATTCATTTGCAGTAAAAGAGAATACTCTCATTTTTGTATGGTAAAAAGAAAGATTTTAACTGAGGTAATTCCTTCATAGACCTCAGATATATTTTAAGAAGTAGTTGTGGTCCTAATAGATGAAAATTATACATTATACATAGATACATTATATAGAATAATCTGTTCATTGTAATATATAATTATCTACTAACAGATAGAGATACAGACATACACACAGATATAGACATATACCTACAGATATACAAAAGATATACATATAGAAATACAATTTATATAGATATAAGTTGGTACAATATAAAGATACACACTAAAGCAGCCAAAGGCACACAGATTAAACCAGCGCTAATGGAAAATATATTTTCTCTATAGAAATGTTAAAATCAAAGCTCTGGCAAGGCTGAATTAGATTGTTATTACTAAATAAATGGCTTTCAAACTTTGGTAGACATCTAGAAATGTCTGTAGAAATTATAAATAAAAAGTGGTATCACTATCTTAACAGATTCTGAAGTAGTAGACCTGGGTAGGTTCTGATCATCCCTATTTCTTCTATTTTCATAATGATTCTGAAGTGATCCAAAGTTTAAGAAGCCTTGAATTAGAAACAATGCTATATTTGGTATTTAGATCTGTCACTGTCTCTCCATAACAACTGGAACAGAAACTCTGAGTTTGGGGTCCAGGAATCCACATTTTTTAAAGATTTTATTTATTTACTTTTAGAGAGAGAAAAAGAGAGTCCTGAGATGGAGCCCTGTGTTGGCTCTGCACATGGCTCCCAGTCTGCTTGAGATTGTCTCTCTTTCTCTGTGTGTGTCTCAAAATAAATAAAGAATCTTTAAAAACAAAAACTATACCAGATACCAGGAAATTAGGGAATTCTCACAGAAACACAATCAGAGCAGTAGACCTGAAAAAGCTTAAGTAATAAGGATAATCCTGTGGCTAAAGCAAATAAAATGATTACATAAAACATGAGTTATCAACAATCACCCTGATCAAAAGAATTACACTGAGAAGTAATTTCCATGTGGCAGAGCCCAGAAGAAAACTGAAGGACAGAAGCTGAAGCCCAAATCCAGTCAACTCCCAAGATGGGGAGCCCAACATAGGACTTGATCCCTGTACCTGGGATCACACCCTGAACCAAAGACAGACGCTCCACTGCTGAGCCCCCAGGCATTCCAAAAATGTGTATTTCTTGAACATGGGATGCCATGTAACGTCACATCGAAGAACCTGCTTTACATAGCAACAAAGATTCAATAATGGGTGAGCCCCCAAATACAGAATTGGTTAGTCACACTGCTCAGACCCTGTCAATCTTATGGAACAGAGTGTTATAGGCACAGCCTTCTTCCAGGATGCAATTTGCTCTAGTTCAGAGTTGTATATGGTGAGAATGAACGGGTGTGGGAGGAAAGAGGTTGGGGCAAGAGTGGCCTTACTCATTGTCATGTGCAACATCCCTGTTGGAGAACATGTTTCCCATCCTCACAAGTCTGGGCCCTGTAGCTTCAGAGGTCTGGTTTACTAAATCAGAATGCACAGCAAGAGTTTCTTTAAACTTAAGAAATGTGTGCTTCCTGGGCTCTTGGGACTCTGTGACAACCTAACAGGTAAGGAGCTGTCACCTTAGTATATTTCCTAGACAGTGGTCATCAGGATTGGGGGCAGGAAGAAATATGTTGACACACAAGTGACCCACTTGGGACCCTTGGGACCACTTGACCAGCTATGCTGGTAAAAGCAGAGTCATAGCTTGAGAAGAGAATGGTGACTAGGAGCTCAGGCCTCTCAAGAAGAGGTCTGGGTGACACTACCACGTACGTCCCTGAGACCAGCAGAGATACTGAGAGCGAGAGCACTTCTGAATTGACAGAGGAGGAGGAAGACAAGCATCAGCTGTGAGCCCTAGTCTATATTCACCAGGGAGAGCTATCATTCATCCAACTATCATCCCTCTCCTAAGTGTTTCTGTGAATAAAGTCTCCCTGGAATATTAGAGGAACTATTCTCTAGATTTATGTCAGAAAATGTACCCTGGAAACACAAGGGGCTCATGATAACATCTGCAGTGCTACCTGCCCGGATTCCACCCTGGGGTGAACAACTTACCACCCCGCCATTGTTGGGTTGTTGGGGGTGCACCAGCAGTCAGTCTTCAGTTATAGATGTGCTTCAGAACTGCCTCATTTAAAATCAGCTACCCAGCCCAACGACATGTTCCCAGGTTTCTGCTCCTCAACCTTCAATATATCGGTATATTATGTGGTGGGTTTTTTCAAATTTTAAATGAAAAATATATATGCCTGCTGAGATCCTAAGGCATTAATTTTATGAGAAGCCCATGGAATCATCTGACCAGATTGCCATTTTTCCCTCTCTACAGTCATGCCATTATTGTGTGGCAACCAGAGCATCCACATTCAATATTGTCCCTTTTCAGGCTGTAACACATTGGTCAGAAGAGAGTGTCTTCCCTAACTGGACCAATCAATCCCCGAGGATGGTCCCTCTGTCTTCCTTGTGACTGGCGCTATAAAATATGAACCGTGGGATCTCTCTCAAAACTTGTGATCTATTGGTTTATCAATAATAATCTCTATATAAGAGTATGGAACCGCAAATGTTGGAGAGGATGTGGAGAAAGGGGAACCCTCCTGCACTGTTGGTGGGAATGGGAACTGGTGCAGCCACTCTGGAAAACTGTGTGGAGGTTCCTCAAAGAGTTAAAAATAGATCTGCCCTGCCACTCAGCAATTGCACTGCTGGGGATTGACCCCAAAGATACAGATGCAATGAAACGCCGGGACACCCGCACCCCGATGTTTCTAGCAGCAATGTCCACAATCGCCAAACTGTGGAAGGAGCCTCGGTGTCCATCAAAAGATGAATGGATAAAGAAGCTGTGGTCTATGTATACAATGGAATATTCCTCAGCGGTTATAAATGACAAATACCCACCATTTGCTTCCATGTGGATGGAACTGGAGGGTATTATGCTGAGTGAAATAAGTCCATTGGAGAAGGACAAACATATGGTCTCATTCATTTGGGGAATATAAAAAATAGTGAAAGGGAATAAAGGAGAAAGGAGAAAAAATAAGTGGGAAATATCAGAAAGGGAGACAGAACATGAGAGACTCCTAACTCTGGGAAATGAACTAGGGGTGGTGGAAGGGGAGGTGGGGGGGGGTGACTGGGTGACGGGCACTGAGGGGGGCACTTGATGGGATGAGCACTGGGTGTTATTCTATATGTTGGCAAATTGAACACCAATAAAAAATAAATTAAAAGAAAGAGTATGGGTTTGAACCAAATGAAAAATGTGTCATCATTCATTCATGCATTCACTTTGCTTTTCAATCTTTCTTTTTTTTTTTTAATTTTTATTTATTTATGATAGTCACAGAGAGAGAGAGAGAAGAGAGAGAGAGGCAGAGACACAGGCAGAGGGAGAAGCAGGCTCCATGCACCGGGAGCCCGATGTGGGATTCGATCCCGGGTCTCCAGGATCGCGCCCCGGGCCAAAGGCAGGCGCCAAACCGCTGCGCCACCCAGGGATCCCATCAATCTTTCAATTACATGGATAATATTTTTCTACCCTGGAATAAATAATTCAGTTATAATCTTCATGCATATTAGTCATTAAATTATAAATGTATTATAAATATGTATATGTTAATATACATATTTGATACATGTAAAATAAATAAGTACATTACATTGCTTTATTATTAACTTATTTTAATCTAAGAGTACTAGAATTCTCAGTTTTTATTTGAAAAGTTCCTTTCAAGTCTAATGATTTCTTTGTGTGATTCATAACTTTTTACTAGTTTCCTAACATTTTATATCATTTGAGAAATAGTCACAATTTATACTTATTGACACACCATTAAATGTCATAAGAGAGTAAATGTTGACATGTTGATCCAATAGTCATATTAATGGATACTACTAAAGCTTAACCATTTACTGCAAAACTTAATAACTAATTTGTGTTCAGTTATCTATATATACAAATATATTTATTATACTTATTTATATTAGTTTTAAGTACTTATAGATTCTGCTGTTTACTTTTATCACAGTATAAAATTAAATATTTGTCTTTAATTTTCCTTAAATTGAGAGAGAACTATTCCTATTCATGCTAAAAAGTACTCATTTTTTCCATTAGACTCAAAAAATGCACATGCAAACACAAGAACAAAAGCAAATGATGTCCTCTCTATGCTAAACACATGAAGTTCTACAAGAAAGACGACTAAATCATGATTAAATGTTGTTTAAATCCTATAAAACACCACATAGTATCTGGCATAAATTTCTCAAAAAATATAGCTAACATACAATTTGAAGTCATCCAGTGGGAGGTGGGACTATTTGGATGCCTTATATCTCTTGAGCACTGCAGTGCAACTCCCAAGAGATCATGTTTTAAATTAAATATTACCTATGAATATACAGTGTGGCAGCACGGTGCCAGCAACGCAGCAGCCCTGACTGACCTCCACTTAGAGTTCTCCCATCACGGAGATCCAGGCTCTCAAGGGAATAGAATAAATCCAGAAGCTGTTTCCCAGTGGTTAAAGCAAACTGATAGAGCTTGGAAATCACGCTGTTTAAAATTGTATTGATACCAACTATGTAAAACACATGGTATGTGCTTGGTGAAAGCATACAATTGTGAAGCAAATATGAATTCCATTCTCAACAACAAATTTTTAATTGAATGAGAGATCAAAAAGTTTACATAAATGGTCACTAGATTTAATAAACGCTGTCCAAATCGGAAAAGAGTTGCACCTGCTGCACTGAGCAGAAAAATCAAGCACGGCAGGAGAGCAGTCTTGCCCACAGCTGGTTGGGGAGGGATCGCCACAGAGTCTGTAGGGATCATAAAGCCAAAGAGAGGAACTGATTTACATTTTAAAGCTTTATGGGAGTTTGCAATATTTTGTTTTTATCACTGACTTTATTCAAAAGCATACTAAAGATTGTTCCCCATCCCCAATTTGGAGCACTTTGTTAAAAACACAACCGTGAACTGTACGTAAGAGAGAAACACGTACTTATCTTCCAAGAGCAGAAGAAAGGATTCCAGTGGTGTGTTGTTTTAAGTGTATTTTCCCTGGTAAGTAACTGTAACCAAGGGAAGCAGTTATTGATCTGAAGAGGAGGGAGAGGGAGGGGGGTGGGTATTGAAATTGGAACAAGCTGGCCTATTCCAGCTTGTAGCTCTCTGGGGCAGCAGACCTCCTCTTGCTCCGCTTCGCTCTTGTCAAAATACAGTTCAATGCTGCCTCCTAGCTTTTGGAAATGCTTTCACCTCTCCTGCACTTGCTTCCCTCAGGCCACAGTTATCTATGATCTGGCACCAGGTCCAGCTCTTGCAGAAAGCACTGAGCAACTGCTAGGTCACAGTCCCCTTTCCTCACCTGAGTAGCCTACTGAATCTCCTCCCCAGGCCAGAAATACCATCCTTACCCTAGGACTTAAAAATATTTAAAACTAATAACTCTTTCTGTTTTTTTTCCCTCGAAACTTCTCTCAAACATCTAGTTTTTTCTCTTCCAGACAGTGGTAATTATATAAGCTTGAGCCTTGGTCTCATAAACTCTTATTCCAAACCTTCCCTTGTTCCTCAATTCCAGTATCCAGGCTCCTCCCTGGCTCAGGACCCTCTGAGCCACAGCCTACACTACTACACTACCCATTGCCCTGTGTTGTTTCACCCATCAGCTGCCAAGTCTGCCCGGATATATTCAGGCAGCCTTAAAAATATTTATACTAATGAGGAGCCCAGAAATAACTTGACACTTGTGTTTTCTATGTTTACTTGTTAATTTTTATGGCTTCAGCAATACAAGCCCAGCTAATAGTCTCTGCTTTGGCTTTTTGTGAACATGCTTCTTTAAGGAATTTTATAGTCCCACTAATAAATCAAAATAACATTTAACCAAACGTATGAATGCTGTTGGCAACCATGGGCTTGGACTTAACTACCTATAAGTTTAATGTGTGATTTTGCATGCTGAATACCAACATTTCCTTGTGGTTGGGTTCTACATATTTCTGTGTGTGTGTGACATTAAGATCTTCTCAACTCCAAAGTAATAAAAGCAAATGCTGACCACATCAATAGGGAATATTCAGAAAGCAGTGTACGTTTAAAGAGGATTCATTTATCCAATTTTTCCCATTAGACTTCTGTTAAAATCTTTCCATTAATGTGTGTATGTGTGTGTGTATAACTTATAGTTTCAGTCTACATCTCTGTATTAGTGCTGTGTCAGTGCTGCGAGCCTGTTGGAGACAGAGGGCAGTAAAGTCTAAGGCTTCAAAAAAGGTTTATTTAGAATTAAAACAATAAAGGTCACAATTTACTTTGAGAAAAAAATCTTCAAGTGTTTACATACGCAGGCAGACACACACAAAATAAACTGCAAAGGAAAAATTTAAACGGCCATTAAGGAAATTATCCTTGTGACATGTTTTTGCTCTTCCCAATTTTCAAAACAATGCCACGACCAATAGAATAGAGATGATAAGTGCCAGAAGATATCATCCATGAATATGAACACAACAGTTAATCAGATCATTATAATATCCTCTTAGGCAGTCTTG
This sequence comes from Canis aureus, assembly GCF_053574225.1. NCBI lineage: Eukaryota > Metazoa > Chordata > Mammalia > Carnivora > Canidae > Canis > Canis aureus. The sequence goes on from NC_135637.1 coordinate 45,513,887, forward strand.
CAAGAACATAAACATACACAAACTCTAACAAATGCAAAATGTATTTAAAAAGCCCAAATGCAAACAATGCATTCTAGAGAAAAATCAAAAGAGGTATTATCTTAAAACAGCAAATTCTATAAATTAACAGCTAAATTCGTCCTCTTTGGCAAGAAATGTAAGACTTCTTTTGGATTATAAACCATTGCCTATGGGCAGCCTGGATGGCTCAGCAGTTTAGCGCTGCTTCAGCCCAGGGCGAGATCCTGGAGACCTGGGGATCGAGTCCTGCGTCGGGCTCCCTGCACGGAGCCTGCTTCTCCCTCTGCCTGTGTCTCTACCTCTCTCACTCTCTGTGTGTGTGTCTCATGAATAAATAAATAAAATATTTTAAAAAATATATAAAATAAACCCTTACCTATCCATATGCAATTAAGAAAAGAAATACAGTTAACCTTCGAGCAACAGTTTGAAGAGCACAGGTACCCATATACATGGATATTTTTTCAATACAGGAGAGCGCTGGAAATGTATTTTCTATTCCTTTCTATTATCTTAATAATAATTATTGTCTAACTTTATTATAAGAATACAGTACATACAGAATATATATGTGTTTTTTTTAAAGATTTTATTTATTTATTCATGAGAGACAGGTGAGAGAGAACGAGAGAGAGGCAGAGACATAGGCAGAAGCAGGCTCCATGAAGGAAGCCTGATGTGGGACTCGATCCCAGGACTCCAGGATCACACCGTGAGCCAAAAGCAGATGCTGAACTGCTGAGCCACCCAGGCGTCCCTATATAACATGTGTTAATCGACTTTGTGTTATCCTTCCTTACCTTTTCTTACCTTATTTCAGTAAAGCTTCAATTCAACAACAGTAGGCTACTTGTAGTTAAGTTTTGGGGAGTCAAGAGTCATAGGTGGATAGGGTGAGTGCCATAACCCCTATGTCGTCCGAGGATGCCCTGTAGATATACAGCTTCCACCTTCCCTCCCTTTTCCCTGAGATGCACCAATTTCCTCCTGCATTTGGGTGTTTTCATGGCTGCCCCCTCCTTGTCACTGCCCTATCTCCTGTCCTTGGATTAGGATGGCCTGCGAAACATGTGTCCGAAAGTATCCTAAGACTCATGCGAATTAGGATATGTGATCTATTGGAAATAAAATGGTACCTTATGGTCTTGCTCCTTCTAGTACAACATCTGTTCTATCATGCCAAGATAAGATTTCAGCAGGTGCTTACTTTGCTTTTGAGCATAATGAATGATGGCTTTTCTGCTAACAGAATTTTGAAGGCCATTAATTTTATCTGTGCCCCCCTTTCAAACTTTCCTCAATATTAAGTTTGTACCTTTCCCTATAATCACAACTCCATATGCACCTGAATCACTGTATTCCTCCCATCACATTTATTCGGGCTCAGCCTCCTCTTCCATTTCCCAGGAGACACACTGACAAAGTACAAAGCTTTAATTTTATTTTTTTTCTTGATGGGAAAATTATGATATGATGGATAACTTACATCCTCCTTTCAGCCAGCATTAAATCGTGGACCTGAATGCTATAGCAGTTTGGAGGCCTCTCTTGTCTAGACTCTATAGTATATATAGACTTTGTTTAGAAAAAATAAGTTTAAACAAAAGACATCAAGTACAAAAATGTGATTTCATTCTATAAAATACATGCACTGTATCTCACTAGAAAAAGTTGATTAGGACTTCACATCCTCTCCTTATTTAAAAAAAATATTTTAAGGCTCCTAGAGTATGGGTCAAAAATATTAAGTCAGAGGCACTGTACTTTTCCACAAACTTGGGTGTTAGCTTCTCAGTCTCAAGGCAGCTGGTGAAAAATAAGATTGAACAAACATGCTTCTTTCTTTTCTGTTATAATTCCCCTAAAATGATAATAATAGTGAATACGGATATAAACCTCTAGTCAAGGAGAGATGAGAAGACCAGCAGGATGAGGTAATACAGAAATACGTTTCTAGAAAGAAAGACCAGAAACAGTAACAGTAACCAGAGAAATTGGCCTGAAAAAATGTGTCTTTGAGTTTGTAAGATAGATATACTCCAGATGGAGCAGGTGCATCTGACAAAAACCCGGGAGCTTTAGTTATTCAAAGTTCATTTTTAGATGCTCAAGAAAGTGAGACTGAGTAGAGACACAAAGCATGTTGCTGCTCTACATGCAGAAGCTGACCAGCACCTTTTCCTCACCAGCATCTAGATTTCTGCAGAGATGGAATAATGTGAGAGAAAAATTCTACTGAGGACAACATGAATATTTCTGGAACTGGGGGACAGTCCCTGGAGACACACATGGAGGCCAGGCCCCCACAGGGTCAACTCCACCAAGAAGGGCAGACTCCCAAGCCAAGGCTGTCCAGTGAGCAGAGAATGGGGGGAAAACCGTAGGAAGCATCCTCAAGGAGATTCAACCCATAAAACAACAACAGCATGTTAATGAAAAAAGAACAAAAAGCAAACAAAAAAAAACCTTTCTCTAGAAAATTTATAGAAATTATAAAATAAACAGTACTTTAAAATAAATGGAGGGGCACATGGGGCTGGATACTCAGCATGGAGTCTGCATGAGGTTCTCTCTTTCCCTCACACATGCTCTCCTCTCTCTAAATAAATACATAATAAATAAAATTATTTAAAAAATAACGGGAAACAAATGTTGACAAAATTGTGGAAATGAGAGAAATAAATGTAAAACCGAGATGATCTCAGCACACCATCTAGGGTAGGAGCTAATATATAGATCCTCATTCTCATTTCTGTCTCTTTCAACTTTCAGGACTGGAATGTGTGTTCTTCAATCAGTGATCTACTTTGTATCAACTACATAGATACTCACATCAAATATCCCCAAGAAACCACATTATTAAACACTTCTCTTCTAAAAATATTATATATATATATATATGTATAACACATACATACCCAATATACAAATGCATTTGCTATATGGAAAATATTTTATATACAAATTTTCTTATAATTCTGTATATATTTTTGCAAAAATACATATTTTATAAATTTCAAAATATTTATAATTATTGTTTGCAATATGCAATTGTGAGCATCTCATTAAAGGCAAATTAATCAGGCATAACAGGTGGTGAATGTTGTGTGTGTTTTGCGGTCTGTTGGACTGGAAGTCTTCTCCTCCACACACTCCTGTAGTCCATGAAGCTTTGCTGCTCTTAGTTCTCTAATCCTCCTGAAAAGGGGCATTCCTGTATATATAAGATGCAAACAAACGTGTGTGTATACACATCTACAAACATATGTATTTATACGTTTTATTCGAAACAATAATCTTGAAGACCTATGCCATGAAGATAGATGTGAACTGCTCATTAAATGCTAATTCACTTCTAAGGCCCTACTGAGAACTATGCGGAAGAGAGGAATGAAGGAAAAGACGACAATGAAACGACTACAAAGCTCCAGTGCTCTGGAAGTGTTGTGTGAGCTTCTTCCATGTGTACATGTCTACAGAACTCATCTGTGTGACACTCAACCATAGAATAAGAATTTCCACTTTTAAAATATCAAATTTTAATTATCTGAATGTGACTAAAGGACATAACCAAGGTAAGGAGTTTTCTTAATATTTTCCCACAAAATTATGGTAACTTCTGAAAATAAGTATTTCTGATATTAAAAAGGAAGCGAGACTGAAATATTGACCAAGCTATTTTTGTTTTTCTTTTCTTGTTTTAAATATTTTATTTATTTATTCATCAGAGACAGAGAGAGGCAGAGACATAGGCAGAGGGAGAAGCAGACTCCATGTAGGGAGCTGGATGTGGGACTTGATCCCGGGTCTCCAGGGTCACGCCCTGAGCCAAGGGCAGATGCTCAACTGCTGAGCCACCCAGGCATCCCAGACTAAGATATTTTTGGACTCAGGTTCATATTTCACACGTCAATACTGATGGGAAGGCATGAAAATTGAGAAGATTGCCTGTTATAATTCTCCCCAACTTCCCATCTCTTACCTTCTAATCTGTTTGGAAATTCATCATTATTTCTACTTTGTCAAATTTGGAACATTTAAGTTGTTCTCTAATGAGATTTCTCCTAAAAATTTAAGGTTATTCATGTACTACCAGTCATTTTATTCACATTCAGTTTGAACAACCTGAAGTGGATTGCATTTCATTTTAAGCAGTATTTTTCCCTTCAGAAGGGCACATGAATGCAGAGTTTTATAAAAATCTTATTAATTCTCTTTCAATTATGAAATGTAATATGCACAGAAAAATACTGAAATCATGAAGTATAATAAATGAATAAAGTCAATATCCTTATAACCATGTCAAAAAATAGGTCATAACACTAACTCCAGACTTCCTTCTCTTTCCTTTTTTATCCACTATAGTGACAAGAATGATAACCATTTATTGATTTTTAAAAAATATTCTGCAATTTAAATATGTAGCCCTAAGACAGTATATATTTTTCTGTTTTAGAATTGTATACAGATTGACTCAAACTATCTTGTTTTGTGTCTTGTTTCTTTCACTGAAACATATAATTGACAGACTTAATCCATGTTGTTTTGTGAAGTGGTAATTTGTTTCCATTGCTGTTCAGTATTCTATTATATGACTCATCCACTCTATTTTTGATGAAAATTTTTGCTGATTGCAATTTTTACCGTGCACAGCTCTGCTGTGAACATTCTTCTATACCCATCCTGGCGTCCTGGTTGGGTTATACACATGCGTTGCTTTCACTTAACTAGATAATGACAAAAGGCTCACCAGGGTCCTCATACAAGGTTACACACCACAGGGAAGTGTCCAAGAGACACTCTCACTCCACATCCTTGATTTTCCTGGTCACAAATGAAATTGAATAACTTTTCAATTCATTCATTGGGTATTTGGATTTTTTTCTATGTAAAGTGCCGCTTTTCCTCTTGGTAATCTCTTTCTCTTTCTCTTAATGGTTTATTTCTTCTGTTCAAAAAACAACAATTAGTTGGCTAATTCCTTCTTATCTTTTTAGATTTCCAACATAGAAAGATTTTGTTTTCTGTTATTTGTTTTTTTTTTTTTTTGAGAGAGAGAGAGTGTGAGCAAGCAGAGTGAGGAGGGGCAGAGAGAGAATCTCAAGCAGACACCCTGCTGTATGTGGGGCCTAATGTGGGGCTTGATCTCAGGATCCTGAGATACAACCTGAACCAAAATTGAGAGTCAGACACTTTTTTTTAATAATAAATTTATTTTTATTGGTGTTCAATTTGCCAACATACAGCATAACACCCAGTGTTCATCCCGTCAAGTGCCCCCCTCAGTGCCCGCCACCCATTCACTCACACCCCCGCCCTCCTCCCTTTCCATCACCCCTAGTTCGTTTCCCAGAGTTAGGAGTCTTTATGTTCTGTCTCCCTTTCTGATATTTCCCACACATTTCTTCTCCCTTCCCTTATATTCCCTTTCACTATTATTTATATTCCCCAAATGAATGAGAACATACAATGTTTGTCCTTCTCCGATTGACTTACTTCAGTCAGCATAATACCCTCCAGTTCCATCCACATGGAAGCAAATGGTGGGTATTTGTCATTTCTAATGGCTGAGGAATATTCCATTGTATACATAGACCACATCTTCTTTATCCATTCATCTTCCGATGGACACCAAGGCTCCTTCCACAGTTTGGCTATTGTGGACATTAAGAAAATTATTCACCATGACCAAATAGGATTTATCCCCAGAACACAAGGCTGGTTCAACACTCGTAAAACAATCAATGTGATTCATCATATCAGCAAGAGAAAAACCAAGAACCATATGATCCTCTCATTAGATGCAGAGAAAGCATTTGACAAAATACAGCATCCATTCCTGATCAAAACTCTTCAGAGTGTAGGGATAGAGGGAATATTCCTCGACATCTTAAAAGCCATCTACGAAAAGCCCACCGCAAATATCATTCTCAATGGGGAAGCACTGGGAGCCTTTCCCCTAAGATCAGGAACAAGACAGGGATGTCCACTCTCACCACTGCTGTTCGACATAGTACTGGAAGTCCTAGCCTCAGCAATCAGACAACAAAAAGACATTAAAGGCATTCAAATTGGCAAAGAAGTCGTCAAACTCTCCCTCTTCGCCGATGACATGATACTCTACATAGAAAACCCAAAAGTCTCCACCCCAAGATTGCTAGGCTCATACAGCAATTTGGCAGTGTGGCAGATACACAATCAATGCCCAGAAGTCAGTGGCATTTCTAGACACTAACAATGGAACTGAAGAAAGAGAAATTAAGGAGTCAATCCCATTTACAATTGCACCCAAAAGCATAAGATACCTAGGAATAAACCTCACCAAATACGTAAAGGATCTATACCCTCAAAACTATAGAACACTTCTGAAAGAAATTGAGGAAGACACAAAGAGATGGAAAAATATTCCATGCTCATGGATTGGCAGAATTAATATTGTGAAAATGTCAATGTTACCCAGGACAATTTACATGTTTAATGCAATCCCTATTAAAATACCATGGACTTTCTTCAGAGAGTTAGAACAAATTATTTTAAGATTTGTGTGGAATCAGAAAAGACCCCGAATAGCCAGGGGAATTTTAAAAAAGAAAACCATATCTGGAGGCATCACAATGCCAGATTTCAGGTTGTACTACAAAGCTGTGGTCATCAAGACAGTGTGGTCCTGGCACAAAAACAGACACATAGATCAATGGAACAGAATAGAGAACCCAGAAGTGGACCCTGAACTTTATGGTCAACTAATATTCGATAAAGGAGAGTCAGACTCTTAACCAACTGAACCACCAGGCAGCCCTAAATAGATTTTTTTGAATTAATATGTAAGGGGTAATTATTGTCATGACAAGGATGATCTAAACAACTTTCAGTACTCTTTTTTTGCTCTCTGGAAACTTTTAGAATCTTCTCTTAAGCTAAATGTTCTGAAATTTCACAATGATTTGCCATAGCACAAGGTTCTGTGCAGGGCATTTGGTGTAATCTCTCATTCTAAAGGGTCATATCCTTGGATTCTAATACAGTTGATCCATATTATGTGCATATCCCATATTTAAAAATAAGTTTAGTCACTGAAATTTATTTGTACTTTCCAAATCAATACTCGGGCACTTTGTGGTTATTCACGGACATTCACAGAATAGCAGAAACTTGAGTTACTGGGCACAAACATTCCCAGTCAAACAAAGCAAAGCTCTCATGCTGTAAAAAAGTGTCCTTTTCTCACTTTATTTATTGCCACATCTTTTTTACTTTTACTTGGTGATTTAACTGTTCAAAAAGTCTCCTAAGTCTAATGTTCAAGTGTTGTGTGATGTTTCTAAATACAAAGCTGTGATATCTGTGGTTTATGGAAAAAAATGCATGTGTTAGATAAGCTTCATTGATGCATGAGTTACAGTGTTGTTGGTGAGGAGTTCAACGTTAATGAGTCAATAAGCTCCATTCAAAAAGAAAAAAAAGAAAAAAGAAATCCACCGATCAATGAGACCATTCCAGAAAGTCTGAAAATAACATCTATACTGCATGATGAAGCTACAGAAAAGAAGAGAAGGTATGAATAAGTTTGTGAATTCATGAGGTAATGACCCATTTTTTTTAAAAAGCATAGTGGATGGCATTATTGTGAAGCTGAAAGCAAAGAAAATTATAGTCACATTATCCCGAATCAGGAAAATGTTAGACTCTTCTCAGAGAGTGCTGGCTGACTTGGACATTTCAAAACGTAATGCAACATGAAAAATGTGAAACCCACAGGTGAGGCAAGTTCTGCAACCCAAAAGACAGTGGAGAAATCTTTAAAATGCCTGCTAAGTGCTATTCAGGGAAAGGGTTTTATGGAAGAATAGGCTTTCAACAATGAAGAAACGAACATAAATGGTGTTTTAGTCGATAAAATCATCATGACTAGAGGCTTGTAAGCACTTAAGCCTGTATTCCCCCAAGGAGCCCAAGTCCAGCACTCACCGACCTTCTAGAACATTACTATGGGGCACCATGAGAATCAACGACATGCATGGTAGAAGTTCCAGCTAAAACTAAGCTTTACAATTCCTATTCCAGGTTGAGCAAGATATAATATCAACTTATAACTAATGCTATTAATTAGAAAAAAACACAGCAAAGAAATAACAAGTATGCAAGATTTATAGAAGAGATCTTTATGAGATCCAATTCAGCAAAGACTGACTTAAACAAGGTTGTACACAAAACAGAGATCAAGAGAGGAGGACAGAACTTGTTTGTCAAGAGACCACAGAGAGTCTATGATGTCGGAAAGCATCTTGGGTATTTCAGGAGTCTATACGGTGATCGGTGTCAACAATCCAGTACTCATGAATCTGTTCCTGACTCAAACTTGTCCATGCACCTTGTGCGCAGGAGGCGAAGCTGCCTTGCACTGTTGAGTTTGGGGACAGCTTGCATCCATGACAGCTGGGTAAGAGGTTTCTTGAGACCATGGTGGTGGGGAGGGGTCTTGAAACAATCCAGAGGTGTATGCTTAGTGACTGAGAAGGTGCTATCAGGACCTGGTACACTCAGTTACCCAGTAGATTTCTAATCAGTGGGTAAACAGGAAGCAGAGATAAAGAAGGCAAATTAGTGATTGATTGAGCATAAGGTTAAGAGGTGTATAAAATATAATTAAGTAGGGAACAAAACTGAACATGGAGCTAAGTTAATAATGCAACTAATAACAACTATAGTCGTGCTGGTGCTTTAAAAACAGGTCCAGGAACCAAGAGTCCAGCTTCAAATCCATAATCATAATTCATCGGAATCAATACAGGGAAAGATCAATGACTAGCTCGTTATCCTGGTGGCATGTGTGAATTGTCGTGTTTGCTGTCAATGTAGCAGCCTATAGCCAGGGAATATTTCTGCTGCCTCTTACTGAGGAAAAACAATCTGAGTCCATTGAGAAAGGGGTAAGATGTACGTTAAGAGTATCTGAGAGAAAATTGGGGAGAGTTAGCCCAAGGAGCCTTTGGCAGCACACAAAGGGCATCCTAACATCTGAGCACATGGCATGCTGTGTATCTAACATTTTTTTTCTTAAGATGTTAGACCTAGAAGCAATGTTTGAAAAGTTACAAAGAGAAAAACTTCAACTAACTGTTGCAGTAATGTTAAACTTACGCATTCATCCAATAACAAAAGTGGATGCACCCAGGTAGTCTGTATTCCCTTCATTGACATAATTAATCAGATACAGAGCAGTGCTTTGTCAGGGAGGCGTGGGGGGAATCTTCCTTTGGGCACAAGGACGTACCAAAGGATGTTCAAGTTCCTCCTAGTGCTAATTCTCCACAACGGTGTATATTACACTCATTATGAAATGTACTAGTACAAGGAAGTAAATAAATAATTAGGTAATAATGTGAGTGAGCAGAAAAAAATGTCAATTAGGTAAATCTGACCTTTACTAAAACTCACTTGCTTTATATAAATAATTTGCCATGGAATTGTGCTACATTATTTGGAATAAAGATACAACTCTTCTTTTAAATATGGTTCAGTAGAGAACTATAAAGCACAACAGCATTGAATGGTGTATAGCAACAGTAGCCACAGGGGCAATTGGTAGAAAGAAAGGATGGATGCCCAGGATTAATTAAATTACAAATGCAATCACCTCAGGGGAAACTAAACACGGGCTACAGAACAAATAGTCATTCATCAACAATTGTATTTAATTAGTTATTCTAGAAGTTTAAGAGATTGGCCCTCTGGAGTTAAACAGAACTAAATTCATATACTGGTGCCACCATTTCTGGTTTTGTATCCTCATCTCTAAGAGTGACAACATGTTGGTTTCCTCATTTGTAAAAACAAATAAATAGTAATAATAACATCTCATTGAGTTTCTATAAAGATCATATTAGACAATTAATGTAAAAGACTTAGTTTAATACCAAGAAAAGAGTATAACCACCAAAAATGTTAGTAATAATAGTAACATCAATAATAGCACCACCATCATCCTAACAGGTTGGGGATAACAGAGATGATTTTGTTGAAGAGAAAGCATAAGAGTAGGTTCTTAAGAAAGGCTAAGCATCAGATATGAAATGGTAGTCAGGGAATATTCCTGGGGACCAGCATACTATGGGGGAAAAACTCATAGATAGTATGTAAGACAAGACATGGTTTGACTGCTAATCTGATGACCAGTTCTACGAAAGTAAAGTTAATAAAAACCCCAGTTTTCCCATTGGTCAGATTTATAAAAAAAAAAAAAAAAAAAAAAGATTTAACGTCTTCACTGACTCCTCTCATTTCTCTAATACTCCACAGTTGTTAAATCAGTAAGGCTTTTCTGCTTACCTTTATTTTTTTTAATTTTAATCTAAAATATATTTTTAAAACTTGGACTACTTGTCATCATCACCATGACCACCACCATTGTCATGAGAGAAATCATTTCCCACTTTATGTGATGTTTTTAAATAAACTAGGCTATGAAAAAGAAACTTATCCAAAACTTACAAATCACAAAGAAGTTCAGCAGGTCCGTTCAATGTCATAGAGGATCATTGTTTAACAAGCATATAAGGAATATTTAGTTTGACCAAGATGGCCTTAGGTTCCTGTCAGCTTGACTGAACACTAGGCTGGCTCCTTCCAGAGTTTGGGCTCCTGACCCCTTTCCATAGAGCATTTACTGCAGAAAAGCTGTCATTGTAAATTCCTTCTCAGTCTGTTTTGTGATGTATGTAAAAGGTTTTTAAAGCCTCTAGCCAGTTTTATGACCCAGGAATATTTTTCTCAAGGTCCTAGGAGCCATTCTTTTGGAATATAAATTTAAGGAAGATAGAGCCTCTTTCTCCCAGTCTCTGTGAGAGGGTAGCAGTGGAACTTCAATGGGTGACAATTAGCAAAAACATTTGAAAACTCAGGGATGACAGACTACATTGATCAATCTCCACACTAACATCTTCCAGTATTTTTCCACTCAATCAGCTCAGAATTAAAACTCTTCTACTTTTTTTACTCAGTGGTGCTAAGTGCAGACATTAGCTCTGGCTCTCTACCTTACTACAATAGCCTTGAATAAAACTTTCCCTGCCTATATAACTTGGGTGCAGATTTTGCTTTGCCATCCTCCAAGATTTTGTACCTGTCTTTGATTTTATTATATTTTGTTACAGTTCAGACACCATAATATATACTAACTTGTGGATTTCCCTAAACCTAATAAAGGCATCTACCAAAATCCTGGAGCTAATATTATACTTAATGATGAAATACTGAAATTTTGTTCCTAGTAACAGGAATAAGACAAGGATGTCTGCTCTGACCACTTCTATAAAATGGTACTGAAGGTTTTAGCCAGTGCAATAGGACAAGAAAAAAAAAAAACTAAAAAGTCATCAAAGTTAGAAAGATATAAAATTGTCTATATTCAAAGATGACACAGTTATAATTCTAGAATATCCTGAGAATCTAGGAATTAAGTATTGGAACTGAGAGTCAGTTTAGTAGGGTCTTAGGATTCAAGATCTGTATTCTAAAATTAACAGCATTTTATCCAGTAATAACAGACAAGTAAAAATTTTATTTTTTTAATTTTTTTGAAAATTTATTTATTTATTCATGATAGAGAGAGAGGGGCAGAGACACAGGCAGAGGGAGAAGCAGGCTTCATGCTGGAAGCCCAACTCGGAACTCGATCCTGGGACTCCAGGATCACTCCTCAGGCCAAAGGCAGGCGCTAAACCGCTGAGCCACCCAGGGATCCCCACAAGTAGAAATTTTAAAATATCACTTATAATAGTGCTAAACATACCCAATACTTAGGGGGAAATTTTCCACAAGATGTGAAAGACCTATACATTGAAAACTCCCAAACTTTGCTATGAGGAACTTAAGATGACCTGAATAAATGGAGATAAATACCATGTTCATGGGACAAAAAATCAATATTATCAAGAAAGCACTTCTCTCCAAATTGACCAATAGCTTCAATGCAATCCCAATAAATATTACACCAGGCTTTTTTCTTTCTTTTTTTCACAGATGTTGACAAATGTATTCTAAATTTATAACAGAAATGCAAAGACCCTAGAATGCCATATAACTTTGTCATCTTTATCCCTCAATATTTCCTTCCCCTGTCTCTTCCATCCTTTCTTCTGTCTTGTCTTCCCATCTTTTCTTTCTGTAATTTCCATGTGACACATGTTAAATAATCTCATATTATCTTACATGTGTCCATTCTCCTTATTTTCTCATACTTGTAAAATATTTATTTCTCTTTTACATCTTTTATTTTTTTAATTTTTTTTAATTTTTTAATAACATAATTTTTATTGGTGTTCAATTTACCAACATACAGAATAACACCCAGTGCTCATCCCGTCAAGTGTCCCCCTCAGTGCCCTTCACCCACTCACCCCCACCCCCCGCCCTCCTCCCCTTCACCACCCCCAGTTCGTTTCCCAGAGTTAGGAGTCTTTATGTTCTGTCTCTCTTTCTGATATTTCCCACACATTTCTTCTCCCTTCCCCTATATTCCCTTTCACTATTATTTATATTCCCCAAATGAATGAGAACATACACTGTTTGTCCTCCGATTGACTTACTTCACTCAGCATAATACCCTCCAGTTCCATCCACGTTGAAGCAAATGGTGGGTATTTGTCGTTTCTAATGGCTGAGGAATATTCCATTGTATACATAGACCACAGCTTCTTTATCCATTCATCTTCCGATGGACACCGAGGCTCCTTCTACAGTTTGGCTATTGTGGACATTGCTGCTATAAACATCGGGGTGCAGGTGTCCCAGCTTTTCTCTTTTACATCTTTTAGTAATGACATACAGAGAGAGCTCATAAAACTCAATTTGTGCATAGGAATGAAATATAAACCTATTCATCTCTGAGAACATAAAACCAAAAGTATAAAAAACAGAGGGTAGATGTTATAACATGATAAAACCAGTGGTGGAATTGTAAGGGCAATGATCCACAACTTATCCAATGAGGAATTATAACAGCCACAGTGGAGGGTATTGGTGAGAAGAACAAAGTACCTAATTGCAATATTTGGAGTTACTGAAATAATCAATAAGAAGAAAGAATAATTTGAAAGCATTCAAGCAGGGGTCCTTTTTCCATGTTTGAAAAAAAAGCAAAATTAACAATATACCTCAAAAATAAAGGGAGTAAATGGGGGGAGCGTCAGAGTGAGAAACCCTATTTCTCACAGCTAGAATCTATACAAAATGCCAATATTCTTAAATAACTATAGAAGAGTATCATTGAGGTACCTGGTGGCTCAGTTGGTTAAGTGTCCAACTCTTGATTTCAGCTCAGGTTATGATCTCAGGGTCATGGGATCGAGTCCCACTTTGGGCTCTGTGCTGAGCAAGGAGTCTGCTTGAGATTCTCTCCCTCTGTCCCTCCCCTTGCTCTCTCTCTCTTTCTTAAATAATTAATAAATAATTATATTTTACAGATCATTAGCATTATAGAATTAATCACAAGAACTAAAAACAAACTATTGAAAGTTTTATTTATTTTATGGGAGGCTCATTTTTGGACAAAATATTAGATAAATATGTTTAATATTTAACAAATATTTTAATTATTTTAATATTTAATAAATTTTAATATTTAATGAATATTCCAACATGTATTTCTGTATCATAATTTATATCATTATGTTAATATACTGGTTCAATTTTAAGAACTGAACTGAAATAATTTATATCTATTTTTCAATGAACCAATTTTGGTATTATGCATACTTGAATAAAAGAAAAAAAAATAAAAGAAAAATACGGTTTTCAAAAAAATAAAATACAGTATTCCAATAGGAAGTAAATATAATTCAAAAAATAATACTGTTTTAAAAAATCAGTCATAAGTAATATTCAGAAAGTCAGGCAAATATATATATACAATAATGTTCCTTCCTCTAATAAATAAAAAAGTAAATGTTCACCAATGAAGAAATTGTTAAATATATTATGAAATACTATGCAGCTGTTTAAAGTCATGCTTTTGAAAAACTTTAGATTACATTAGAAAAAAATGACTCTGGTAGCAGGTTAAAAATTACTGCCAAAATTTATATACACATAATACCTTAGTTAATACTTATTTTCTCAAAATATTCCAAAGAACAGGAAGCATACCTGAACATAATGAAAGGCATATGTGAAAAACGCACAGCTAACCTCATACTCTGTAGTGAAAAGCTAAGAGCTTTTTCTCTAAGATCAGAAGGAAGAAAAGGATGTTTACTCTTACTACTTTTATTCAACATAATCCTAGCCACAGCAACCAGACAAGAAAAAGAAATAAAAGACATCCAAATTAGTAAGGAAGAAGTTAAACTGTCACTATTTGCAGATGACATGATACTTTCTATATTTGCATACATAGAAAAACCTCAAGACTCCACCAAAAACTATTAGAAGTAATAAATGAATTCAGTAAAGTTGCAGCATACAAAATTAACATATACAAATTGGCTGTGTTTCTTTTCACCAAAGACAAAGCAGCAGAAAGTAAATTAAAAAACAAACCAACAGAAAACAATTCCATTAACAACTGCACCACAAAGAATGAAATAATTAGGAATAACTCAACCATGGAAGTGAAAGATGTTTACTCCTGAAAACTATACAATTTTGTTGAATAAAATTGAAGACAATAAAAATTTAAAAAACATGCCATGCTAGATTAAAGAACTAATACTGTTAAAATGTCCATACTACCCAAAGCATTCTACAGATTCAATGTCATCCTTATCAAAATACCACAGCATTTTTCGCAGAACTAGAACAAATAATACTAAAACATGTATGAAATCACAAAACACCTAAACAGACAAAACTATCTTGAAAAACAACAAAAAAGCTGAAGGCATCACAAATCCCAGATTTCAAGGTATACTATAAAGCTATGGTAACCAAAACAGTATGATATTGACACAAAAACAGACATTGATCAAAGTGAGGACCCAGAAATAAACCCACACCTTCATGGTCAATTAATTTATGACAAAGCAGGTAAGAATATGCAATGGTGAAAGGGCAACCTCTTCAAAAAAATGAAGCTGGGATAACTGGACCGCTATCCCAAGCATACACAGCTTTCTCAAACCATATACAAAATAAATTCAAAGTGGATTAAAGACCTAAATGTGAGACCTGAAGTCATAAAACTTCAAGCAGAAAATATGGGTAGTAATCTCTTTAACATCAATAATAGAAATATTTTTCTAGATATGTCTCCTTATGCAAGGGAAATCAAAGCAAAAACAAACTACTGGGACTATCTCAAAATGAAAAGCTTTTACACAGCAAGGGAAACCATCATCAAAACAAAAAGACATCTTACTGCATGGGAGAAGATATTTGCAAATGATATATCTGATAAAGGGTTAACATGCAAAATAGGTAAAGAATTTACACATCTCAATACAAAAAAAAAACAAAAAAAAAAACAAAAAAAAACCAAATAGTCCAATTAAAAATGGGCATAGGACCTGAATAGACTTTTTTTTCCAAAGAAGACGTCAAGATGGCCACCAGACACACGAAAAGATGTTCAACATTAGTCATCGTTAGGAAAATGCAAATCAAAATCTTACACCTGTCAGAATGTCTAGTATCGAAAAGATAAGCAATAGCAAGTGTTGGTGAGAATGTGAAGAAAAAAAAAGGAACCCTGCTGCACTGTTAGTAGGAATGCAAATTGGTACAGCCACTGTGGAAAACAAGTATGGAGGTTCTGCAAAAAATTAAAAATAGAATTAACATGCGATCCAGTAATTCCACTACTTGGATTTACCCAAAGAAAATGAAAACACTAATTTGAAAAGATATATTCACACCTGTTTATTGCAGCATTATTTATAATAGCCAAAATGTAGAAGCAACCCAAGGGTTCAAAAATAGATGAATGGATCAAGACCTGGCATATATAAAATGTTACTCGGGCATAAGAAAAAATGAGATCTTGCCATTTGTAACAACATGGATGGAGCTAGAGTGTAGTATGCTAAGTGAAATAAGTCAGACAAAGACAAATATCACTTGATTTCACTTAAATGTGGAATCTAAAAAAACAAAACGCGTGAAGGAACACATGAATAAGCCAAAGGGAGAAACAGACCCATAGATATAGAGAACAAAGAGATGGTTGCCAGAGCAGAAGCAGGGGATGGATGAAAGGGATGGAGGGGAGGGGGGAACAGGCTTTCAGTTACGAGAAGAATGAGTCACAGGGTTGAATGGTACAGTACCAGGAACATTGTCCATGCATTGTAATAGCCTTGTGTGGTGACAAATGGTAGCTACCCTTGTGAGCATAGCATAATGTATAGACCTGTCAAGACCCTATGTTGTACACCTGAAGCTAATGTAACATTGTGTGTCAATTATACTTCAATTTAGAAATAGGGGGAAAGGGGAGGAGGGCGGGGGTGGGGGAGAATGGGTGATGGGCACTGAGGGGGGCACTTGACGGGATGAGCATTGGGTGTTATTCTGTATGTTGGTAAATTGAACACCAATAAAAAATAAATTTATT
The DNA here is from genome assembly GCF_053574225.1 of Canis aureus. NCBI lineage: Eukaryota > Metazoa > Chordata > Mammalia > Carnivora > Canidae > Canis > Canis aureus. The sequence goes on from NC_135637.1 coordinate 45,530,457, forward strand.
AAAAAAAAGAAATAGGGGGGAAAATGAATCCCAAGGGAAAAAAATGTATGTACGTACATAACACCAATAACACACATACCTTTGACTGGATACAATCTTGCAAACAGCTATGTTAGGTGGTAAGAATACATGTGATTCTCATTTTAATCATGATGGCTTTCTATAATTCTAAATTTGCATATGATGATCATGTTATGGTTTTATAGGAAAAATAATAAAAAATACTGTGAGTGGTGTCTAGAGCTCACCATGATGCCACAAATCAGTCAGCATTTCTCATCAACAGGCCAAGATGCTATTGATCCCTCATCCTGCCAACTGCCTAACTCAATTTGGTATCGCTGGGTGCTTTATGTATGCACTTTATTCACAAGACAGTGGTTAATTTTCTCAGTGAACTCTGTGTCCTTGATGTTTCTCAAGTTCTAAATTGCAAAAGAGCTTGTGAATTAGACAAGAACTAGTTCTCTGCTGTCCTGACACTATGATGCAGATTTTGAATTAAATTCAGAAGAAGCTATGAAGCATGGGTAACAATGACCTTTTTAAAATATTGATATAGAAATTGAGTTTTGTCCAACAATTGAGCTGAGAAGAAGCCAAGGAGATTTGGCAGTTAGGGAGTAAGAATCTTATTTTTTATATACATAAATATAATTCTTAGAGAAAAAAGGAAAATGAGACATTCAAATAGAAAGGCTAAGTAACAGACAGCCATATATAATTTTTTAAATATTTTGTGGCCTCGATATTTCAGGTGAACCTTTAGTTTGGACTTAATTCTGTATTCTGTAGATTATTACTTTACAAACTCTGCAATCTAGGATCTTGTGTGTGTGTGTGTGTGTGTGTGTGTGTTGTTTCAGTTCCAACCCATGGTGGACTGATACTTTTAAAAATATAACAAAGTATTTTTTTAAGGTTTTATTTATTTTCATGAGAGACACAGAGAGAGAGGCAGATACATAGGCAGAAGGAGAAGCAAGGATCTGGATGTGGAACTTGATCCCAGACACTGGAATCATGTCCTGAGCTGAAAGCAGATGCTCAACTGCTGAGCCACCCAGGCGTCCCAAAATATAATAAAGTATTAGGAAAATGACCTCATGCATATGTATAATGACAATGGTAATTTCAGTAACAGTTTCCAAGTGCCTACTGTCACTTTCTAAACTCATCATGTGAGCCAGTGACAAACAGTTCACATCTCATGGTGGTCCATGACCAGCCCTCCAGAAGTACTACTCTCAAACACTCTGGACATTCTTCCTTGCACAAATTAATATACATCCCACTATTAATCTGTGTATTGAGTTTTAAAATGGTAAATTCAAAGACTACATGCATTTAAAAAACAATCCATTTGTGTCTGATACTAATCCCCAGTTTTCGAAATCCTATATAAATACCTTCACTTGAATTGAAAGTATCACTAGCTGTGGATTAAGATATAAATAATGCATATACAGAGAAATACCTTCTCTGGATAAGTATTAGCAAATTATCATTCTCTGTAGTGTCCATACATGATAACATAAAAACTAAATAATAGTTTTCCTTTATGATACATAGAGTCTTGTTCTCAGGCAATAAAAACAGGTAACCCTTTTAAAAACTTAAATGTAGGGATGCCTGAGTGGCTCACTGGTTGAGTATCTGCCTTTGGCCCAGGGTGTGATCCTGGAGTCCCGGGATCGAGTCCCACATTGAGTTCTCTCTCTGCCTGTGTCTCTGCCTCTCTCTTTGTGTCTCTCATGAATAAATAAATAAAACCTTTAAAAAATAAAATATAAATAAATAAATAAATAAATAAAGACTTACATGTTTCCCATGAGTGCCTAAAATCTGTATACCTCCTAGGCCTCTATCTAACTCCTATTTATCTATCTATCTATCTATTTATCTATCTATCTATTTATCATCTATCTATATCTATTTCTATTATCTATCATCATCTGTTTCTATTATTTATCTTTCTATCATCTATCTATATTTATATCTATGCCTCTATGTTTCTATCTACCTATGCATCTATTATCTATCATCTATCTATGTATCAATCATCTCTCATCTCTCTATCCATGTTTCTATTTTTACCACATGCACACAGTGTATATGCATTCGTATGTCTCTAGAGGATGAATTACTTCTAAAAGAAGTGCCACAGTATGTAGCACTAAAAACATGATATTTGGAGTTGGTTCTCTCCTGTGTGACCATGAGCTGGTAATTTGACCATGTTGAACTTTAATAAAATTATTATAATTCTCAAGGACAAGGCATGATCAATGGAATGAAATATACACATCCTAAGCATAGTGTTTGGCACAAGAAAACATTCAATAAGTGACAACTGCTATTACTATTATTAATACATTCACTGATTACCAGTGACTAAGCTTGCTCCAATTCAGAAATAAATATCACAGTGCCATGGACACTGAATAAATGGATAACATATGGATACAAATAATGTCTGGGATGTTCTTACAGCACAATCTCAATATAATCCCTTCAGTTAAAATATCTAAGGTTCTAAAGTATTCTTGGGAAAGGGTTGATGCCAAGTCAAGTTTCTGTATAGATAAGATGAGTCTGGTCATATTATTATATTAGAAAATAAAGAACCACTCAAAAAAGTAATAGGGATGTGTCCACGGACGTAGCAGAGATGCTCCCTAGAATAAAAATAAAATGCCACCAAGAACATTATTAGGTCAAAAACTGGACTATAAATAACACATTTGATAAAACTGTTATATCAAAGATAAATGTGCTTCAGTTGATAACTACGAGAGTACTCTTATTCTTAAGAACCACCCAATGACATATCCAGGGAGGGGATATAATTTTCACGAATGATTCAGAAAAATAAGAGTATTGTGAATACGACACTTATAAGCTAGTTCTGGTTGTAAGAGCATAGGAAGGGCCATTCCTCCCTCCTGTCAGCCAGGAAAATCTTAGGTCTTTAGAGCCACTCACATTCCTTTGTGTACAACTGGGTTCAAATCCACAACAACACACTGAATTCTCACGCTTTGAGTCTTTCTAATCCCCTTTCTACTCTCTCCGACTTCTGACTTTTAGAGGGCTCACGTGATCATATAAGATCTACCAGGGTAAGGTCTGTATCTCAAGGTTAAAGGACTTAGGACTTTAATTACAGCTGCAAAATCTCTTCATAGCAGCAGCACCTACATTAACGTTTGATCGAATGACCAAGAAACAGGAACCTGGGAGCTGGAAGGAGGGATTTTTAGAATTCTGCTTACTATAGACAGAGACAGAAATATGATGATAAATTACAATAGATTGATAAATAATGATAGAGCAAAAATCATAAAGCAAAATCAGTAAAATGTTAATAAGTGCATCTGGTAAAGTGGATAAGAATGTTTCTGTACTACACTTAGAATCTCCTTTTAAGTTTGAAATTATTTTCAAATAAAAACAATCTCAAAAGCTATTTAGAATTTTATAGTCATCAATATCATCAATAATATGTCCTAAACTATCTTTTCTACTTTTAGTGACAGTTACTTCTGTGAGTTATTTGTAAATGCCCAGGAGAAAACTCATGCTCTCCTGTCACCCTATTTTCCTCATATTCTTTTCAGGTTGTGGTGGTTGATGTATTCCTAACACAAATCATCATCATCATCATCATCATCATCATCACCTCTGGGTGGAGAGGAACATAAGAAATAGTAAAGTCATCAAAATTCTATTTTAACACTGTGGGAGATCAAAACATAGAAAGGTATACTTAGTTTATCCATGTGCCATAATATTCTTGATGTGTAAAAAATGGGATTCTTTTCCTACTGAATAATTTTGGCTGGTAATCCAAACCAAAACCTACTGATTTCAAAGCATAGCTCTGCTCCAAATACAGTTGTTGCTGAGAAGGAGCAATACCCAGCACCTCATTAGCCCATTATCCATTTTTATCCTAAAAGACAAACAACTTGAGATTCATTATGAAATATCTTTAAACTCAGCCATCTATCTAAAGTGTGCTGTCCATGCCCTTCCTCTCCTGTGGCTGAATACGTCTGTGTTTTCATAAGAGGAGGGGATTCTCCTCGTACCCCTTTCACTGTCATAGACAGGAAGACAGGCACCTCAACTTTGAGCATGATTATGCACATGAGAGAGGTCACAGGTGGACTAGACATTGCTCAATTAGGGAGATAGATCGAGATTTGGAGCACGCTGAATTTTGAGGGACATGGGACAAAAATGTGTGACATTGTAAATGGTTTATCGTAGAAGACTCAAGTGACCTTTCCCCTTGAACCAGTTCTCACCCCTCAGAACCCTACAAAGTATGTGCGATAGGGTGAGGTGACTCCAGTAGGCCTCCACAGTGTGTCAACAGTCATGAAAAAGTCAGGCCTAGAACTTGGTGGGAGGCTGAATCAGAGACTGCCTATGGGAAAGACTCAACTTTGGGGGACGCTGAGACCAGCAAGGAAATGGGTGCCCAGAGAAATTTAATGGTAAAAATAGCACTAGAACTCAGAGTTTATGATTCTGATTTCCATACAGTTTCTAATAAAGTTTTAATCTAGATAACAAATATTTTTTAAATCTTTAAAAAATTAGACTACCCATTAAAATTCAAAATCAAACCAAGCAAAACAAAGCAAAATTTCCTTCTAAGATAGTATGATTATATCAATTAAAGTTTGAAAACATTTTTTTTGTAAAACAAAGGAATTTTGGTGGAAAGACAAAATGAACTATTTTTTTCTTTTTTTTTTACTTTTTTTTTCTTACATTTTGTGAGCCATGGCTCATTTAGCCATGGCTAAATGTTTGCTTCTTTTTAAAGAAAAACTAAAACCCAGAAATGAATTTTCAGATGGAATTTTAAATAAAAAGATTGTTTGAATTTGGTTTGCGCAAGCTGTTTTGTAATGAAATCACAAAATAAAACCCAACATTATTGAAATGTGGCTAAGCTATTAAAACACAACAAAGTTGATGTGTGAAGATGTTAAATTGTGTTAGGTGGAAGATAAAACATCTTTTCAGATTTATAACAATAAGTATATTTAAGAAGTACATTATTAATTCAAGAATGGAAAACTTGTTTAAAGCTGCCTATCAGAAGAGTCTAAAGCAAATAGACTGATATTTTTAGGGTAGTTTTTCAAGTTTTTACAAGTTATCTTTTTGGAAGGTCTCCAGTATTCTAATTTGTAGAAGTTTTCCCACTGTGCAGAATAATTTAAGAATTGAAATGTATCAAGCAATTTGTTTTAGAAAATGAAATTATGTTAAACATTATATTAACAAATTAAAAGACAGTTTCTTATGGAACATTATTTTCCAAACATTTTTAGCAATGGAATCTTTCTTCATTTCTTCAATATATATATATATATATATTTTTTTATGGTAGCACTAGGATTTATTAAACTGTCTTAGTAAAGGCGCTGGGGTTTGCCCATGGTGCTCTTGATGTACAAAGCCTGGACCTTCTGCCAATTCTTCTTGATCAAGGACACCAGGAAATTGACAGCTAAGTGGATGTTGTACACGAGCTCATCTTCCGTCATCTTCACGTGGCCAACACCACTGCCAGACATAGCACCTTCTTCATCTGGAATTTGATGGTGGACTTCACTTCCTCCACTTTGGCCACCATGTTCTCATTGTAGGTCAGCAAGGAAGGGAACTTGCCAGCTTTATTCAGGCCTGGACCCAGGATTCGTGGGATCTGCTTGATCAGAGATTCTGAAGCCAAAAAGGCATCATACTTCTTGGCCAACTTCTTGACTAGTTTTTTATTCTTGTTGAGTTTCTTCAGTGCTTCAATGTCCATGTGGGGAATGTCCACTGCCTTGGCCTCATCACAGTGCTGCTGGTCCTCCAAAACATACACGGAGAACTTGGGGCGGGGGGTGGACTTAAGCCTGACGGTGCCGGAGAAGCGTTTGTCCTTCTGAGGGTCATAGTTCTTCAGGCCGATCTGCAGCTCCACCGTCTCCAGAAACTTCTGGTGCTTGCACTGGTTCCCATGCAGGACCTCATACAGGGTGTTGCAGGAGACTTTGTTTCTCATGGCTCGCTTACATTTTCCTCAAATTTGTGAGGTATAACATTAGATGCAGACAAGTCCTCAAATCATATGCACAGTCCATGTATTTCCAGAATGGATAGGGGAGTGAGATCAGAAATAAGACAATCACCAGCACGGGGGACCTCCCCCTGCTGTGTTCAGTTACTACGTCTCCAAGGATAGTATCCTGACTCCTAACACCATAAACTAGACTTGGAACTTTATGTGAATGAAAGTATGAAATTAATTTGTGTACAGTTCCCCAATCTATATAATCTACCCCCAAAATACCATTTCTTCTAGAAGTAACTATATATACAATATGTCCTATATATTCAATGCTTTGTTGTTGTCTAAGATCTGTCTTCAAATGTTAGACAAAGTATTTGCTTCCCAAATCTATTTTATTTAGATGACTCCATTGAGAGGACACATTGTTCTGTGGGTCTCTAATACTTTTCCTCCCGTGTTCACAGGACCAGACCACCTCCTGCCCAAATCGGGACAATCCAAGCATTAGACACCCAACTCTACTTCCCATTACAATCCTATTCATCAAGACTGTTTTAGTCATTTTCTTTATTTCACAACATTATTTTAGGTATTATCCCTTCCAAAAACTAGTATTTGTTTAACAAGGATTTGTCCTGCCCACATTAGGAGATAATATTCTGGGAATTTCTAGCAATGTCACAAGATAAAGATGAAAAGTGAATTCAAGAAAGAAGAATTTCAGATGCTACTAATTTATAACTAAGAGTAGATTCTTTCTGATTTCTCATCTCACCCTGAAAATCGTTCATAGGGAATCACAAATCAGAATAATTCTCATTAGCTTTATATATTGGTTGACTGGTCACCTACTGAAGGTTGCAAATGCCTAGATCATAAGCAAAAACGATCAAATCATTCTTGTGGCATTTAAAAAATTGCCAAGATGCTCACATAAGCTGTTTCACTGACCCCACCATACTGAGGTTTCAGGACTTGAATTCTGCAAGATTGGCCCAGTAAGATCACAAAAGTTATAATTAGAACCTTAAGGTTTTTCTTGCCCTGATTCTGAATCCATTTCCTCCTAGCTTTTAGCAGTTGGCATTTCCTGATCCAAATGTACATCGATGACGCTGGTGATGAAGGTACATCCCACCAGCATATGAATGACCATATTTTTTACTAAAAATACACCTCACACCTTCAAAATATATTAAAGAATGGTTATACAAACAAAAAAAATTAAAGCAACACACGCAATTGGTCAGTTTATCTCTTGTTCATATGCATAGTCCTAAAGCCCCAACTTGGATCAACACTGGCATACTTATAAAAGAAGGAGGAGGAGGAGGAAGAGGGAACCAATATGTTCATATTTGGAGTTCTGAAGACCTGAGGAAAAATGCAACAATATTTGTTTCCATGTAGAAGCTTGAAATGTACACCCAGGGAGCTTGTCTCCATCTCAGAAGAACTTCAGGGCAGGGTAGAGATGAAGTAACGTCTCAGCTCTGAAGTGAATGCACCTGTTCAGTAAAAGCATGGACCAGCCCACTTGAGGGGACAGGGGCTTGCTCTCCGGATGTTTAAGCTGAGCAATTTAACGTGTTTAACGTGTATTTTTACCTTTCCTGATGGAAACCTTTTTCATGTAGACTGTTCAGTGTTCTTAGACAATTGTTAACAGTATTTAACGATTTTTGATGATTTGGAGTCATTTGAGGTATATTTTATACAATATTCTCAGAGGTCATCGCTTCTTGAGTGAACAGCGACGTAGTGGGATCAGAAGATCCTCTTGTGGACATACCAAATAATTAGCTAAACATGACCCAGTTCCTTTTAAGAGAAATCCAGAAACTGGATGAGTGATTCCTACCCAGGGTCCCTGAGAAAACATCCACGTGCCTAGGCAGGAAAAGCTGAGACCCACTCCTAGCACATCAGCAGGAGGGGGTGCCAGGAGAAAAGATCTGGGAGCCGACGACATTCAGCTTTCCAGAGTCCTCCAGGCCCACGAGAACAAAGCAACAGTTAGTTTAATACCCCTACGAGCACTTCCCATGGCTTGTCCTTCCAGCCTCAGCTCAGAGCAAACACCATCTGCTCCAGGTTGAATCACCGTGGTCCCCATGATAAAATGTAGTTACCACCCACCACCATCCAAAGTTACTAAGTATTATTGACTCTATTCCCTGTGCTGTACTTTCCATCCCCAGGACTTATTTATTTCACAACTGGAGGTTTGTACCTCTTAATCTCCTTCACCTATTTTGCCCAGCCCGCTTCTCTCTGGCAACCACAAATTTGTCCTCTGTTTCTGTTTCTGTAGGGTTTGCTCCTTTGTTTTGTTTTTTAGATTCCACATATAAATGAAATCATATGGTATTTGTCTTTTTCTATATTATTTCACTTAGCATAATACCCTCTGGGTCCACCCATGTTGTCACAAATGAAGATATCTCCTCTTTTCATGGGTGAGTAATATTAAATTGTGTGGGTGCGTGTCTGTACACATGTGTGTCTGTGTTTGCACACGCACACATGGCAAGCTATTTTTTTTTTTTAATTTTTGGAAGGTCTCCATACTGTGTTCCATAGCAGCTGCATCAGTTTACATTCCTACCGACAGCACAAAGAGGGTTCCCTTTTCCACACATCTTTGCCAATACTTGCTTTTTCTTATCTTTTTAATACTTGCCATTCTGACAGGTGTGTGGCAGGATGTCACTATAGTCTTGATTTGCATTTCTCTGAGATGAGTGATGGGGAGCATCTTTCTTATGTGTCCATTGGCCATCTGGATGTCTCCTTTGAAAAAGTGTCTATTCAGATCTTCTGCCCATTTCTTAATTGGATTATTTTGGAACAGTGTTTAGCTTTCCCTCTAAGAGCTTAGGTTTAATTTGTTAGACAAGAGAAAATCACTGAAAATTTGTGACAGCTAGTAATAAAGAAAGTGTTAATGTAAGAAAATCAATATGAATAAAGAAAAATCCTTAAGATCCAGTGGGGTATTCCAGGGCTGTTGCAGTGATACAGGATTAAGGAAATGGCTGAATCATAATATATTACGCTACCATAAGGCTTTGGTAGGTACAATAATGGTATTAACAGCTGGCATTGATTGGCTTGTTACAATATGTCTGGGACCATGCTAAGTATTTTGTATATATAATCTCATGAAATTGTTGGAAGAGTCCTTCAGGATGGGTACTATCATTCTCCTTTTTCCAATTTTTTGTGTGGGGATATAAGAGAAGCACCATCCATTAGGAGCAAAATCAGCTGGGATCAGATGGAGACAGATCATAATTAGGAAAAGATAAATGACATTTTTCCTTCTTGGAGATGGGTAAAGAAACCCTAGCTGCTGGTCCACTTTGACATTTTTCTCCTTTCTATTTCTGAACTTGGCCTTTTTCAGTATACCGTGCTGTGGCTGAGAAGTTGACATTCCCCTCGTTCAGGCAGTAATTGGCCTTGGCTCCTTCCATTAACAGCAATAAACATGGCTCAGAGACTGACCCAGGCCACTGCATCTTAGACTTTTGTCACAATACAGTAGAAACAGTTTTTGTTATCAGACAATTAAAATTTCCAACTGTATAATACAAAATTGACCTAGGTAGACTGTAACATTCAAATTCTATTAAATGACTTAGAAATGAGATTTTAAATAAGAAAATATAAAAATTACACACCTTTCATGGTGGCTAATACATGCAAGTTGCCACTTCGGCTTTCAATCATGACATATGTCACATTAGATCTTGCTGCTCTTTGTCCTTAGAAGCAGGATGAGACTGATACTCCCTAAATAACTAATGCTCATTCCATAGATGAATTTCGCCTGTCACAGCTGTTGCAGACCACACTAGAGAAATCCAAATACAAACCAGGTAGGACAAGTTTGTTTTTTTTTTTATAAATAGTTTACTTGTTTATTCATGAGAAACACAGAGAAAGAGAGGCAGAGACACAGGCAGAGGGAGAAGCAGGCTCCATGCAGGGAGCCCAACATGGGACTCGATCCTGGGTCTCCAGGATCAGGCCCTGGGCCGAAGGTGGCACTAAACAGCTGAACCACCCGGGCTGCCCCAGGTATGACAAGTTAAAAGGCAAATTTGTATGTTTTGAGATATTTAGACACACAATCCTGAAAAAGTCAATGGAATCAAGAGATATTTCCTAATGTTTAATCACTGAACTAACCAAATAAATAAATAAATAAATAAATAATAAATAAATAGGCTATTCCAAAAAATTGCAGCAGATAATTTGCACAGCATGTGTATCCCATTTAAGTGGGGATATTTGATGATTAAAACTAATATCCTGAGTTGACATTGCCAGAGCATGTATTTAATGGAGGGAAGCAAAAGCTTCAAGAAAAATCAATTGCAAAATAATCAATACTAAACGTCTATACACTGAGTGCATATTCATGCAAATACTAAGATTTGGTAATAAGAGCCAAAAGCGAAAACAGACATCAGCATCCATCACCTGTCTAGGAAACCCAGAAAAAGATCTCAAATAGGTAAGCATAAACTATTTGAGGCAAATTATATCTAGTGAAAATAAAGATGAGCACAGATTTCAAGAATGTTATGTCTTTTATATTTCATTGTATGTGAAGAAGGTTGTAGAATGTATATGTTTTTAAGGGATTAATTTCAGTAACATTACAATATTTTGCTTCATAATGTCTTGCATTTCATAAATCCCCTAGGACATAACATACTGATTCGAGGATTGTATGGACTGTTTCTGGTTGTCACAGTCAGTATTATAGGTCCACAATCCTATATTGCACTGAGCAAATACAATAAAACAGAATCTGATGAAGAATTTCAGCATCTATTGATACCACGTGCTACCCACGTGCCAACAAGCTATGAACTGGTAGGACTGCCAAAAAGAACCAAAACAGTTGCAGGGGATAAATAATCTGCTGAAGTGTGAACTTTGAGAGAATGCACAAACCAAGATGAACCCTAGAAGAGGAAATCTGGATTTCTCCCCGGTTTCTGTTAATTCAGGTGACCAGTGTTGGCAGGTTAAGTGTACTGAATCCAGAAACATGAAGTGAGTTCAACTACAGTTACGTGATCTCAGCAGAGTAATTTAAAATTGTTCATTCTTAGTTTCCCATTCTTAGAGCAGGAAAATAATGGTATATGCCTCATAGGTTTGTTGTGAGGTTTGAATGAAACAGTGTTTAAAACACTTGAGTATATCTAGGGAAGTGTTCAGAAATTTTAGCTGCCCATGGCTGTTGATACTACCCGTGGAAGACCTCTCCTCTTTGCCTCTAAAGCACCATTTATGGGGCATTCCGGATGGCTCAGCGGTTTAACGTGGCCTTCGGCCCAGGGCGTGATCCCGGGGACCCAGGATCGAGTCCCACATCGGGCCCCCTGCATGGAGCCTGCTTCTCCCTCTGCCTCTGTCTGTGCCTCTTTCTCTCTATGTGTTTCTCATGAATAAATCAATAAAAATCTTTAAAAAATAAAAATGAAATAAATAAATCACCATTTATGGCCACTTCTTATCAACCTGGCTCTCTTTTTGTGTTCTAGATCTATAGAAGGGGTGCAAAACTAAGAAAACTAAGAAGTTAACGCTTGGCATACCGCTTTTAACCAACACACAGAGTTTATTCAGATTTTGCCTCTTCTCCCATGAACTGACACCACACTGCATTCACTTGTCATGTCTCCTTAATCTCCTCCTTCTACAAAAGTCCTTCAGACTTCCATGTCCTTATCACCATTGAAGAACACTGGGTCATTGCCTCATAGAAGGCGCTCAACTTGGGTCTATTCTAATGTTTTCTCATGACATTTTGCATTATTTGGAAGAATAGCACAGAGGTGGTGCTTTTGAGGGTACATGATGCTGATATGTTTTATTGGAGATATCCACTTTGATCACTTATCTAAGGTGGCGACTTGCAGGATTTGCCCCTGGAAGTTTCCCCTTCATAATCACTAAATATTTCAGGGTACAAAATATAAGACTATGCATATATCCTGTTTTGGCTTCAATTTTTACATGTTCTTTTAGTTCCCCTCCATGGATTTTGCCTATGGCAATCCCAATGGTGATTTTATACTTTTTCTCATTCCTTATATACTTATTAATTATAATTTTCATAGGGGATTTTTGTTTATTCCTCCATCATTTATTCAGTTATTTATATGAACTTGTGTATATTTATTTTATTCTTTGTTTTGAAATCCATGGCTATATTTATTTTGTTACTCAAGTAGTTCTAGCTTTGGCATTTGAGAGCTCTTTAAGATTAGTTTTTTAGCTCTTTTAATACACCTCCACTTTTCAGGCACTTCTTTATATTCTGTTATCACAAAATGCTCCAAAACCATCTTATATTTTCCATGCTCTACTCCTGAAACAAACCAGTGTTCCAAAAAGCCATGATTCTTTTTATCATAAAATAGTATTTAGAAATTATGATCTCGGTTCTAGGTGTGCTCATTGCTACTGGGACATCACTGATTTACACTGTTCTCAGTATATAGAGCTGGGAATATATGTATATATATACATATACATATACGCCAACTTGTGCACAGACACATATCCATATTTCTATACATTATACAAAACTTTTAAAAAATGAATCCATATTGGTACCTCCCACTCCAGTCTAGCATGACAGGGCGTTTTCTAGCCTTCCTGTTTTCTTATTTGTAATTTCTTTCTCAAACAATGAGAAACTTCCCTCTCTTTATCTATATTTACTTATTTGATCAGTACTAGTATACAAATAAAATAACTTCAGAATTCCTAACCTAGATTCCTAAAAACTTTTTTTTTCAAACTAGGGTCTATTTTTGGATATACTTCTTTTTGCCTTTTGCTTTATAGTAACCAGTCAAAACACTGTTTTCCAATGTTATTCACATCAGTTGTTGGAGTTCTTGTTATGATTTCTTCAATGAAGGGCACTGACCACATCCATGTGTTTTGTGTGGTTATGTGATTACTGTATAGTGCAGTACCATTCATTTTGCCACAGTCTGCATTCCCCTCCTCTACCAAATATAGGTTTTGGTTTTGTGTTCATTTAGCAAACATCACATTTTGTGGTGGGCAGTTCTGTAGATTTTAACAAATGTATAGAGGCACATATCCACCACTACACCTCCATCCATAAGGGTATCCTTCCCCCAGATTTTTGCCATGCTATATACAACTGCTCTCCCCATTCCCAATCCCCACAACCATTCGTGTTGTCCTCCTTACAGTCTTGCCTTTTCCAGTGTGCCATATAGTTGGAATCAGGCAACAAGGAGTCTTTCTGTGTAAGATTAAGATTAGTTTCTGAGCTCTTTTAATGCACCTTAGCGAAATGCATTGAAGACTCATCAGTGTCGATGCGTGAATCAAAAGCTCATTCAGTTTTCTTGCTCGATAGTATTCCATTATATGGATATACTACATTTTGTGTATCCAGAGAAAGAAAAAATCAGGCCCTGAAGTTCAGGAACTGATGTTCATCGCTAGGTGGTGATGTTATTTCAGACTCGTCTGGTATTTGCAGCTAAGCTATACTGTTCTCCTGTTGACAAAAACAATCTTACAAATATCCACTTCAGGCAGGTACTGTGCAAACCACAAAATACAAAACACTTCCTTCTCTCCCTAAATGAATAACTACTACTTCTTTACCAATTTCAGCTTAAGCTTTCTCTTTCCTCTCCTCTCTATAGACAAGTTTTATTGAGATGCCCAATCATAGAACCACCCCTTTTACCTATTATAATACTAGAGTGAACTTCCCTTTCCTAAGACTCTCCCCAGAATCAACCAAATCGTGTCAGGTTTTCCTAACATCTTGGGCTCAGTTACCTCACAGTTCCCTGGGTAAGTATTTTCCTCACTTCAATGAATAATAAAGCCAGCTTGTTCACCTGCAGGTGTGTTCTAGGTGTCTTTGTGTGAAGGCACTGACAATCCCATCATTGGCTGAATGACATGTGGATTCGTATCCAGTTTTTAGTGATTATGAATAAAGCTGCTATAAACAGTTGCTAGGACCTGCTGTATACATACAAGTTTCCATTTCTCTGGGGAATATTTCTAGGCGCGGGATATAGCAAGTGAGTGTATGTTTGTAAGGAATCATCAAATCATTTTCAAAGTGAATGTGACATTTGGTATCTTCATCTGCAATGTCTGAGTGTTCTAAAAACTCACTACTATTTGGCATGGCCAGTTTTTTCATTACGGACATTCTTCTAACTATGTAAAAGCATCTCATTTTGGTTTTAAGTTGTACTTATGTAATTATTCATGATATTGAATATCTTTTTATATGCTTTTTCATGTCACATCTTTTTTTAAATGTCTATTCAAATTTTTACCCATTTTTGAAAAAATTGGATTGTTTTCTGTTTCATCTTGAAAATTCTTCACATATTCTAGATAGAAATACTTTGTCAGAAATATAACTTGCAAATATTTTCTCCTACTCTGTGGCTTATCTTTTCATTCCCTTACACAGATGTGTTTAACGTCTGCAATTGTTGAGCTATTCTTATGGCTTTTACATATTTCTGAATAATTGTATTCAGTTAGCAAAAACAATAGACTAGACATTTACAGAACGCATACCTTTCCAGGATAGTTTTTTTTTTTTTTTTAAGTCTTAATCGGAAAGTCAGAGGAAGTCCTAAGGTAGGAAAAATAAGAATAGAAATTAGAAAGGAATGAAGATTAATAAATTAGTGTGTAAAATAACCACCACCAATCCAACAACAACACAACATGCCAATGACCCCCAAGAGCATGACCTACAATAGCTTCCTTTTGCTCCTAGAGGAGAATCCAAATTCATACTGTACATAGCTCCTACACACCTTTCTGCTGTCCTCTGTCACTATTGACAGATATATTACCTTTACTCTTGTCTCTCATACAAGATTGAAAGTCTCAGGCCTTCCTTTTAGCCTCTGGCTCTGCTAGAAGACCACATCCCCAGGCCTGCTTCCTGCTGTCACTTAATTGTCAGTACATAGGCATCTTTCTTGACATCCCAACAAGAAGCATCTGCACCTGCTTTTCGCTCCTGTTCACATCATCTTGTTTTATCAGCTTCATAGTACATATCACCATTTGACATCTTGCTCTTTGGTGGTCTGCTCATTGTCTTGCTCCCTACATCTATGCTCATCAGAATGACAGCTCCTCAAGAGTGAGGAAGCACTGTTGTGAGCCAGACACCAAACTCAGTGCCATCACATAATAAACACTCAGTAAATAATTGTTTAATGAATAAGTAACTGAATGAATGATTAGGTGATTTAAAAACATCTAGCACAATGCTGCATCATGTTCCTAATTTCCTGAACAGAACCCTAATAACAGATGTTAGAACACGCACGCAGTAGCTTTTACTAAGAATTGTGAGCATCTACACTCCAAAATTTCAACTGCTCAATTATTCTTGTTGTTAAAGTAATACATTATCTATTATAGTAATTAAATGAATAACTATAACACTTTGGTATCCAACGTATTAAGTGCTAACTTTAAACAATCCATACGTACTATTCAGGTGCATTTTACTCCTTTGAGACATCAAAATCACTATTTTCCTTATGTTTTATGTAGCTGTTCTAGTTTAAGATGCCTTAAAACTCAGTGATCTAAGGCAGTCAGTTAACATTTCATGAATGATATAACAGAGTTGGGATTGAAATTTATTCTTTTAGATCAAGACGTTGAGCCTCTCTTTCAGATATTTTTTTTTTTAATTGTTCTTTTAGTTCATTTGTCAGTTTCACCAAATGCCCATTCAGTTTTCTGAAGTGGCAAGTAATTCAAACTGACCAGTTAACAGTGAGGCTCATACATTATGTATATAAAGACATTTGGGGAGACTTTAAATCATATTTTTACAGTGATGATGAATATTTCCTTTAAAAAAACACGATTTGAAAAAATAAAAAAATAAAAAAAAACACAATTTAGAAAATAGTTTTAAAGATTTTCATTAGGACTCAATGAATTCATTTTTATGTCATAAAGTTGATATGTTGTCCACATTTGTCCCAAGAGATAGGATGTCAATTATTCAATCATATGTTGTCCACATTTGTCCTAAGAGATAGGATGTCAATTATTCAATCATTCACTATACACACACAGAAGGTTAAGAGGCACCTGGATGCCTGATACATACAGTTTCTCTCCTCTTGTGTAGTTATACCTTATTTATCTATGCAACATAATCTTGTTTGTGACAGAACAAATTGAAGGCTCAATTAATAAAATTTACCTCTTTGTGCATAATCTTGAGCCAATTAATTCATCTTTCTGATTCTCATGGCCATATTAATCTTCATTCAATCTTTGACAACATTTCACACGATCATTTCAATCTGCTATAGCCCACTGATCTGGTAATCCCATATTTAGGGCTCTATACTGAAGAGTTAATAAAAGTTGGGAACTAGCATTTATAATCAAAGATATTTATTTCAGTCTTTCTGTTTGCTATTGTGAAGAATTAGAAATAGATAATAAAGAGCAGTTAATAATGCTTTTTATACACAAAAATGAAATCAAATGATAAAATTGTATTTTCAAACAATTTTAATTATAGGAAATACTCATTTGAGTTTAGGTAAAAATAAATAAATAGCAAAGTGGAATGTGACATAAAACTAATCAGAGAGAAAAAAAAATTATATATTTAGAATATGAATAGGTATATATACACTCATGCACAATTTACCAATAAAATTTTAAAAATAAACAAATAATGTTAATACAGTTTTTGCTCTAGATAGTGGGGTTATGAATGACTTTTAAACTTTTTTCTTGTTTTGCATATTGCATTAAGTTTTTATAACTTAGATTTTCTACTTTAGAATTAAAAATAAAATAACTTTAAGACTCTCTCAATTGCAAAATTAATCCATTGTTCCAGTCTTTACTCATTTCATTGTGGTTTGAATTAGATCTACATAATATGACCTGGTTCATTTCTGGAGATATTTTTAAATACAGATTCCAGAGTCCCATCCCTGAAGTAATGAATCATCTGCTTTGGGGATGGAGACTGGGAACCAATGTTTTACTAAGCTCCCAGAGGTTTTAATTAGCAAACTGATTTTTAGAACAGTGATCTAAATAACAGATGCAAATGCCTCATGCCCTAATCATGGAACACCAGCGCTGGCAGGCATATTAGATGCCATCTATTACAGAAACCACAGTGTATCAGAAATTAAGTCACACAGATAAATCATCACATCATATCAAGTCTTCTAATTTCAAATACTCACTGTTTTCAATATCATGCATTCTTTTTTTGGGGGGGATTTTGTTTATTTATTCATGAGGGCAGAGAGAGGCAAGACACAGGCAGAGGGAGAAGCAGACTCCCTGTGGGGAGCCTGATGTGGACTGGATCCCAGGACCCCGGGATCACACCCTGAGCCGAAGGTAGATGCTCAACCACTGAGTCACACAGGCATGCCTATCATGCATTCTCAAGTTAAGCCATTTAGTTCATAACTCTTATTTATTTTATTTAATTTTTATTTATATTTTTAGATTTTATTTATCTACTTGAGAGAGAGCACAAGCAGGAGTGGAGCCAGAGGAAGAGAGTGAAGCAAACTCCCTGATGAGCAGGAAGCCCAACATGGGGCTTGATCCCAGGACCCTGAGATCATGACCTGAGCCAAAGGCAGACACTTAACCAACTGAGTTAGGTGCCCCTATAACTCTTTCAAAAAGTATTTATAATTTGGTTCCTTTCCTAAAACAGCAAAAAGATGTTTGCCCATTTTTTGCAGCCATAAGTGTTCTTTGAAGGATGGAATAAAAACAAAACCTCACAGCATTTCAAGCAGTTGCCAGTCATTAGGCAGTGATGACTCTTATGAATATTATCTCCTTGGGTCAAACCCAATTCTCTGGAAATAAAAAGGCTCTTGCCTTTATAGACATTCAAAACATGACTAAAAGTAGAACATGAAGTAACTAAAAGTGATCTTGATATATTTAATGTATTATTTATGTCCTATAAAGGGTATTGATAGAAAAAATTAAAAGCCTCTATCAAAATGGAAAATTTTAAAAACTATTTTCTATTTTAACCAATAGTGAATTGAAAGTGATATCCCTGACCTACCCACATTACTTCACTTGTTTTCCATACAAGAAAAGTCTCTATTATTGTAAACTTGGCAGAAGGAACTATGCTTATCAGGCTCACCTCCTGTCCATCTTTTGGAATCAGATTTCCTGCTTGCTCCTTGAGAGTATTCTTTTTGATGTTCTATGCCACATTTGTATAGGTCTGCCAGTGTTCTTCATGACTGCATAGAAAACTTAATTAAGTAATATAATATAAAATAAGACCACTTAGCTAACATATCAAGTTGTATTTCTAACCTCATCTTTAAAAACAAATCATATACTATTTTGATCTCCACATATCTGACTAAATAAATGTATTTATCTCTAACTAGTTTTAACTCTGTTGTGTGATGTAATAATAACAAAATGCATAATATATAATGCTATATATAATATAATAATAATCTAACATTTAGTTTTACGTGTCACTTCTTTATATCTCATATTGTATTAAAAATCATTAGAGACTGTGTATATGTTATCTATTGCTTAATGGACAAAGGACAGAATACAGGGTGAATAGATAAGAAAGAGCACCTAACAGTGTCCTGAAGGGTGAGACAAATTCTGCAGAAGAAAAATCTTAGTTAATGGACAGAAAGGGACTGTGTCTAATTTAAAGTCCTCAAAGTCTGAAAGATCATCTCTTCAGAGGAAAGATGGTGGAGTAGGAGGACTCTAAACTCACCTCGTCCCACCGACACACTTAGATAACACCCAAATCAGTGTAAATAACCCATAAAATGGCACAAAGCCTGGCGAACAGACTCTCCACAGCTGAACAAAAAAGGCCACCTCCACAAGGGTAGGAAGGGCAGAGATGCAGTTGGAAATCAAACTGACCTCCAAGAGTGTCTGGGGAAGGAGAGCTACTACAGCCACAGTGATGGAAGAGGAGCAGACCCCAGCCCAGGCACAGGGGACTCACACTAGGAAGATTAATCCCCATGACATTTGGTTTTGAAAACCATAGGGGCTTACCTGTGTGAGTTCTTATGATTAGAAAGGTTAATGCCTGAGACTTTGAAAACCAGTGGGCCCTGCTCTGAGAATGCTGGAGAGCTGTAAGAAACTGGGTTCCTACACTTTAAGAGCCAGCATAACAAACAGCCCCACTGAGATATAGCACTGAGGCAGCAGTTTGAAAACTCTAAGGTGTATGGGAGGGAGATTTATTTATTAATCTCAGAACATGTGCTGGAGGGGCAGGGATCATTAGGAAATTTTTCCAAAACCAAAAGAGCTGGTAGGTACCACTTCTTTCCCCACCTCCCATCCCACTATCTGTCTGAATACAGGTACATCTGCAAAAACCAGCACAGCACAAACACTCTCTACCTCAGCGTGTCCCACTCCCACACTCTTCTGCAAACTCCCCCTCACCTCAGCCCTCAGCAATTCTCCAAAGCAAATACAGGTATCATCTTCCTACAGTATACCAGAACACACCTTGCTAACACGGCCTGGCCCCCTCCCATGCTCTTCTATAGACATGCCTTCCACAGTTCTCTAAAAAACACAAGGACAAAGCCATGCCCACAATTAGCAAAGAGAGCCATTGCAGAAGATTGGACTGAAGGCAAATGCAGCTCAGCCACAACAGCAAGGGCACACACTACACCCATAGGAGACACCCCTGAAGCACCAGGTTCTGGTAAATGGGGGACACTGTGCTGCAAGGCACTACAGGACCTCTTCTTCATAGAGTCACTACCTGCAAGAATAGGAGAATTAGCTGACTTTTCTAACACATAGAAACAGACACAAGGAGTGAGGCAAATGAAGATACAGAGGAATGTGTTCCAAATGAAAGAAGAGGACAAAACCCAACAAGGAAAGGGAGATAATATGCTTGACAGAGAACTTAAAATGAAGATCTCTGGAAAACTGTGTGGAGGTTCCTCAAAGAGTTAAAAATAGAGCTACCCTATGACCCAACAATTGCACTGCTGGGGATTTACCCCAAAGATACAGATGCAGAGAAACGGCAGGACACCTGGACCCCAATGTTTATAGCAACCATGTCCAGAATACCCAAACTGTGGAAGAAGCCTTGGTGTCCATCAAAAGACGAATGGATAAAGAAGATGTGGTCTATGTATACAATGGAATATTCCTCAGCCATTAGAAATGACAAATACCCACCATTTGCTTCAATGTGGTTGGAACTGGAGGGTATTATGCTGAGTGAAGTAAGACAATCGGAGAAGGACAAACATTATATGGTCCCATTCATTTAGGGAATATAAAAAATAGTGAAAGGGAATAAAGGGGAAAGGAAAGAAAAAGAGTGGGAAATATCAGTGAGGGTGACAGAACATGAGAGACTCCTAACTCTGGGAAATAAATAAGAGGTAGTGGAAAAGGACGTGGGCAGGGAGTTGAGGTGACTGGATGAAGGCACTGAGGGGGGCACTTGACAGGATGAGCACTAGGTGTTATGCTATATGTTGGCAAATTGAACTCCAATATTTTTTTTTTTAAATGAAGGTCATAAAGATACTCATTGGACTTGGGAAAAGATGGAGGATCTCAGTCAGGCTCTCAAAAAAGAGATAGAAAACATAAGAAAGAACAATTCAGAGATAAAGAACTCAATAACTGAAATTAAAAATATACTAGACGTAAAGAATATTAGATGAAACTAAAAACAGATGAGCAACCTAGAGGACAGAATAATGGCAATCAAGCTGAAGGAGAGAGAAAAATGAGAATGACAAGTGAGAATAGAAGGGAATTCAGCAACATCATGAAGCATAATAATATTCACATTATAAGGATCCCAAAAGGAAAAGAGAGATAAAAGGGAACAGAAAATTTATTTGAAGAAATAATAGCTTAAATTTCCCAAATCTGGAGAAAGAAACAGAAATCCTCATCGGGGAGCCACAGAAAGCCCCAAACAAAATCAATCCAAGAAGGTCCACATCAAGATACATAGTTACTAAACTAAAATGGCAAAAACTAGTAAGAAAGAAGAAAATTTAAAGCAGCAAGAGCAAAGAAAACAGCTATATACAAAAGAAACTCCAAAAGGCTATCAGCCAATTTTTCAGCATAAACTTTGCAGGCCAGAGGAGAGTGACATGATATTCAAAGTACTGAAAGAAAAAAAAATGTTCAAGGAGATTCGTTGAGTGGTAAGGAAAGACTGTAAGCAGGAGTATGAAAAGTAGGAAACACAAAAGCAGTAAAGTTAAGTATATCTTTGAAAATTAGTCAATGGATTCATAAAATAAAAGGTTGGAAAAGTGTGACACCATATACCTAAAATGTGGGGGGAGAAGAGTAAAAATTTAGTTTTTAGAATGCATTCGAACTTAAGCAACCATCAACTTGATATAGACTGTTATATGCATAAGATGTTATATATAAACTAATGGTAATAGCAAATAAAAAACCGGTAATAAATATGTTAAGAATAAAGAGAAAGTAATCCAAGTATAATAACTAAAGAAAGCCAGCAAACCAGGAGAGAAGAGAGCAAGAGAAGAAAAAAAGCAAGAGATGAACTTAAAAAAAATCATAAAACAAGTAACAAAATTACAGTAAGTACAAACCTATCAATAGTTTCCCCTGAATATAAATGGACTAAACACTGCAATTAAAAGACATAGGATGGCAGTATGGAATAAAACACAAGACCCATCTATATGCTGTGTGCAAGAGATACATTTTTTTACTTAAAGAGACCTGCAGATTGAAAGTGAAGGGATAGAAAAGCTTTTATCATGCAGATGGAAGTGAAGAGAAAGCCAGGGTTGCAATGTGTATATTGGACAAAATAATCTCTAAAACAAAGATTGTAACAAGAGATAAAGAGGATGCTATATAACAATAAAGAAAACAAAATAGGAAGTCACAATTATTGTGAATATTTATGCATCCAACATGGGAACACCCAAATACATTAAAACACTGATTAAGAAACATGAAGGAGGGACACCTGGGTGGCTCAGTGGTTGAGCATCTGCCTTTGGCTCAGCGTGTGAACCCGGGGTCCTGGGGTGGAGTCCTGCATCAGGCTCATGCAGGAAGCTTACTTTTCTCTCTGCCTATGTCTCTGCCTCTCTCTGTGCATCTCTCAAGAATAACATAAATAAAATCTTTAAAAAAATAAGAAAGAAACATGAAGGAAAAAATCAATAGTAATACAAATAATAGGAGATTTTGACATCCCACTTACATCAATGGATAAATTGTCCAAACAGAAAGTTAACAAGGAAACAGTAGCTTTGAATGGCACACTGGACCAGATGGATCTAAAAAAATATATTCAGAACATTACATCCTAAAACAGCAGCATAAACATTCCTTTTAAGGTCACATGGATTATTCTCCAGAATAGATCATATAATAGGCCACAAAACCAGTCTCAACAAATTAAAAAAGACAGAAGTCATGCTACACATATTTTGTGACCACAATGTTACAAAACTAGCAATGAACCACAAGAAAAAATCTGGAAAGAAAACAAATATATGAAAGTTAAATGACATGTTATTAAGGAATATGTCAACTAAGAAATCAAAGAGGAAATCAATACACACATGGAGACAGAAGAAAATGGAAACACAATGGTCCAAAATCTTTGGGATGAAGCAAAAGGTGTTTTAAGAGGGAAGTTTATAGGAATACAGGCCTACCTCAAGAAGTAAGAAATATCTCAAATAAGCAATCAAATCTCATACCTAAAGGATCTAGGAAAAGAAGAACAAACAAAACCCAAAACTAGTAGGATGGAAATAAGATTGTAGCAGAAATAAATGAAATAGACCTTAAAAACAATAGAACACATCAATGAAACCAAAAGCTGGTTCTTTGAAAAGATCAACAAAATTGATAAACCTCTAGCCAAACCCATAAAAGAAAGAGGGGAGGGTGGGATTCAAATAAGCAAAGTCACAAATGAAAGAGAAGAAATAAAAACTGACACCCCAGATATACAAACAATTGTAAAACAATATTGTGAAAAAAATCAATAAACTGGACAACGTAGAAGAAATGAATAAATTACTGGAAACATAAAACTTCCCAAAACTGAATCAGGAGGAAGTAGAAAAATTTGAACAGACCAATAAAGAGCAATGAAATTGAATCAGAAAACAAAACCTCCCAACAATCAAAACTATGGGACCCAATGACTTCACAGGTAATTTCCATCAAACATTTAAAGAAGAATTAATACCTATTCTTCTCAAACTATTCCAAACACTAGAAGAGAAAGGAAAGTTTCCAAATTCATTCTGTGAGGTCAGATTACCCTGATTCCAAAAACACATAAAGATACCACATAAAAAGAGAACTACAGGACAGTATTTCTGATGAACATAGATGCAAAAACCCTCAACAAAATATTAACAAATTAAATTGAAAAAAATATATTAAAAAATCATTCACTGTGATCAAGTGACATTCATCCCTGGGATGAATGGGTGATTCAATATTCCAAATTAATCAATGTGATTCATCACACTAACAAAGGAAAGGATAAGAACCATATGATTATTTCAATAAAATCAGAAAAAGCACTTGACAAAGTGCAGCATTCATTCATGATAAAATCCCTCAACAATATAGGTTTAGAGGGAACATAAGAAAGGTCAAATATTGGGGATCCCTGAGTGGCTCAGCGGTTTAGCGCCTGCCTTCGGCCCACAGCGTAATCCTGAAATCCTGGGATCGAGTCCCACATCAGGCTCCCTGCATGAAGCCTGCTTCTCCCTCTGCCTGTGTCTTTGCCTCTCTCTCTCTCTCTCTCTCTCTCTCTGTGTGTCTCTCATGAATAAATAAATAAAATCTTAAAAAAAGAGACACCTAAATTTATGAGGAATAAGTAAAAGTTCCACTATTTGCAGATAACAGATACTGTATGTAGAAAACCTTAAAGTCTCCACCAAAATACTACTAGAACTTATAAGTGAATTCAATAAAGTCTCTGTATACAAAATCAATATACAAAAGTCTGTTGCATTTCTATACCCTAATAAGTAGCAGAAAGAGAAATTAAGAAAACAATCCCCTTTACAGTTGTACCAAAAATAATAAGATATCTAGAAATAAACTTAACCAAAGAGGTGAAAGACTGATGAGATAAATTAAAGACAATATAGACAAATGGAAAGATATTCCATCTCCATGGATGAGTAGAATGGATATTGTTAAATGTCTATACTACCCAAAGCAATCTACAGATTAACTACAATCCTTTTCAAAATAGAATTAGAACAAATAATCCTAAAGTTTTTATGGAACCATAAAAGACCATGAGTAGCCAAAGTAATCCTGAAAAGGAAGAACAAAACTGGAGATATCATAATCCTAGACTTCAAATTCTATTACAAAGCAGAATATTCAAAACAATATGGTTCTGGCACACACACACACAAAGACACATCAACTGAACAGAATAGAGAGCCCAGAAATAAACCCAGGGTTATATGGTCAATTAATCTATGACAAAGGAGACAAGAATATGGAATGGAAAGAAGTCTCTTCAACAAATGGTGTTGGGAAAATTGGACAGCTATATGCAAAAACGAAGATGAAGGAGAAGGAGAGGAAGAAGAAGAAGAAGAAGAAGGAGAAGAAGAAGAAGAAGAAGAAGAAGAAGAAGAAGAAGAAGAAGAAGAAGAAGAAGAAGAAGGAGAAGAAGAAGAAGAAGAAGAAAAAGAAGAAGAAAAAGAAGAAGGAGAAGAAGAAGGAGAAGGAGAAGGAGAAGGAGAAGGAGAAGGAGAGAAGAAAAAGGGGAAGAGGAAGAGGAAGAAGGAGGAGGAGGGGGAAGAGGAGAAGGAGAAGAAATTGGGCCATTTTTTTTACACCATACACAAAAATAAGCTCAAAATGGATTAAAGACCTTGAGACTTGAAACCATAAAAATCCTAGAAGAGAGCACAAGCAGTAATTTCTCTGACATTAGCTATACCTACATTTTTCTACATATGGCTCTTCAGGCAATGGAAACAAAAGTAAAAGTAAACTATTAGGACTACATCAAGATAAAAAAAGAGCTTCTGCACAGCAAGAAAAATACTCAACAAAACAAAAAGACAACCTACTTAATTGGAGAATATATTTGCAAATAATATATCTGATAAGGGGTAGTATCCATGATATATAAAAAACTTACACATCCACATCAAAAAACCCAAATAATCCAATTAAAAATGAGAGAAGACATGAGCAGACATTTATCCAAAGAAGACATCCAGATGGCCAGCAAACACATGAAAAAAATGCTCAACATCACTCATCATCAGGGAAATACAAATCAAGACCACAATGAGATATCACCTGACACTTGTCATAATAGGTAAAATAAAAAACAAGGAACAACAAGTGCTGGTGAGGATGTGGAGAAATAGGAATGTTTGTGCCCTGTTGGTGGGAATGCAAACTGGTGGAGCCATTTGTAAAATTCTGAAGCTCCATACTGTGGAGGTTCTTCAAAAAATTAAAAATTGAATCACCATATGATCCAGTTATTCCACTATTGGTCATTTACTCAAAGAAAATGAACATAATGTCAAAAATATATATACTCCTTGTTTATAGCCTAATTATTTATAATAGACAAATTACAGGAGTGACCCAAGTGTCCATCCATAGATGAATGGATAAAGAAGAATATGTTTATATATAAATATATATATAGGGATCCCTGGGTGGCGCAGCGGTTTAGCATCTGCCTTTGGCCCAGGGCGCGATCCTGGAGACCCGGGATTGAATCCCACGTCGGGCTCCCGGTGCATGGAGCCTGCTTCTCCCTCTGCCTGTGTCTCTCCCTCTCTCTCTCACTGTGTGCCTATCATAAATAAATAAAAATTTAAAAAAATAAAAAATAAATATATATATAGAAGATTAGATAGATGATAGATAGATAGATAGATAGATAGATAGATAGATAGATAGATTTAAGCATCTGCCTTTGGCTCAGGTCAAGACCTCAGGGTCCTGGGATGGAGCCCTGAGTCAGGCTCCCTGCTCAGCAGGGAGCCTGCTTCTCCTTCTCTGTCCCTGCCCCTGCTGCTGTGCTCTCTCTCAAATAAATAAAAAAAAAAATCTTCTAAAAAGAGAAATAAAAAATAAAAGCAGATTGCTGACTTGGCTGGATAAAGGATGAAGGCGCCTAAACAGGGTGGTAGCAGCGGGATACAGAGACCTGGAAGGAGTCTCAACATGCATAGGAAATGAAATTAATAATCCTTAGGAGAAGGGGTGAAGTAGTAAGAATGATACCCAGCTTTCTGGATGTATGGGGTGGCCCCTATCTATGGAGATGAAACACACGGGAGGATTCCACTAGGGCTAGTAGGGTATCGTGAAATTCTGGGAGCTCACAGCTTCTGTTTTAGGATAAGCTTTAAGTGTCTTTGTGACATTTTAGAGACTCTGACAGAAAAGCAGTGGGAAATTAATTTCTATTCAGCACTGATCTTCCAAGCAGCTGCTATGTATTATACTCTGTGCTAGACACTCTGGATGCAGAATAGGGAGTAAGAAGATGCAGAAAAATAAAATAAGGCAAGCTATTTATTTATTATTTTCTAAGACAGAAAGAGTGGAGGGAAAGGGCAGAGAGAAGGGGAAAGAATCTTAAGCAGACTCCACACCCAGTCCAGGGCCTTAGGTGGTTCTTGATCTCATTACCCTGAGATCAGGACCTGAGCCAAAATTACATAACCCACTGAGTCACCCAAGCACTTCAAAATAAAGCATGTTTTCTTTTTATCTTTTTTTTTAATCTGTCCTCATGATTCCTACTATCTCAGAAGGTTGGAATAAGTAGAATGACTAATCCCAAATGTACTGAAAAATGCTATAAAAGGTAAAGTATAAAATTATGCAGGAGATGTAACCTAATTTGAAGGAAGGGGTCAAAGAGGCCTCCTTAAAACAAAAAATAGATCTTAAATTATAAATAAATGTCATGCCCACTTGTTAAGTTTTATTTTAAAATTTACTTTCAGAATATGACCCATCAAACTAGTAAGTTATTAAGCTTTGAAAGATGCTGTAGTTCATAAGCCTGGTGGCAAGAAATCGAAAGGGATGGGTATAAACTAACTTGCTTTTTGCAATTTAACCATTACCTAAGCTGTTTATGTGTCAAAAGTAGTTTTGAATGACTTTTATCAGTTAGTTGTATAGTTCTGAGAGAGTATCAAAGATGTTATTCAAGTAGTAAGAGATAAGATTGGAGCTAAATTCTTGGAGCTTTGTTACAGAATGTAAGTCACTGATTTGGTCAGATCGACATTGTGGAGTCCTGAGAAGTGTGTGAGCTGGTAATTGTCATGGTCAGAACTCTGACATAGAAAGATCGACTTGGAAAAGCTTTCCTGACAACCACATGCTAGCCTGAGGGTGTTTTGATGTGTTTTAAACCTGTATCCATCTCACACCATTGTCTAATATTATTTTTGTGGCATGTGGCACAAAATTTTAATTATAATTATACTTCCACATTCCTTACCAATTTGATCATTCATTTCAGAAAATTCATTAACAGTGCTTATCATGAAGGCATACACTTAATTTTATTATTGATATTCATGTAGAGATCTAATAATAAAATGCAACAGGTGTGTGTTGGAAGGGGCTTTCCCCCCTTAGTTCAATGCTCAGCAGAATATCAGGAAAAATAAAGGGTGTGCTTTCTTGTTTCATGCCCAGCTAACTAACCAGAGTTCCTCTCTTAAAAGGCATACATAAGACCTTCGAGTGAGTTCCAGCACCTCTGTACACAGGCCAGAGATGATGGGAAAGTAAAGATTCTGCATCTTTTCATATGTGGCCTATGAATGAATGATTTTTAGGACTTGTCATAAAGTCCTTAAGAGGGATCCCTGGGTGGCGCAGCGGTTTGGCGCCTGCCTTTGGCCCAGGGCGCGATCCTGGAGACCCGGGATCGAATCCCACATCGGGCTCCCGGTGCATGGAGCCTGCTTCTCCCTCTGCCTGTGTCTCTGCCTCTCTCTCTCTCTCTCTGTGACTATCATAAATAAAAAAAAAAAATAAAAATAAAAAAAATAAAAATAAAGTCCTTAAGAGATCTAGGTCAGATTCTTGAGGATTCTATGTGGTGCCAAAGGTCATGAAGTTCAATAACGTGTTAGTATTAGCAAGGATCAGAGACCACTCAGACAAGAGTGACAGCTGTGTCAATTACCACACAGGTAGGGTGGAGAAAGTATGGATAGAGTATCAAGAGTGGAATGGTATAGGTGAAGACCTGGGAGTTTGGAATCATATAAAACCTCATGAAATTCTTGCTCTCTGATCAGGTTAGACCTGACCCTTTCTTGACTTCATCAATGGCACAGAGGACAGTTTAGAGCAAACTTAAATCTCCTAACCCCTTGTATATATATATTTTTAGATTTATTTAGTTGAGAGAGCGAGAGCATAGGAGCACGCTAGCAGGGGTGGGGGCAGAGAGGAAATCTCAAGCAGTCTCTGTGCTGAGCATGGACCCCAACACAGGGCTCAATCCCACAACCCTGAGATCATAACCTGAGCTGGAATCAAGAGTCAGATGCTTAACCGACTGAGCCACCCAGGTGCCCCTAACCTCCTCTATTCTATATTTAATTATCCAGGACAGGAGGAGACCTGATTATAGGAAAATCGTTTCTCTAACCATGGGATTAGGGAGATTTCTATTTTTGTCACCTGTCTTCTTCATTTAAATTTTATACAATGAACTTATGATTCTTTTATAAACAGGGGAGAGATTAATTCATTTAAGATTCCCTCTGTCACTTAGCATATATAAATATTTCAAAAGACTCAAAATTATCTACAAGTCGCTTAAGGCTACTATAATGTTAATAAATTCCTAGGGGCAACATTTTATTTTTTGAATAGTTTAAAATCATAACCTGGACAGAGTATACTGTGACAATACAAATGAAATAGCAAGCGATTTGGAAGCATTATTAATAGAATGTTTTACCTTGGAGGGAAAAGAAGAAAACTGTCTCAGAAACAAAATTAAACGATAGTAGGTACCAGAACTCTCCATTTGATTGAAAATTCTAAAATTTTGTGTTTTAAAATGTGATAAATTATCTGGCTCTTCAGAGACTCACCCAAACTATGCAATAGAACAGTTACTAGGCAATGAACTTAAAGATCCATGATTAATAGAAATGGTCTCTCTGTTTTGAGAAGAGGATGAAAACAGCATAGTTTGTACACTTGTAACAAGAACATTAATATTTTTATGAACGTACAAAGATCTAACCATTATCCCTAGTGTAGATTTTAGGTCTCATCAAAATGAGTGATTAATCTTCACCACAATCATATGAAGAGGTTATTTACTCCCTCCCTGTGTTACAGATATAGAAACTGAGGCTTAAAATAAATGAATGAGTTGCCCAAAGTAGGGCACAAATAGTTAAGGAGTACAAAAGGGATTTGAACCAGGCTCTAATTCTTGACCCCACTATCTAAATCACTATTATCACTTAAATGTGTAGGGGGAATTAGTAGATCAAAAAATATGTTTATTTACCATTATTTAGGATCTTAAAAAATCCATTCATAGTTGAACTGGTGACATTTCAGTGACTGATAAGTTGGAAACTCTCTGTAACTTACATGTTTACATATAAAAGTATTCATAAGTCAATGATTTGCATATGTTCTTTGCTCAAGTCATGTTTCTTCTGTGACTTTTTCTGATACTCCACTATTCCTTCATTTCTTAAAGAGTATCTCAAACTAGAAGTTCTTAAATGAAAAAAAAAGAAGTTCTTAAATGTTCTTTGAAAATAGACCTGTTTTAAAAGTTGTGTAAAGATTGGAATATTCTCCATGAATCTGTAAATATACAAACAAACATAAAAACACAGTGCTTAGAATATTTCAGGTGGTTTATGGCTCCCCTGAAATGACACATAACATATAACTGGTTTGCCCAAAACACCTTCCCAAATTATGTGAACTCCTTCCCTAAAAACTGCTCAGGTTAAAAATACATATCCATTCCTATTTTAATTTTCTACCTGGTCAAGATTGTCTTTGCCTTTCTTCTCATGTTATTGTCATCCATTGGTATAAAGTAAAGATGTGAACAATGGAAAAGCATTAATCAAGATGAAGAAATAAGTATCTGAGGTCATCACCCTTGTTGCCAGACTCTTCAAAATGTATCCCTACTTTGTCAATTTTCTGAATATCTTAATATTATCAGCTGAATTGTATCTATCCAAAAATTCATTAGGCTGAGTCCTAAACTCCAGCACTTCAAAATGTAACATTTGGAGAAAGGGTTTTTAAAGAGGTAATTAAGTTAAAATGAGGTCATTAGGGTGGACCCTAATCCAAAATGAGTTGGTGTCCTTGTAAGAAAAGAAAATTTGGACACAGCCTAGTGCAGAGAAGATGATGTGAACAAAGATGGAGACGATGCCATCTATAGGAGAAGGAAAGAAGTCTCAGAAGAAAACACCCCTACTAACACCTAGATGTTGGATTTCTCAAAATTCTGAGAAAATAAATAAACTTTTTTTATTTTAGTGTCAGCCAGTCTGTTATGACAGCCCTAACAAAATAATCCACTTAACAATTGATCTTTATGTCTCTCATTATAAATACAGTTATGAAAATTCTTTTTTGGATAACCAAAGCTCAGTGTTGAACTAGATAATAAAAGTTTGGTAGCTGTCTTTTTTGTGTTAAAGGATGATTTACTTCCCTCATTTCCTAGGCTTCAGATCTTGTACCTGATAGGATATTGAGCCTGAAGTATTTAAGGTTGTAATAAGCTTTAGGTGCTGAAATGCTTAATACTACTACAGAGAAAGTATCATAGTGGGACATTTTTCAGTGCTAATTTTGAATAGGAAATAGTTTTTTTCCATTGAAGATTTTTAAATAGGACTATCATCAATCTCTGGGCAGAGGATGCTGATCAGGACTGCGGAAACCCCGTTGGCCAAGAGCACAGAGAGGAACAAAGGCTAAAGCTTCATGTAGACATTCTTGACATCAGCCAAAGAGCTAGCATCCAGAATTTTGAAAATTATATTTGAATGTAGCAAAAACCTTTCTTACAAATTCCTCTCAAAAATTGTGCTAAAAGGGAGAAAAAATAAGACAAAATCAGAGGAGACACAGCATAAGAGACTCTTAACTCTAGGAAACAAACAGGGTTGCTGGAGGGGAGGTGGGGGGAGATGGAGTAACTGGGTAATGGGCATTAAGGAGGGCACATGATGGAACGAGCACTGGGTGTTATGTGCAACCAATGAATCACTAAACTGTACCTCTGAAACTGATAATACACTATATGTTAATTAATTGATTTTAAAGAAAATAAAAAATAAAGTTATTTAAATTCCCCCCAAAAAATTGTGCTAAAAGAAAAATTTGCTGTAGCAAATGCCTCTAGGTAAGTTATGCAAGTGTAAACCAAGTATTTACCTCTCATAAAAGACTGGCAGATAAACAGACATCTGAAATAAATAGTAATGAACATGGCAATGTGTGATTCACAAGAGACAGAAGATAAATCTACTTCAGCATGGAAATATTTGCTTAATAACACTGGTTAAGGGGTATCATCTAATTTCAAGTAAGGAAAACCAGACTCATAACAAAATCTATATCCTTGATGTGTTATTACATATATATCTGAGTTTTAAATAATATATAATTGTCATTAAAGAGGATGGCAAAATTATCTTCTCACATATTCTTAAAATCCCAAGACACCTTCCAAATATCATAAGAAGATGTCAACATTCTGTCTTGACCATGAAGGCTTGTGCCCATACACGGCAAAATCAGATAAGCAGACTTCTTCATGGATTCATATCTTGACAAATGAGATAGACAAAGCAGGGGGAAAATCACTAAATGCCTGAATATGCCTCTGTGGAATCTGGAAATAACCACTGTCAATTTCATAGAGAAATGGCCCTGTATATTATAGAGGTAATTTTATTAATGAATTTATTTTCCTTAACGTTAATGAATAACTTTGAGAAGCAAAATTTACTCTCCTGTCTCAGAAAATAATGTGCATCATTGCATATTCTGGCTTTACTTAATATTTTGTGCTCTTGAACATTTTTTCTCAACTTTTCACAGTAAAAGTTCTCTACAGTGGAAAATCCGATCAAGTTTCAGTTCAGTAACCAAGTTCTCCCATTCTGATCATTTCACCTTGTTCCTAGATGTACTTTCAACTCACTTCTAATTGCGTAAGAACTCCCACATTTCCTACCAACATATCTGTGTTTAATCACAATAATGTGATTGTTAGGCCCTTAAAAACTTCAATTTGTGATTTCTTTTTAAGCTTCTTACAAATGCAGATAGGATAATGACTTGAATTAACCTTCAAAATAAGATTTAAACATTTTAGAGTAAAGTTTATTTTTTATACATTTGAATGAGACACAATGACATTTTATTTTTCTAAAGATTTTATTTATTTGACTGAAAGAGAGCGTAAGTAGGTGGAGAGGGGTAGGGAGAAGCAGACTCTCTGCTGAGCCGGGAGCCTGATGCAGGGCTTGATCCCAGGACCTTGAAATCACGACCTGAGCTGGAGGCAGATACTTCACCAACTGAACCACCCAGGCTCCCGGAGACACAAAGACATTTTAGACAAAGCCTGAGCAAGCACTAATTTTGGCATAAATACTTTACAGTCAGTCTGAATTTGTTAAACATTTCAACTATCTCAACTTAAAGCTGAGAATTTCCCTGTCCACAACTTAGGAATGTAGTTTTTTTGCAAGTTTAAAGGAAAAAGGGTAACAATTTTTTACCAATAGCCAAAGAAGGAGGAGGATGTCGAGGATGGAAACAGTGACTAACACATACTTTATATTTATTACATGCTAAACATTATTCTGACATTTATAAATATTAAGCCATTCTTTCCTCTCAACAGCCCTGTGATGAGTAACTTCATTATTTTCCTTTTGGAAAAGAGGAAACTGAGGGAAAGAAAGACTTAATAGCCTACTCAAGTTCACAGCAAGAATAGAACAAGAAATCCTCTCTATTCCCAAGAAAATCTCTCTCCAGTGCCCTGAGATATCCTCTCTTCAGCTCCTTCTGCAGGATCTGCTCTCGTGAAACTCACTTCCCTTAGTATAATGTCAAAGTCAAATCCCCTTACTATGAAAAGGTCATTAATTGCAGAGTGAATCATAAAGGTAATAAGTTTTTCAGGAAACAAAAATAAGAGAAATAGCTAGCAAGTTTCCTTTGACAACAATTTTAAAATAATCTTGGTTTATGAAAAAAATTTTTTTTTTTTTTGGTTTATGAAAAATTTTAAATGTAAAACCATGTGCAAAAGAAATGATGCAAGTCACATTTTGTATTTCCAGATTTCTTAGTGAGAAAAAATACGGGAAACTGTTGCTCTACTAGCTATTTGAATTAAGCTGCCATTTTGATTAATCAGGAAATTTCCAATTTCTTAGTACTTATTAAAAAGGACAGGACAAAATGGCAGAGACGAGGAAAGGAGGAAGGAAATGAAGAGGGTGAGAAGAAGAGGAAACTACATCAAGTTCCCAGGGGCTTCCCATTTCTGTTGCACAATAATCAAATTATACCATAATATTCAGAGTCATAAAGAAATAGTGACAACATAAAAGCTTTTTAAAAAAGGGGGGGAGGGCAGCCTGGGTGGCTCAGCAGTTTGGCGCTTGCCTTTGGTCCAGGGTGTGATCCTGGAGACCTGGGATCAAGTCCCACGTCGGGCTCCCTGCATGGAGCCTGCTTCTCCCTCTGCCTGTGTCTCTGCCTCTCTCTCTTCTGTGTCTCTCATGAATAAATAAATAAAATCTTAAAAAAAAAAGAAAGAAACAGTGACAACAGTAGCAATATCTGAGAACTATTTGAATGATGACTCAAAACTAACAAAACTGAACCCTTAAGACAGACATACTCATGACTACATTAAACACTGGGTTACCATATTCTGTTATCTCTGGGGTGTGAGTGTGTGTTTTCATAACTAAAACAATATTTTCCTGTGAATTCTCCAGCTCTCACACATCAGTAAAAAGTTACTTTACTTAACTTTGGTGAAACCCAACTTTGCTTGGGGAGGCTGCTGGGACAACTCAGACTTTTTTTGAGCTTTAATGTTCAGGAAAAGTACTAGTGACAATAGGTTATCTTATTCTACCCAATGTCTTTTCCTATTCAAACACTTCAAAACAATTCTCAAACTCTACCCACTACTCCCCCAACACACACACACACACACACACACACACACACACACACATTTCTTTTGGGGAACTGTTCCTCCCACACCATCCATACTCATGTCATTCTGGCAGGGCTTCTAATCATTTTATCATATTCATTAGCCATTGTAGTTATTCCAGAGTTTGGGCTGATGTCTCAAGAAAGAAAGATCTACACCCCTTACCCCACATTTTTTATACTGATTCTGAGAAGGATGTTTTCTGTGTAAGGTCTGAGGCTACCTAATTGTAACAATGCAAGTTCGGGGCTATGTGCATCCATTTCTTCCCTTCCACCTGTTTCATATAGAATCATCTGTCGGCAGTAGAGAAGTTAAAGGATGAAAAGAGTTTAGGGGCAAAAATATTAGTCAACTGCCCTAAATTAGAGGGCACACAGCTCTCCACAAAGTACCTTCACTCTTGACACCAATTGTAAACTCTCGGTTTTGAAAACCACCCACATTTTGGGGGATGCACAGAATTCATAGGATAGGATAGGATTCTCACAGTTGTGTTTATTTATTTTTATTTTTTTATTGGAGTTCAATTTGCCAACCCAGTGCTCATCCCATCAAGTGCCCCCCTCTGTGCCCGTCACCCAGTCACCCCCACCCCCTGCCCACCTCCCCTTCCACCACCCCTAGTTCGTTTCCCAGAGTTAGGAGTCTCTCATGTTCTGTCACCCTTTCTGATATTTCCCACTCATTTTTTCTCCTTTCCCTTTTATTCCCTTTCACTATTTTTTATATTCCCCCAAATGAATGAGACCATATAATGTTTGTCCTTCTCCGATTGACTTATTTCACTCGGCATAATACCCTCCAGTTCCATCCACGTCGAAGCAAATGGTGGGTACTTGTCGTTGCTAATGGCTGAGGAATATTCCATTGCATACATAGACCACATCTTCTTTATCCATTCATCTTTCGATGGACACCGAGGCTCCTTCCACAGTTGGAAAGGAGCCAGAGGGCAGCCCCGGTGGCTCAGCGGTTTAGCGCCGCCTTCAGCCCGGGGCCTTATCCTGGAGACCTGGGATCAAGTCCCACATTGGGCTCCCTGCATGGAGCCTACTTCTCCCTCTACCTGTGTCTCTGCCCCCCACCTCTGTCTCTCATGAATAAATGAATAAAATATTTATAAAAATCTTTTAAAAAGGAGCCAGATTAATATCAGCTAAGGAAGAAGTGCATAGGACAGAGTCCAGAAAGGTTACAAATGAAGGGTTTCTGTTGTCCTAAGCCCCAGAATCTGGATGCATTACTCTCCTGGCACAATGTTTGACAAGATGCACAGAGAATTGCCAACCAGGCAAGCTCACCTGGGCATCAGTATTGAATTTTTTTGGATCCTCATTATATAGGCATGATTGACTGTCCATGTGGGTGATCTCAATCTCCAAGAAGACTACACTATTATTACCTAAAGCCCCTCATCCTCAACATACACAGCAACTCACATTGTTGGTCATCCTGGCATGGCCACCCCCACCCTAAAACTACACAGGTGTGTTCCACCTCCACCTTAAATCACATTTCTAAGGCTACTCATATGATCCCCAGCAGATGAAGATATTCCTCTCAGGCATACATTCCAAGAGCCCAGTTATTACTTCCCAGAAACTGAGGACAAAGGCCAGACTTCTCTTTGGGCAAGGCTAAATTGTTTATTACCTAGAGGCCCACATACAGTGAGAAGTGAGAGAGAGAAGCAGAGAAAGAGAGCATTTTGGGGGTTCTGTATATCAGTGCTTAAAGACCGTACTACTTCTATCATTCCAAGTTACATGTCAGCAAATTCCCTAAACAAGTCTCAGTTGGGTTTCTTTTATTTTTGAACAAAAAGAAAGAGAAAAGAAAAAGTAGAGAAGGAGGGTATTTAATTGTAATCAAAGGTTACTGTGACATCCCTGCCCAATAATGGTATTTTAATATCTTTTCAGAAAGTTATTGTATAGTTGTCTGTCTGATGTACAAATAGCCATAACCATAAAACCAGTTAAGAAATATCTTGCATATAAGTTAAAAAGTGAAACAGAAATGAACTCCATAGATTTATTCTCATTATAAGAAAATAAAGTGTTAGCTACTCTTATCCATTGGACATTCCTCAGTATTTCTACCCAAAAAGTCAAGATTTCCCTGAATGTTATAGAGTCCTCCATGCTCCCAATAACTGAGCAACTGAAAGAATCCTAACCACTCATTGACCAGGTACCTCTTTACTGTTATGTTTATGGTCACATCACAGTGATGACGTGTGGGAGTGGAAAAGCACCAAAGGACTTTAGAGACTTCCTAACTGGAATGCCTGAGAATACAGAGTTCGCTTTTAATCAGGGTTGTGTGTGTCAATCACCCGAGGAGATTCTGTAAAGTGCATATTCTTTAGGTTGCACTCCAGACTTTTTAAGTCAGTGGACATATGTGTGCTGGTAAAGCTCACTCAGTAATTTCACTGTCCTCCTCAAGAACACCTGCCAGGTATTAACTAATTTTTCTCTATGTAGGCATCTCAGCAGAGATACAGAAAAACTTCACTGTGGGACCAGGGGCACTTTCAAAAGCAGTAAGTGACCTAGTGGCCAGTGTGTTGTAAGCCTTCAACAAATGTGTCTTATAAATGAACAGATAATATATAACAGAAGTTATATGCCATTATAGGGTCATATGTCATTTATCTATCACAAGCTCTATTATGAATTTCCTTAATACACAAGCAAACAATAGAATTATTGGTGCTGCCAATCAAATCTAACGCTGGCTCTAGGATTGGGATCCTCTTCTCAAATGTTTGCATCCACAGAACATTCGAGACTCTAAGACACCTTTCAGTTCCACCTATATTCACTAATTATTCACTGTGTGTGATGTAAGGTAAAAGGACCTAGTGGGACAGGGTATGGGGTGACACAGAAGGCTTAAAGTTATAGGGCAGAGTCATGACCTCCAAGGTTTAAAGTTACAGGGCAAAGCCATGATCTCCAAGGAGCTTCCAAGGAAATCTCCAATTTCCTTCCACTGCCTGTGTCCACCCTTGCTAGATCGAGTCTGGCCTGGATAGAAAGCAAAGGGTTTATTTCCCAAAACTTCAGTGTTTTGATCCAGGAAGTGATGGTGGAACCACTTCTAAGTGAGAAGGCCAGGGTTGCTCGAATTCACCTAAGTGCACTGTAGTAGACAGAAAAATGGCTCTTCCAAAAATACCGATGTCCTAATTCCTGGAACCTGTGA
This sequence comes from Canis aureus, assembly GCF_053574225.1. NCBI lineage: Eukaryota > Metazoa > Chordata > Mammalia > Carnivora > Canidae > Canis > Canis aureus. Next base: position 45,568,178 of record NC_135637.1, read on the forward strand.
ATATGTTAGTCTACAAGGCAAAAAGAACTCTGACAATGTGATGAAGTTAAGGATCTTGACTTGAGAAGATTATCCTGAATTATCCAGATACTTCAGAGAGGCCTAAAATAGACACAAGGGTCTTTATAAGAGGGAAGCAGGTGGAGGAAAGTACAAGAAGATGTAAGGATGAGAGCAGAACTTTGACTAATTAACTTGGAAGAGGCAGGAGGGGTAATGAGCCAAGGGACACAGACAGCCTCTAGAAGGTAGAAAAGGCAAAGAAACAACTTCTCTCCTGGAGCCTCCAGAAGGAACACAGTCCTACCGACACTTGCTTTTACTCCCATAAAGTTTGTTTTGGATTTCTGATTTTTGCAACTGTAAGATAATAAGTTTGTGTGGTTGGAAGCTCTTAGTTTCTGACATTCTGTTTTGGCAGAAATTGCAAATCAATCCACTTGCACAAACTCAGTCTTTAGAGCAAGAGGCCCGAAGTAGTATTCCACACTTTGAGGAAGCCCTAGGATGCCTGTGACCCTTCCAGTGTAGAACGTTGGGCCATGACGGGCACTCATTTATACCACTTGTAGGAAAATAACACCCTTTTAGTTTACACCTCTTCTCTCTCCCTCATTCCATATTTTCTTCTATTAACCAAAGCAGCAGAACAGTGAACAGCATGTGTTTGGTTTGTTTCCCGGTGATGTTTTGCCCACCATTCACTGGCCATTCATTATTTTTATCTTCTTTAAGGGAAACGCTCCTCTTCAACTTCTGTCTGTGTTCTCAAGCTGCTGCCGGTCCTGCTATAAAGCTCCAGAGATAGGCACATGATTCCGTGTGTGTATAATCAGAACATTCTGTACCTTGGCCTACAAGGATGGTAGGGATTAGCATGTGATCCCACTTAGTCCAGGGAAAATCGTCCTTAGACTTTTAGCTGGTGCCAAAGGAAGACTGCAGTGCTCGGGTTGCCAGGGACTTTCTTTATCCCTTTCTGAGAAATGAAAGTCATGCCAGGAAAAACCTGGGAAAAAGACAGGGAGCAGGAGACAGAGAAACAGAGAGACTGAAGCTCAGGTGCCAGCTGTGTCCAGACAACAGCACGTCTTTGAACTCCAAGTTAGGAACCACAAAATTCAATTCTTTTCTTGGATTAAACAAACGCCGAATGTAGGTTTTGTCATTTGAATAGCGAGAGACTGACTAACACAAGTGATACAAGTGCCCTCAGATCACAGCCGTGGAAGGCAGGTTCAGGGCACGGCTGTATCTCAGGAAGTGCAAAAGATGCCAGTTTCTCCATCTTCGGCTTCAGCCTTCATGGAAATAGTCACAGGCATCCCTTCCACAAATGAACAAGCACTTATTCATTGATGCCTGAAATTTCTTTACAGAATGAGGAGTTTTGCTAAACTAGAGATAACAGCTTATCATTGAACACCATGAGAGGGGAGAAATTTTTTTTTGAGGTCACACAAGAATTCTGTTTATTATGATAGCAAACACATTCATGGCATTTGACAAAACTCAGAAGTATCCCTGTGAGATGGTTTCAGATCTATGAAACTAACCCAGCCAGGATGAAGTCTTTACTTAGGGAAAAAAAAGAAGAAAGAAAAGAAAGAAAGAAAGAAAAAGGAAGGAAGGAAGGAAGGAAGGAAGGAAGGAAGGAAGGAAGGAAGGAAAAGTAATAAACAACCAAAAGATACACTTCACATAATAGCAAAATATAAAAATAGAAGCAAAGTGACAGAATGAAAAACACCGCAAAGCAATGGATTTAAGAAACTCTGATTCTATTCATCTCCCCCATTGAGAATGATCCTCTTTGTCCTCTCATAGTTGTAAATGTAAAACAGGTGGGAAAATAATTAAAGAAAGGCCTTGCAAGACTTCTAGGAGGTTAAAAGGAATTACTGAAAAAGTGTTCAAATACTTTATAAATAGTATTAACAAAAATATCTACTTTATTAGGCTTTTTGTCTTCCTTCAGTGAAGGTGTCCTTTGAAAATCACACTGATTCTTAATACTGTTCCAGATTCTTAGCTAGAGAGATGTTAGCTTTCCTCCAGAGCAACAGTCCCGGGGCACCCGATAACTCTGCTGAAGAAGGATGACATCAGAACTGAGAGGGGAGAAATTTATGGAGATTTCATTAATGTTGCCAACATGACTTTATCATTCAAACTTGGACGCTTTGGAAATGAAAAGGGACACTAATCATCATCATGGCAATACAGTCAGGCGACAAGCGTCCTGGGGTACAGGCTATGGTCCTCCTACCCAGAAAGAGAATGGCATGCAAATTGCTTTTTGTGTCAGAGGCTTGAGTTCAAAACCTGCCTCCATCACTGATGGGTTGTGGGCACTTTTATTCCCTCATTTCAAAGGAGTGGAGATAAAACTGCCTTAAATGTTGGTGTGAGGATGGAAAGCTCTTACTGAAGTGCTTACCAGCCACGAAGCCTTAGGCCGATTATTTTTCTCCTTATTAATTAAAATCTGAATTTATTAGAAGAAGGGAAGAAGAAAGGGTGGGTACTTCAGAGAGGAACTGAGACAACAGAGGATGAAAGGTGGTCCAGGGCTGCTCTAAACACCTGCTCAGCACAGATGTCTTGCCCGTGGCCCCTGTGGCCTCTCTTGAGGGCAGAGGGTGCCACCTGGAGGCTTCGCAGGTACACGAAGCTGCATTGGCACAGCTACGATGTCCCCAAAATGGGGCATTTTGTAGCAATCCCATCAAAGGAATTAATCGTTGAAACATGGGCAGTGTGCTCAGCACCAACAGCAGGGAACTCTGGCACCGTTCTGACCCATTTAAATGTGATGTGATCATCTCGAGAAAGCACCTCTCAGCAAGTCTCTGATTGCACTTTCATCCTCTTCACTGAGGTGCAAACCCCAGCTCTCCAGCCTGTAAGCTGTAAAACACTGTCTCCTAAAGTAAGGGCATATCAGAACTGTTAGCAGAACATACTGAGTTCCGACTTCAGTTCAACATCTGGCTCCCTAATTAGCCTGCGAACATTATTCGCCCTTAAAACCTTTGTTTCCTCAGCTATAAGGTGCGAATAACAGTAGTCCCTATCTCATAAATTGTTACGAGGATGAATGGGATCCTGGATCTAATGCAGGCAGCACACCACCTGCCTAATGGAACCCGTGCTCGGTGGCTGATTATTTTCTTTCCGGGGTCCCTCCCAGCCAAAACCTTCTACGTGTAAAATAATTTCATCTAAGCTAATACAGTGGAATTTATCTAGTTTTTACAATTTTTGTGGCCATTGGCTTAACAAGCCCAGCTTGCTCAACAGAATTCTCTTTTTTATTTTTCCTTCTTGGCTGACTTGATGTGTTAGCTTGTCAACTGCTGACGTACAGACTCATGACCTGCACCCCTCAGGACAACTATTTAGCATTGGAGCAAACCTAATTATACAAGTAAGCTCAAATAAAACATCCAAGGAGAAGCCCATCTGCCTCCAAATAATCTCTGCCTCTTAATTTCATGCAGATCAGAATTTACAATGGAAATGAGATCAGTGCCTTGTGTATTTTTAGTTCAGATTGTCCAAATGAGTATATTTCTTTGGATTTAGCATGTACAGTATTTTAAACAAAAACAGTTATTTAATAGAAGAGTTCAAATTTCTTAATGTAGCTGCTCCTTTCAGCTGCTATAAAATAAGAAATTTTAATTATACGATGAAACATTTTCATTAGGAGCATCTTAAAAATATCTTTTCCAGTATAAAAGTTGTCTATTTGTGCTATTTCATCTCATTGCTCACTATTGAAAATTATTTGAAGTCCAATGCAAGTTACATAACTTAAAATAGGTTGAAATAGTGAGTCAACGGGCAGCCCGGGTGGCTCAGTGGTTTAGCGCTGCCTTGGGCCCAGGGTGTGATCCTGGAGACCCGGGATCCAGTCCCATGTCGGGCTCCCTGCATGGAGCCTGCTCCTCCCTCTGCCTGTGTCTCTGCCTCTGTGTGTGTGTGTGTGTGTGTCTCATGAGTAAATAAATAAAATCTAAAAAAAAAAAAAGAAATAGTGAGTCAAAAAATATGAGGACCCAATTCAAGCTATTTAGATTTTTTTTTTCTTTTTGCTCTGGCCCCCACTATTCCATCACTCAACATTGATTGAGCAATTAGTGTGTTCGATCTTATGGAGTTGGGCCTGCAAGGTTCCTTGTAAGCATAACTTTTAAAAGCATAACTTTTCTTTTAAAAAGTGGGAAGGAAAACAACACAAGAAATTTCAGCATTATTTTCATCTTTTCTGTTACATTTACTATATGGAGCAAACCAGTGATCACAATTTACTCAAAATATGAAAGAATTTCTGTAGTTTTTAAAAGTGTAGAGACAAAAGCTAGTCTTTTCAAATAAACTAAAAAAGAGAAAAATCAAGGAAAATTTGTCTCTTAAGAGAGAAAAGCCCTGCAGATACACAGAACTATCCATTTAAACTCAATTTTAGAAACCCATATAAAAAATGGAAGATCTGAAATTTTGAAAATTAACTCAGGCTAAGGATGCCTTTTTTCTGGGTTAATTATTTCTTTCTTTCTTAGATATGTTTAAAAGCTAACTATACAGAGCTTAATAAATATATGTTGTTTGTGCAAGTACTTTTCATTTATGTCCATCTGACTATGCCTTATTGTACATCCACCCCAAACCTGACATTAACCTAAGAAAGATGAAACTCTGGTGGTTAGCGGAAAAAACCCAAACTGACCAAGAAATGGGTGGAACTACCATCTAATGAGAGACCATAACGGATAGAAAGAATGATGACGTAAGCATGATGCAAAGTCTATGAAGGCACAGCCAGGGCCTTATGAGCCCTATGATCACATAGTAAGACAACTGACATTTGACTGTTTGGAGAACACCTGGTATTATAAAAGGCGTTGATTCTGAAGTCAAGTTATAAAGGTTACACTCCTAAGGCCCAGATTAATTAGAAGTCTATTCTAAACAAGTTGTTTGACTTTGTTTGACCTCAGACACCACTTACATCAGTCAGTCGGGGTAGCTTTCTTTGAATTTTAACTCAAGGAACAAGGAGGGATTTAACTGTATCAAAGAGAAAAAGCAGCGGTGTTCTGAGGCCATTTACAACCTCTCTAGATGACATAAACTAGAGCAAATGTGCTGTTCCACAGTGGATCCCATGGTGGTTCTCTAATAAACCATTCAGTCTAGCAAAGCATATGTATTGATTAGGATGGAAACTGAATACAGAATACGGAAGTCATGGATGTGAACATTTTATGAGAACAGTGGGCCACTCTCAAAGACATTTCCCCAGATGTCTAGGATAATTGTTGGTTGTTTGTCATGAGAAGACTGACCTATACTTGTAAAACATACCAGCAGATACAACTTAGTGCTCGGCAAAATTCCAGAGTCCACTGTAATGCTGTTGTCATTTGTAAGCTTGTATTCACGTGACACTCCTGCTGTTTCCCGTAAGAGTCTTTCTGACTCTTTGGATGAGACTCAAATCCAATTATGTCTTCAAATAGCTGCCTAGTGGCTGTTTCTGAAGAAGAAAAATCCTGCAAAATCATTTCTACACACAGTGGCTGCTATAAAACACAAAACTCCCATTCCTCTGATTTAAATTAGAATTTCCATTACTTTGTTCTCAACGTATAAATTTCCAGATTTTACCTAATACTGTGGCAGCTTTAAAATATACTTTACTTTTCTCATATGTCACCTAGGACTTACTTATGTGATCCCTAAGAAAAGGAGAGCATGTGAATGTAGCTATATATTGCATATTTGAAAGTTGCTAGGAGAATAAATCTTAAAAGTTTCTCATCACAAGAAAAAACAGTATGCACCTCTGTATGGAGAGGGATGTTAATGAGACAGGATGGTAATCGTTTCACAATATTTACAAATATCAGTTCATTATATTCTACATATGAAACTAATCTAATGTTGTATGTCAATTACATCTCAATTAAACAACAACAACAACAACAACAAGGAGTACGGTTGATTTGAGCACCCTTCCCATTGCTTCACTGCTCACCAGTTACCCTCCTGACTCACTCGAGCCAGCACACTGTACATCAGTGTCTCCGATGAAAAAATAACCATCCGCGGCAATATAACAATTGAGAAGGTGACTTATCCCATTTCAATTTAAAAAACTGTCTTTCACGGGCACCCGGCTGGTTCAGATGGTGAAGCCTTTGTCTTGGGCTCAGGTCAGATCTCCGGGTCCTGGGATTGAGCGTAGGGTCAGACTCTGTGCTCAGCAGGGAGTCTGCTTCTCCCTCTCCCTCTGCTGCTCCCTGGGCTCATTCTCTCTCTCTCTCTCTCTCTCTCTCTCTCTCTCTCCCAAATAAATAAATAAAATGTTTTACAAAAAAACTGTCTTTTAAGCAGATCACAGCTTTTCTCTGAAATACTTTTTTAAAGGCCCTGAAAGAAAACAGTTGAATGAAGCAAAAATAAAGTGTGGAAAACGGTTGTAAGAATAAGGAGGATAAAGTGTTAGTTCCTCTTCTCCAATTGTTTTAGTTCACTCCTTTATTTTCTATATCCCTACTGCCAAGCCAAACAGAAAAAACAAAAAATAAAAAATATTCCAGGAAATCTACCTCCCCAGAGCCATGTGCCCTGAAGAAACACTAAAATGTTTAGTTTTGTGCAAGAAAACATGAATGAACAAAATTTTTCAGTGCTTCTATCACAATGGCACCATGACATTGTACATCCTTGCCCTTACATCTAATATTCCTCTACTACCACGTCCACGAGCAAAGACGTTCCTCCTTCAGAACTCAAACATTCAGTATCTCTTCTAGAAATGAGTTCTCAACACTCCATCAGGGTTTTCCAGGGCAATAAACTGACTGTGTTCACCCCCAGATCCATATGTTAAATCCTCACACCCAATGTGATGGCATTTGGATGCAGGGCTTTTGAGAGGTGATTAGGTTTTGAAGGCAGAGCTCTCAGGAATGGAATTAGCGCCCTCATGAAAGAGGCCCCAGAGAATGACCTTGCCACTTCCAACCTGGGAAGACCCAACAAAAAGGGAGCTCTCTGTGGACCAGGAAGGTGGCCACACCAACCAACAAATCTACAGGTGCCTGGGTCACCAGAGACATGACAAAACAAATTTATTTTGTTTGTAAACCACCTAACCTAGGTATATTGTTATAGCAACCTAAACAGATTAAGACCAGCAGTGAGACTAGAACTACTCATTTGGGCATCTTCAATCAAAGCATTTGTATTATTTTATTACAATAATACATTCATTGTTATCTCTCCAACTAGATTATAAACTCTTGAGTAGTTTATCTTACCCATTTTTTCTACCCTAGAGTTTTACACTATACCTGGCATGGAGTTGGTATTCCATAATTATAGAATAAATTATACCCCAAAATGCGGTGAAACCATCATAATGAGCAAATTTATATTCAACTTTTTATATATATTTTTTATTATTATTTATGATAGTCACACAGAGAGAGAGAGAGAGAGAGAGAGAGGCAGAGACATAGGCAGAGGGAGAAGCAGGCTCCATGCACCGGGAGCCCGATGTGGGATTCCATCCCGGGTCTCCAGGATCTCGCCCTGGGCCAAAGGCAGGCGCCAAACCACTGCGCCAACCAGGGATCCCTATATTCAACTTTTTAAAAGTATTTTTCAAAACTCATGAATTGTAAACATCTTCAAGGTCCTTTAGTTCTACCCTTTGTGTTATACACAAGAAATTTGAGGCCAAGAAAATGTACATGATTTGCTAATGGAATACTCCTGTTTGGGATTGATCTCCATTAACTACTACACCACATTTTCTTTCCCCTTGTCATTAGATTTGGAAAATCCTTAAAATAATATGGAAATTAAAATCTTTTTGTCATTTTTTAAGAAATATTTTCTCATTAAAAATGATTTTTTTGAGAGTTTGCCAAGAGCAAATTACTAAACTAATCCCTAAGAAGTGAATGAAATGAAAAAAGTATAATAATCCATTGTCCCTGAGCTCAAAGAAGTAGTCATCATTGTGGCTGAATAAAAACTCTGCTTTGACTTGTATGCTGGTTTCTCTATAGCCATTATTGTAGTAACTAAGGGAAATTATCTGGGCATTTCTTCTTATGACATCCTTAAATCAATGTCATCATGTTTACGTGTCATAAATGACATAGCTATTTATCATTTCACATTACAGAAAAAGGGTGGAATGAAGGGGAGAAAGGAGGAAAAGACAGAGGAAGGGAGGAAGGAAAACAGTGAGTTCTTTCTTTCAAGTCTTAAAATAAAGACCTGGCAGGGCACCTGGGTGGTTCAGTTGGTGAAGCGTCTGCCTTCCGCTCAGGTCATGATCTCATGGTCCTGGGATGACGCCCAACATCAGGTTCCTTGCTCAGCGGGGAGTCTACTTTTCCTTCTCTCTCTGCCCCTCCCTCAGCTCGTGCTCACAGTCTCTTGCATACTCTGTCTCTCTCTCAACTAAGTAAATAAAATCTTAAAAAAAAAAAGACCTGGCATAGAAATTTATTTGTTTTTGTTTTAACCTGTTTTTTTTTTTATTTTATGTTTGTTTCCTATTTCCTGTTCCCTTACCTCTTAATTAATTTTTTTCTCGTAGCAATAACAGTTGATTATATTGCTACCCGTGCTGTCAAAATTTGTATACTTTTCCCCCCATTTGGAACTTCACAGTAAATATAATTACTTCCTCTTATCGATGTTTACTGTTGTGTTGAAGTAGCTCATTTATATGCATATTTCCTTAAATTATTTTCTTGCTTGAGATTTGGAGAGTAATTAGATTACATTAGTTTAAATCTACAAATATTAATTAAAAGAATAATTATAAAATATATTGATGACAACTCTTCCCTAAGAAACTTAAGTATATTTACCATCCAACTAATCATCCCAGAGAAATAACTCACTGCTTTCCAAAATCTGCAAATTATTGAGAAAAGAGGATATAAATATAATAATAGAATGGAATGGACTTGGAGAAAATCAGTTAGCATAATACCCCAAAATGAGAAAATAGTCAAAATGAGAAAAATAATTTAAAAGTATGACTTTTGTAACAAATACATTGAAGTGCATTAAAATGCCATAAATTTTATTGAATTTTAGTGTGAAATATGAGAATGATTAACATAGGAAAATAATTTAACCAAGTTCTCTTTAAGTCACAAACATTTATTATATACATAGTAAGCCCTTTCTTTACTACATATTATGCACAAAATTAACCCTTATGGAAATATTGAAGTTCTATTAACTATTGTAATTCTTTTAAAAAGTATTTAAGGGATGCCTAGGTGGCTCAGCGGTTGAGCATCTGCCTTTGGCTCAGGTTGTGATTCCAGAGTCCTGGGATGGAGTCCCACATCGGGCTCCCTGCAGGGAGTCTGCTTCTCCCTCTGCCTATGTCTGTGCCTCTCTGTCTCTCATGAATAAATAAATAAAATCTTTAAAAAAAAAAGTATTTAAAATAGGTGGCTGAAAAGTTCCTTGACCATAACAGTTAAGGAACATAGAATGTAATAAAATAGATACAACTAATGTCAGTGAGAAATGGCACACTATTGCTCTTCTATACTATTCTCAAGTTCCCTTTTTCAAACAAAAAGGACAATGCCCAGGGTGAGAGGACACCCATACATGAGACGATAATGTTGCTGCATAATATACTTCATTGAAAGAGGCTTGTGTCTGTGGTCACACAACGGTCTCAGGCAATGCTGTGTTGTTCTTTTGTCCATGAAAATTCTTAAGATAAAATATAATGTTAATATTAACAAGTCAACCAGATGAGATTATTTCCTGGAATCATAGTTATGTATGATTGGTAACAACAGCATATTTTTCTTGTGTAAAAATATCACATTGATCCGGTATGACCTTAAAGAAATGGGATGAACTTTTAACAACTCTTCTACTCTGCTTCTAAATGGGCACCAACTTTTTACAGGCAGGGAAAGCTGAGAAAACTGCTCAGATTGCAGTAGTGCCCTAGTCCATGTGGCAAGGAGCAGGGAAAACAACAACCCGGAGGATTAAGAGAAGAGCTGTGGAAAACAGTGAGCTGCAGAGCCACCCCCGAAATCAGAACTGGGTCTTTTCAAGAAATAGTCTCCAACCTCAGAGTAGGAAGACTCAGCTAGACTTCAGAATTACTATGGACAAATGTCTCCTATGCAGTTTTCTTTCTCCCTTTTTTTGAATGGATATGTCTCTCGTGATTATACTGCCCTGGGTGTATGTGGTATTAACAAGCTTGTCCATAGGTCTCTGGATTAAGAAGAACACATCCTGACTTAAAATATACCATAAAATACTGGACTCTTAGCCTTATTTTGTAATTGGATAAGATTCTGTGAGGACTTGAAGGGGATAAATGTATTCTACATATAAGAAGCAATAAATAATTTTGAACAAAAGATGGACTATGGCAGGTTGATTGCCTAATGCCATCAATTAATGTTGTCCCCATATCCACACACTTTGTCCTGTAAATTCATAATGCCTTCCGTTTCTGACTCTGAGATCAGCATGTGAGTTGCTTTGGCCAATGAGATATTTAAAAAAATCTACTGTAATCAGAAAACTAAAAAGCACATGTGCATTTCCATTTGCTATTTTACACAATGATGCTTGCTCTGTCTCTCTCTCAACCTCTGTCATCATCAAAGGAACAAGCAAGCCTGCCAGAAGTGTATGACAAGCACTTGGAAAAAAAAGCTGAGGTCGTTATAGACAAGTCAACAGCCAGCAGACAGCAAAACATGTGAGAGAACACAGCCAAGACCAGTTAATCTCAGCCCAGTTCAGCCCAGTACATTATGCCAAGCTAATACATAGATTTGTGAGGAATAATAAAGGTGGTTGTTTTAAGTCACTAAGCTTTGAGGTAGTTTGTTAAGAAGTAATAACTAACTCAAAAAAAAAAAAAGTAATAACTAACTCATGTATCTTCACTGGCATCACCCGGGATTAAAGTTCCAAGCCCTATGGCTAACCTGGATTAATTATTAGACTATAGCCAGTTTCCACGGAGTTTTGTTGATTCAAACGAACGATATCAACACGAACCTCTCAGTCCGCTACCCTGATCACAGAATGTGTCCTCTACGCAGAATAACCCATTCCATTATCAATCTCCTAAAAACTGTGAGAGTAAGCACTGAATTTTCCAAAGAAGATATTAGAGGATTGTTAGCAATGCCTGAAAACCACCCTCAGGGTGTAGATTATTTCCCCTAAGATTATTTCCTCTAAGAAAGAGGGTAAGACCATTTTTATGAACAGTCCAAAAGGCATCCACTACCTCGTATGGAAAGGATTAACAAGTCTTCGAACCAGATATAGCATGAAGGTTGAGAAGAGTCTTCTGAAGACTTCTGCATCTGCAATGATCTCTATCACTCTGGAGAAAGAGGGAGCCATTCCAAATGACTTTCCCTTAAACCTTAGGATCTAAGATCCACCTCTGACAATCACTTTCATTTGTCATTCTAGGATATATAGATCAAGTTTGCTAGGAAGTTTTAGAAGCACAGTAAGTGTCATTGCAGGTGCTGGAAATGTTCTCTCTCCCTCCCCCTTGTTGAAAGCTCAGAGACAGATGAACAAAAATGTCACCACCCATTAAAATTTCAAGAATCGGGGATGGTCTCATGGCAGTTCTGGAGAAATCCAAGGGCAAGACAGTGTGTGCCCATTTCTAGCCTCCAGTGAATTCAGTGATCCTGTCTTACTAGGCAAGGGTCTTTTTCTTCTTTAGAATTTACCCATAGCCTCATTTCCATGCCCAGAGCGGTCACTTACATGGGGACTAGTAGCTCCTTTATTATTATTCTTGCTCTCTCTTTGACCTCTGCCATCACCATAAGAAAAAGCCAGCCTTCTGGAAGCATGTATGAGGCATCTAGAAAAAAGCTGAGGTCATTCTAGACAAGCCAACAGCCAGCGGACACCCAAACATGTGAGAAAACAGTGCCAAGACCAGTTAATCTCAGCCCAGATCAGTTAACCTTTGCTACACTAATTTGAACTCATCCTACAATGAGACAAGCCAGTATCGTGCTTACATGGCATAATGTTTGGACCTGGAAAAAAAAAAACTATCATATAAAACAGGACAGAGGTATGGACACATCCTTAATGAGTATATTCCATCCAAGAAGGGGTCATCAGGAGTGTTTCTTCTTATGGGGGTACCCTTAGTCTCCATCTACTTCATGGCCCAGGATACAGCCAGACTTCTGCCATAATCAAAGTCTCCAGAGACAAGGTTCTGATGAGACATATTACCATTGTTTCTTAGTCACTAATCACACCAGAGGGGCTGGAGCTTCCCTAATCATAACTTAAAATTCCACTGCCAAATTGTTAGAGTGCCTCTTGCCAAGTCCGATTTCCACCCCAGCTGAATTCTTGGCACTGGCCTAGAATTCAATGAGCAACAGGAGACTCACACACTTCTGTTACTGCTGTCTCCATAAATTTTCCCTGATAAATGCCGTTCCAGCACATTTAGTATGTGTGCACTCTTGCCATTTCCCCTCATTTCTATGAAATTTAGCAAGGTGAAATATATATCTGGGCAGGCATTCACTACGGCTTTCTAGAAATGGGCTGACCCCCCATCCAGGTGATACCCACCACCATTGAAGATGGGAAGAGTCCAATTTCAGCCAGATCAAAGTCCAAATCACCCAGCCTTTGGGATTTGTAGCTAAGGTATGCTCACAAGAACCAGCCCCCACTTAATTTCTAAACATAGGAAACTGATGGGGCACCAGGGTGGTTCCACTGGTGAGGCGTCTGCCTTTGGCTGGGGTCATGATTCTACGGTCCTGGGATGGAGTCCTGCACTGGGCTCCCTGCTCGGTGGAAAACTCTGAGCTTTCCTACTCTCCCTGCTCCTGTGCTCGCTCTTGCTCTCTCACTCTCTGTCAAATAAGTAAGTAAATAAATCTCTAAAAATAAATAAACATAGGAGATCGTGACCACTGAGATCACCTGAAATAAAATTCCTTAGCTGTGATTAACTGTTGAGAGAAGTCCTTCTGAGAAATTGTGTGCATGTGCAAATCTTTCTGTGTGCACACCAGCAGAGAGAGTGCGCAGGCCATGGTGACTAACGGAAGGCTCACACTGATGGCTTTGTACCCAACAGACTACCTGGAAGTGAGACACAGGAAGAGATCTTAAAATTGCCCAGTTACCCTATGAGATCAGTGCTGAGTCTGAAGTCGTAGTCTCTATGGCTTCGCTGTCCCACACCTCTGTGTACATAAAGTCACTCAAGAATCAGATGCTAAAGGAAAGTCAATGTCTCTCCAATGACACACTCTGCGGCACATGAATACAGGAAGGGTACTTCATACCATGGATCACTCAGCCAACCAATGAAAGTCCCTTCAGTACCCAAGAAACCCAACAGTAAGTATGTCTTTATGGGATTAATAGTTTTTCCTTGTCCCTTACCACATGCATAGTGAGCATACAGAAGACCCATCAGAGCCAGGTGTTTTCTTCTCTCCCTACCTCCATTTCTTCTTTCCCTTGTTCCTTGATTTCTCTTTCTCTCTTTTCCCTATATTTCATCTGCAATTTTGTTCTCCCTGAACACTCTGCTTCCAGTGATTTTTTTGCTTGCTTTCTTTGCCTTCCATATGTAAGGTATCCTCAAATGTCTGGTAATTCTTGCTTACCTCTTTTTGTATAGTGGTTCGATAAAAAGTAGATTAGAATTTCCATGTCCATGAGTGCGGTGTATTGATTATGAGCTTTTGGGGTTTCTTTTTAGAGATTTACATATTGATTGACATAACTAAAGAGAGAGAGAGAGAACAGGAGGGGCAGAGGGTGAGGAGGGAAAATCTCCAGCAGACTCCCTACTGAGCAGGGAGCCCAACTTGGAATTTCATCTTACGACCCTGAGATCACAACCTGAGCTGAAAGCAAGACACTTCACCAACTATGTTTCTAAGGTACCCCAATTACAAGCTTTTTTAAAATTAAATTTTAAAAACTTTAATTTCAGTATAGTTAATATACAGTGTTAATATTCTTTTCAAGTGTAGAAATAGTCATCAACAGATGTATATATGACTCAGCGCTAATCATGATAATTGTACTATTTAATCCCCATTGCTTATATCACCCATTCCCACCCCACCCCACCACTGGTAATCATCAGTTTGTTGTCTCTAGTTAAGACACTGTTTCTTTGTCCCTCTCTCTCTCTCTCTCTCTCCTTTGCTCATTTTTTTATTTCTTCAGTTCCACTCATGAGTGAAATCATATGATATTTGTCTTTCTCTGTTTTATTTTGATTGGCATAATACTCTAGCTTTATCCATGTCATTGCAAATGGCAAGATTTTGTTCTTCTTTATGGCTCAGTAATATATATATTACTGATATATATTATATATTAATATATATTAAAAATATATATTAATATATATTTATTAAAATATATTTAGAAATATATTATATATATAAATTTATATATATATATATTATTTATATATATTATATATATAAATATATTATATATAATATATTATATTTATATATTATATGACCATATATTACATAATCATATAAATTATGTATTATATAAATGTGTATTAATATATTTAATATAAATATATATTAATATATAAAATATATAAAGATATATTAATATATTATATATATTTTTATATATAAAATATGTTCCTGATTCATTCATCAGTCCATGGCACTTGGAATGGTTTTGTGAAGAATGCTGCAGTAAACATAGTAGTGCATGTACCTCTTTAAATTAGTGTTGTATTTTTTGGGTAAATACCCAGCCATTACTGAATCATAGAGTAGTTCCATTTTTAACTCTTTGAAGAGCTTCCATATTGTTTTCCACAGTGGCTATACAAGTTTGCATTCCCACAAACAATGCACAAGGGTTCCTTTTTCTCCACATCCTTGTTAACACATGTTATGTCCTGTGTTTTTTACTTTAGCCATTCCGACAGGTGTGAGGTGATATCTTATTGTAATTCTGATTTCCATTTCCCTTATGATGAGCGATGGTGACCATCTTTTCATGTGTCTGTTGGCAATTTGTTTATCTTCTTTGGAGAAATATCTATTGACATCTTCTCATTTTTAATTGGATTACTTGTGTTTCTTTGGTGTTGAGTTCTATCTATCTATCTATCTATCTATCTATCTATCTACCTACCTATCTATCTATCTATCTATATTTTGGATACTAACCCTTCATTGGATGTGACTTTTACAAGTATCTTCACCCATTAAGTAGCTTGTCTTAGTTTTGTTGACTATTTTCCTCTTGACACAAAAGCTTTTTATTTTGATGTAACTCAAAGTTTATTTTTAGATTTTACTTCCTTTGCCTCCAGAGACATATCTACAAAAATGTCATTATAGCCAATGTCAGAGAAATTAGTGCCAGTCCTGCCTTCTAAGATTTTCATAGTTTCAAGCCTTACATTTAGGTCTTCAGTACATTTTGTTTACTTTTGTATATGAAGCTGGTCTGCTTACATTGTTTTACATGTGGCTGTCCAGTTATCCCAACACCATTTATTGAAGAAACTGCCCTATTCACACTAGATATTCTTTTCTCCTTTACTAAAGATTAACTGACCATATAATTGTGGGTTTATTTCTGGGTTTTCTATTCTAATGATCTATCTGTCTATTTTTGTACTGGTACCATACTGTTTTGGTTATATTAACCTTATAATATAATTTGAAGTCTGGAATTACAATGCCTCCAGTTTTGTTCTTCTTTTTCAGGATTGCTTTGGATATTCAGGGTATTTTGTGGTTTCATACAAATTTTAGAATTATTTGTTCTAGTTCTGTGAAAATGTTATTGATATTTTGATAGAGATTGCATTAAAATTGTAGATTGCTTTGAGTAGTACAGACATTTTTTTTTGTAGTACAGACATTTTAACAATATTCATTCTTCCAATCCATGATCATAGAATGTCTTTCCATTTCCTTGTGTCATCTTCAATTTTTTTCAGCAATGTTTTATACCTGTCAGATTACAGGTCTTTCATTTCTTTGGTTAAGTTTATTTCTAGGAATTTTATTATTTTTGGTGCAATGCCAAGTGGGATTTTGCTAATTTCTCTTTCTGCTGCTTCATGATTAGTGTATAGAAATCCAAGATTCCTATACATTAATTTTGCATCCTGTTTCTTTACTGCATTCATGTATAAGTTCTGGTAGTATTTTGGTGGAGTCCTGTGGATTTTCTATAGAGAGTATCATGTCATCTGCAAATAGTGAAAGTTTGACTTCGCCCTTACTAATTTGAATGCCTTTCATTTCTTTTTGTTGTTTGATTGTTGTGGCTGGGACTTCCAGTACTATGATGAATAAAAGTGATGAGAGTGGACACCTTTTTTTGTTGTTGTTCCTGATCTTAGGGGAAATCTCTCAGTTTTTCCCTATTGAATATGATGTTAATTGTAGGTTTTTCACTTAAAGCCTTCATTATCTTGAGGTATGTTCTCTCTAGACCTACTTTATTGAGAGTTATTATCATGAATGGATATTATACTCTGTCAAATGCTTTTTCTGCATTTATTGAAATGATCATACAGTTTTTATATTTTCTATTATTGATGTGGTGTATCACATTGATTGATTTGAGAATATTGAACCACCCTTACATCCAAGGATTAATCCCATTTGATTTGTCTTTTTATTCTTTTTTTTTATTTGAGAGAGAGAGAGAGAGAGAGAGAGAGCATGAGCAGAGGGAGGGCAGGAAGTGAGGGAGGGAATCTCAAGCAGACTCCACACTGAGTGCAGGGCCTTATGTAGGGCTAGGTCTCATGACTCTGAGATCATGACCTGAGCTGAAACCAAGAACCAAATACTTAATTGACTGAGCCACTCACATGCTCCTGATTTGGGTTTTATCAAATGATGAATGATTTTTTTCTAATGTCTTAGATTCAGTTTCTGGTATTTTGTTGAGGATTTTTTTTTTTTTGCATCTACATTCATGAAAGATATTAACTTCTAGTTTCCTTTTTTGTAGTGTCTTTATTTTGGTTTGGGCATGGGTTTCTTTCTTTTTTTTAATAATAAGTTTATTTTTTATTGGTGTTCAATTTACCAACATACAGAATAACACCCAGAGCTCATCCCGTCAAGTGTCCCCCTCAGTGCCCGTCACCCACTCACCCCACCCCCACCCTCCTCCCCTTCCACCACCCTTAGTTCGTTTCCCAGAGTTAGGAGTCTTCATGTTCTGTCTCCCTTTCTGATATTTCCCACACATTTCTTCTCCCTTCCCTTATATTCCCTTTCACTATTGTTTATATTCCCCAAATGAATGAGAGCATACAATGTTTGTCCTTCTCTGATTGACTTACTTCACTCAGCATAATACCCTCCAGTTCCATCCACGTTGAAGCAAATGGTGGGTATTTGTCATTTCTAATGGCTGAGGAATATTCCATTGTATGCATAGACCACATCTTCTTTATCCATTCATCTTTTGATGGACACCGAGGCTCCTTCCACAGTTTGGCTATTGTGGACATTGCTGCTAGAAACATCGGGGTGCAGGTGTCCCGGCATTTCATTGTATCTGTATCTTTGGGGTAAATCCCCAACAGTGCAATTGCTGGGTCGTAGGGCAGGTCTATTTTTAACTCTTTGAGGAACCTCCACACAGTTTTCCAGAGTGGCTGCACCAGTTCACATTCCCACCAACAGTGTAAGAGGTTCCCTTTTCTCTGCATCCTCTCCAACATTTGTGGTTTCCTGCCTTGTTAATGTTCCCCATTCTCACTGGTGTGAGGTGGTATCTCATTGTGGTTTTGATTTGTATTTCCCTGATGGCAAGTGATGCAGAGCACTTTCTCATGTGCATTTTGGCCATGTCTATGTCTTCCTCTGTGAGATTTCTCTTCATGTCTTTTGGGCATGGGTTTCTACTGGTCTTCTAGGGAAGAGGCCTAGCACAGTGGATATAAAGATAATACTGGCCACATAGAATGGATTTGGAAGTTTTTTTTTCCAATCTCATTTTTTGGAATAGTTTGGGAAAAATAAGTACTCTTCTTTAAAGGTTTGATAGAACTTACCTATGCCAAGCCCTGTTCCCCTGGGGTCTGGCAAGACAGCTCCTCTGTCAAGCTTGCTTCAGAACTACCACAGCAGGCTCCTCCTCCAGAAGGTCAGAACAAGCCCCAATCTACCCCATGTCTCTAAAGTCTCCAGTTTTATAGGTCAGCAGGTGTGGCTGGGATAGAGCCCAGAGGGCACTGCCCCACTCCTGGAGAGAAGGCTACTGTATGGAAATGACAATCTAAAACATTTAGGACATGCAGCAGGAAGATCATTTACTCTTCTCAGAGGGCTTCCCTGAGAGGCAGCATTCAGGGAGTTCCTCTCCAGGGACAAAGTAGCTGGCTCACATCATTTCACTCCCTCACCCTTCAGCATGAACACAGAGCCACCTGCAGGAAGCCACACAGGCTACCTAACTTGTTTCCAACCAAGTCCCACACCCCTGATGTCCGGAAGGACTCCCCTTCTCAGTCAAGCTTGCCTCAGTCCCAGCATGATGGGCTTCCTCTTCAGATGACCAGTAAAAGCCTCTGCCCATAGCACATCCCCAGCCAGAAAGTCCTGCAGGGCTTCGGTTCTAGTGGAAATAGTCAGGTCTCATTTAACAAGCACACCAGAGCACACCTAATTGAAACCAACCACATCCTGTCCAAGGACAAAACAGTACCCACTGCAGGCAAGGAGAGCCTCAGCACATGACAATGGACAAGAGCAGAGCACCTGCAGCACACACCAGAGATATTCCCTGAAGTGCCAGGCCCTGGATACTAGATGACCTCTTCTTCATAAAGCCACTACTCTCAAAAACAGGAAACATAACTTTTTTCTAACACACAGAAGAAGGAGGTATTTAGATAAAATGCCAAAGGGACAAATTCATCCCAAATGAAAGAATAAGATAAGGCTATGGCCAGATATCCTATTAAAAGAGGTATAAGTAACATCCTTGATGGAGAATTTAAAGCAACAATCATAAGGCTACTCATTGGGCTTAACAGGAGAATGGAAGACATTAGGGGATCCTTATCACAGAGGTCCTAATTAAAAAAGAATCAGTCAGAGATGAAGAATACAATAACTGAGATTGAAAACAGGCTTAATGCAATGAATAGTAGGCTAGAAGAAGAAGGGGAATGAATTAGTGACCTAGAGCACAACAAAATGGAAAATAAGGAAGCTGAGCAAAAGAGAGAAAGAAGAATTAGGGAACATGAGAATAGATTTAGGGAATTCAGTGACTTTACCAAATGTAATAGCATTCCTGCTATAGGGAATCCCAGAAGAAGAAGAGAGATAAAGAGCAGAGAAAATTTATTGGAAGAAATAATAGCTGAAAACTTTAATCCATGTTAAAAAGGGAGGGAAACAGACATCCAGATCCAGGATGCACAGAGAACTCCCATCAAAATCAACAAGAGTGGCCCACACCAAGACATATTTTAATTAAATTTCCAAAATACACTGATAAAGAAAAAGTCATAAAAGTAGCAAGACAAAATAATTCCTTGATGTACAAAGGGTGACCCATAAGGCTAGCTGGAGTTTTCTCAATAGAAACTCTTCTGGCAGACCAGGAGAAAGTGCATGTTATATTCAAAGTGCTGAATAAATCAATCAAATAAATAAGTAAATAATATCAGTGTGAGGGGAGAAATCACAACCAACACAACAGAAATACAAACAAGTAGAAGAGAATATTATGAAAGACTATATGCCATCAAATTGAACAACCTCAAACAAATGAAAAAATTCCTAGAACCTTAAAAAGTACCAAAACCAAAATAGGAGGAAATAGAAAACTTGAGCAGACCCATATCCAGCAAAGAAACTGAATCAATAATCAAAAATCTCCCAACAAACAAAAGTCCAGGACCAGATGGCTTCACAGGCAAATTCTACCAAATATTTAAAAAAGAGTTAATACCTGTTCTTCTCAAACTATTCCAAAAAATAGAAAAGGAAGGAAAACTTCAAACTTCATTCTACAAGGCCAGCATGACCCTGATATCAAAACTGGATAAAGACTCTAATAAAAAAGAGAACATGGATAGGAAATAAAATCTCAATAAAATACTAAGCAAACTGAATCCAACAGTACAGTAAAAGAATCTTTCACCATAATCACGTGAAATTTATTCCTGGCCTGCAAGGGTGGTTCAATATTTGCAAATCAATCAGTGTGCTACACAACATTAATAAAAGAGAGGATAAGAACCATATGATCATTTCAATAGATGCAGGAAAATCATTTGACTAAGTACAACATCCATTCATGATTCAAAAAAAGAATCCTTAACAAACTAGGGTTAGAGGAGACATACCTTACCATAATAAAGGCCATCTATGAAAAACCCACAGCTAATATCCTCATGGGGAAAACTGAGAGCTTTTCCTCTACGATCAGTAACAAGACAGGGATGTCCACTCTCGCCACTATTGTTCAACACAGTCCTGGAAGTCCTACCCTCAGTAATCAGACAAGAAAAAGATAAAAAGCATCCAAATAGGCAAGGAAGAAGTCAAACTTTTGCTCTTTGTAGATGACATGATGTTTTACATAGAAAACCTAAAAAACTGAACCAAAAATTGCTTAAGCTGATACATAAATTCTGTAAAATCACAGGATACAAAACCAACATATAGAAATCCACTGCATTTCTATGCACCAACAATAAAGCAGCAGAAAAAGAGATCAGGGAATCAACCCATTTACACTTGCCACAAAAACCATCAAGATAACCTAAGAATAGACCTAACCAAAGAGGTAAAAGACCTGTACTCTGAAAACTATTAAACACTGATGAAAGAAATTGAAGTAGATACAAAGAAATGGAAAAATATTCTATACTCATGGATTGGGAGAACAAATATTATTAAAATGTCTATACTACTCAGAACAATCTGCAAATGTAATGCAATCCCTATCAAAATACCAACAGTTTTCACAGAGCTAGAGCAAATAATTCTAAAATCTGTATGGAACCACAAAAGATGCTGAGTAGCCAAAACAATCTTGGGGAAAAAAAGAAAAGAAAAAAGAAAAGCCAGAGGCATCCCAATTCTGGACTTTATGTTATAACACAAAGCTGTAGTGATCAAGATAGTATGGTACTGGCACAAAAACAGACACATAGACAAATAGAACAAAAGAGAAAACTCAGAAATTGACCCACAACTATACAATCAATCTTCTTCAAATCAGCGAAGAGGGAGAGTTTGACTTCTTCTTTGCCAATTTGAATGCCTTTAATGTCTTTATGGTCAACTAATATTCGATAAAGGAGGAAAGACTATCCATTGGAAGAAAGACAGTCTCTTCAATAAATGGTGCTGGGAAAATTGGACATCCACATGCAGAAGAATGAAACTAGACCCCTCTCTTGCACCATACACAAAGATAAACTCGAATTACAGACCAATATCCCTGATGAACATGGATGCAAAAATTCTCAACAAGATACTGGCCAATAGGATCCAATAGTACATTAAGAAAATTATTCACCATGACCAAGTAGGATTTATCCCTGGGACACAAAGTTGGTTCAACACCCATAAAACAATCAATGTGATTCATCATATCAGCAAGAGAAAAACCAAGAACCATATGATCTTCTCATTAGATGCAGAGAAAGCATTTGACAAAATACAGCATCCATTCCTGATCAAAACTCTTCAGAGTGTAGGGATAGAGGGAACATTCCTCGACATCTTAAAAGCCATCTACGAAAAGCCCACAGCAAATATCATTCTCAATGGGGAAGCACTGGGAGCCTTTCCCCTCAGATCAGGAACAAGACAGGGATGTCCACTCTCACCACTGCTGTTCAATATAGTACTGGAAGTCCTAGCCTCAGCAATCAGACAACAAAAAGACATTAAAGGCATTCAAATTGGCAAAGAAGTCGTCAAACTCTCCCTCTTCGCCGATGACATGATACTCTACATAGAAAACCCAAAAGTCTCCACCCCAAGTTTGCTAGAACTCATACAGCAATTTGGTAGCATGGCAGGATACAAAATCAATGCCCAGAAATCAGTGGCATTTCTATACACTAACAATGAGACTGAAGAAAGAGAAATTAAGGAGTCAATCCCATTTAAAATTGCACCCAAAAGCATAAGATACCTAGGAATAAACCTAACCAAAGAGGTAAAGGATCTATACCCTAAAAACTATAGAACACTTCTGAAAGAAATTGAGGAAGACACAAAGAGATGGAAAAATATTCCATGCTCATGGATTGGCAGAATTAATATTGTGAAAATGTCAATGTTACCCAGGGCAATATACACGTTTAATGCAATCCCTATCAAATACCATGGACTTTCTTCAGAGAGTTAGAACAAATTATTTTAAGATTTGTGTGGAATCAGAAAAGACCCCGAATAGCCAGGGGAATTTTAAAAAAGAAAACCATATCTGGGGGCATCACAATGCCAGATTTCAGGTTGTACTACAAAGCTGTGGTCATCAAGACAGTGTGGTACTGGCACAAAAACAGACACATAGATCAGTGGAACAGAATAGAGAATCCAGAAGTGGACCCTGAACTTTATGGGCAACTAATATTTGATAAAGGAGGAAAGACTATCCATTGGAAGAAAGACAGTCACTTCAATAAATGGTGCTGGGAAAATTGGACATCCACATGCAGAAGAACGAAACTAGACCACTCTCTTACACCACACACAAAGATAAACTCAAAATGGATGAAAGATCTAAATGTGAGACAAGATTCCATCCAAACACTAGAGGAGAACACAGGCAACACCCTTTTTGAACTTGGCCACAGTAACTTCTTGCAAGATACATCCACGAAGGCAAAAGAAGCAAAAGCAAAAATGAACTATTGGGACTTCATCAAGGTAAGAAGCTTTTGCACAGCAAAGGATACAGTCAACAAAACTCAAAGACAACCTACAGAATGGGAGAAGATATTTGCAAATGACGTATCAGATAAAGGACTAGTTTCCAAGATCTATAAAGAACTTCTTAAACTCAACAGCAAAGAAACAAACAATCCAATCATGAAATGGGCAAAAGACAGGAGCAGAAATCTCACAGAGGAAGACATAGACATGGCCAACATGCACATGAGAAAATGCTCCACATCACTTGCCATCAGGGAAATACAAATCAAAACCACAATGAGATACCACCTCACACCAGTGAGAATGGGGAAAATTAACAAGGCAGGAAACCACAAATGTTGGAGAGGATGCGGAGAAAAGGGAACCCTCTTACACTGTTGGTGGGAATGGGAACTGGTGCAGCCACTCTGGAAAACTGTGTGGAGGTTCCTCAAAGAGTTAAAAATAGATCTGCTCTACGACCCAGCAATTGCACTGTTGGGGATTGACCCCAAAGATTCAGATGCAATGAAACGCCGGGACACCTGCACCCCGATGTTTCTAGCAGCAATGTCCACAATAACCAAACTGTGGAAGGAGCCTCGGTGTCCATCGAAAGATGATGGGTAAAGAGGATGTGGTCTATGTATACAGTGGAATATTCCTCAGCTATTAGAAATGACAAATACCCACCATTTGCTTCAACGTGGATGGAACTGGAGGGTATTATGCTGAGTGAAGCAAGTCAATCGGAGAAGGACGAACATTATATGGTCTCATTCATATGGGGAATATAAACAATAGTGAAAGGGAATATAAGGGAAGGGAGAAGAAATGTGTGGGAAATATCAGAAAGGGAGACAGAACATGAAGACTCCTAACTCTGGGAAACGAACTAGGGGTGGTGGAAGGGCAGGAGGGCGGGGGATGGGAGGGTATGGGTGATGGGCACTGAGTGGGGCACTTGACAGGATGAGCACTGGGTGTTATTCTATATGTCTTTATTGAACACCAATAAAAAATAAATTTATTTTAAAAAATAAATAAATAAAATGAAAGAGCCTGTGAAACCCTGTGATCCTTGACTTTTGGTTTGTTTTGTTTGTTTTTTTACAGATGCAACGCCCTTGCTGATAATCAGTCTGTTCTAATTTTCTATTTCTTCGTGTATCAGTTTTGGTAGTTTCTGTGTTTCTAGGAATTTATCCATTTCCTCTAGGTTGTCCAATTTGATGACACACAGTATTTCATAACATTCTCTTAAAATGTCTGTATTTCTATCGTGTTGGTTGTTATTTCTTTTCTCTCATTTGTGGTTTTGTTTGAGTCCTTTCTCTCCCTCCCTCTCTCTCTCTCTCTCTTTCTCTCTCTCTCTCCTTTTGTTGAGTAGGCCTAGAAGTTTAATTTTGTTAAACTTTCATAAAAATCATCTCCTGGTATCATTGATCTGTTCTATTGTTTGTTTGTTTTTAGTTTCTATTTCATTTATTTATGCTCTAATCGTTATTATTTCCCTCCTTCTGCTAGTTTTGGGTTTTGTTTTTCTTCTTTTCCTAGCTCTTTTAGTTGTAAAGTTAGGTTATTTGAGATTTTTCTTGCTTCTTGAGGTAGGCCTGCATTGCTAAACTTCCCTGTTAGTACTTTTGCAGCATCACAAAGATTTGCATTGTGTTTTCATTTTCATTTATTTCCATGTAATTCTGATTTCTTTAATTTCTTGGTTGACTTGTTCATTATTTAGTAGCATGTTATTTAGCTTCCATAAATTTGTGGTCTTTCCAGATTTTTTTCTTATGATCTTTCTAGTTTCATAGTGTTGTGGTCAGAAAAGATGTATGGTAAGACTTCAACTTTTTGAATTTTTTGAGACTTGTTTTGTGACCTAATGTGTGCTTTATTCTGGAGAATGTTACACCTGTATTTGAAAAGATTGTGTATGCTTCTGTTTTGGAATGTTCTGAATATATGTTAAATCCATCCAGTCATTGAAAGCCACAATTTCCTTGTTGATTTTCTGTTTGGATGATGTGCCCATTGATGTAATGGGGTAATAAAGTTCCACTATTATCATGTAACTAATGATTAGTCTTTTCATGTTTGTTATTAGCTATTTTTTGAGTTTGAGTTCTCCCAATGTTGGGTGCATAAATATTTACAATTTTTATCCCTCTTATTGGATTGTCTCCTTTTTTATTATATAGTGTCCTTCTTTGTCTCTTATTACAGTCTTTGTTTTAAAGTTTAATTTGAACAGATGAATGACTGAACTCTACATCTAACACTAATGATACACTGTATGTTAACAATTGAATTTTTTTTTTTAACAATTGAATTTAAATAAAATAAGTTGGGCAGCCCTGGTGGCGCAGCGGTTTAGCATTGCCTGCAGCCTAGGGTGTGATCCTGGAGACCTGGGATCGAGTCCGACGTCAGGCTCTCTGCACGGAGCCTGCTTCTCCCTCTGCCTGTGTCTCTGCCTCTCTCTCTCTCTGTCTCTATGAATATAAATTTTAAAATATCTTAAAAAAAATAAATAAATAAAATAAGTTGTGCTCGCTTCGGCAGCACATATACTAAATAAAATAAGTTAAAAGAAAATAATATTGGGATATCATCTTACACCTGTCAGAATGGCTGGTATCAAAAATATACGAAATAACAAGTTTTGGTGAAGATACAGAGAAAAGGGCACACTCTTGCACACTCTTGGTGGGAATGCAAATTGGTGCAGCCACTCTGGAAAAGTATCAAAGTTTCTCAAAAACCAAACCAAACCAAAACAAAACAAAACAACAAAACCTTCCATATGATCCAGCAATCCACTTCTAGATCTATCTGAAGAAAATAGTCTATTTTGTTTGATGTAAGGATTACTACTCTGGTTTTCTTTGACATCCATTTGCATGATTAATGTTTCTCTATCCCCTGCATCACTTGTCATCAGGGAAATACAAAACAAAACTACAATGAGATACCACCTCACACCAGTGAGAATGGGGAAAATTAAGAAGGCAGGAAACAACAAATGTTGGAGAGGATGCGGAGAAAAGGGAACACTCTTACACTGTTGGTGGGAATGTGAACTGGTGCAGCCACTCTGGAAAACTGTGTGGAGGTTCCTCAAACAGTTAAAAATATACCTGCCCTACGACCCAGCAATTGCACTGTTGGGGATTTACCCCAAAGATACAAATGCAATGAAACGCCGGGACACCTGCACCCCGATGTTTATAGCAGCAATGGTCACGATAGCCAAACTGTGGAAGGAGCCTCGGTGTCCAACGAAAGATGAATGGATAAAGAAGATGTGGTTTATGTATACAATGGAATATTACTCAGCCATTAGAAATGACAAATACCCACCATTTGCTTCAATGTGGATGGAACTGGAGGGTATTATGCTGAGTGAAGTAAGTCAGTCGGAGAAGGACAAACATTATATGTTCTCATTCATTTGGGGAATATAAATAATAGTGAAAGGGAATATAAGGGAAGGGAGAAGAAATGTGTGGGAAATATCAGAAAGGGAGACAGAACGTAAAGACTGCTAACTCTGGGAAACGAACTAGGGGTGGTAGAAGGGGAGGAGGGCGGGGGGTGGGAGTGAATGGGTGACGGGCACTGGGTGTTATTCTGTATGTTAGTAAATTGAACACCAATAAAAAATAAATTAAAAAAAAAAACAAAATAAATAAATAAATAAAATCTTAAAAAAAAAATGTTTCTCTATCCCCTCACTTACAATCTGCAAGTGTCTGTAGGTCTGAAAGAGTCTCATGTAGGCAGCACATAGGTCTTGGTTTGCTTTGGTTTGGTTTTGGTTTGGTTTTGTTTTTTTCTTTCACCACTGTCACCCTATGTCTTTTGATTGTAGAGGTTAGTCCATTTACATTCATAGTAATTATTGACAGATATCTATTTATTGCCATTTTGTTATTTGTTTTGTGGGGATTTTTTGTTTCTCTCTGATCCTTTCTTCTCTTGCTCTCTTTCATGGTTTGTAGGCTTTCTTTAGTGATATGTTTAGATTCTCTTTATTTATTGTATATCTATTACTTTTTTTAAAATTTGTGATCATCATCAGATTTATATATAACATTTTCTGTAGATAGCCGTCTATACAAAATTGATGATCACTTAAGCTTGAATTCATTCTTTCCTCTTCTCCCTCCACTCCGAGTTTTAGGTATACAGTGTCATATAGTATATGCTTTATTTTGTGAAACCCCTGACTGATTTTTACAAATATACTCATTTTTATTGCTTTTTTGCTTCCAATGTTTTATGCTCTTATGGTCTTACCTTTCCACTCAAAGAGTCACTTTTAATATTTCTTGCAGGGCTGGTTTAGTGGTCATGAACTCCTTTAGTTTTTGTTTTTCTGGGAAATTCTTCATCTCTTCTTCTATTTTGAATTATAGCCTTGCTGGATAGAGTATTCTTTTTAAAATTTTTTTTTATCTAAATTCAATCTGCCAACATATAGTATAACACCCAGTGCTCATTCCATCAGGTGCCCTCCTTAATTTCCATCACTCAATTACCTCATCCCCACACCTAACACCCCTTCCAGTACCCTTTTTTGCTTCCCAGAGTTAGGAGTCTCTCATGTTTTGTATCCTTCTCTAATTTTTCCCCACTCAGTTTCCCTCCATTTCCTTATAATCCCTTTCACTATTTCTTATATTCCCCATATGAGTGAATAGAGTATTCTTGATGCCAGATTTATTCGTTTCAGCACTCTGAATATACCATGCCACCTTCTGGCCTGCAAAGTTACTGCTGAAAAATCAACTGAGCCTTAAGAGATTTTCCTTGTGTGTAACTACCTTTTCTCTTTCTGCTTCCAAAATGTTTTCTTTATCGCTCCTTTTGCCATTTTAATTACTTTGTGTCTTGCTATGGACCTGCTTGGGTTGATTTTGTTAGGGGACCACTGCCTCTTGGATCTGAAAGTCATCTGTTTCCTTCCTCCAGATTACCAGATAAGAGAAGTTTTCAGGTTTTATTCCTTTAAAAAAGTTTTCTGCTCCTTTTCATTATGTTTCTTCTTCTGGGATCCTTATAATGCACGTGTTATTACACTTGATGGAGTCACCAAGTTCCCTAAGACTATTCTCATTTTGCATGATTTTTTTTTTCCTCTCATCGGCTCAGTTTGATTACTTTCTATTATTCTATCTCTAAGGTCATCAATTCATTCCTCTGCTTCCTCTAGCCTGCTATTGATCCGATCAAGTGTATTTGAAATTGCATTTGGTGTTTTTTTTTTTCATCTCTGATTGATTATTTTTAAAAATCTCTTTGTTAAAGATCTCACTGATACCTTCCACTCTTTTCTCAATTGCAGTGAGTTTCTTTATGATCATTGTTTTAAATCTCTTTCTGGAATACTACTTATATCCATTTTTCTTAGGTCTCTTGCTGTGGCTTTGTCCTGTTGTTTCATTTGGGACAAATTCTTGTCTCTTTTCATTCTGTCTCTCTGTGTCTGTTCCTGAGTGTTTGGGAAGTGAGCTCCATCTCCTCTGCTTGAAGGTAATGGCCTTATGAATAAGACGTCCTGTAGTGCCCTGCAGTGCAGGTTCCCTGTCCCTCAGGACCTGGCAGTTCAGGGAGTGTCTCTTATGTGTCTCACGTCTGCCCTGCTGAGGGGTCCTGGCCACTTTTTCCTTCAGTCCAGTTGTCTGAAGAGGCTCTCCTTGCCTCCTGTGGGCAGTGCTGTTCCTGGCTGGGTGCAGTGTATTTTAACAAGACCAGTGTGCTGGTTTGTTTGCAAAATGAGACCTGCTGCCACTAGAATTTCTTCATTGTGGTGTCTTCCCTACCTTTCATTGTGGAGTATTTTCTGCTAGTCTTTGGGTTCTTTTCTGAGTTATTTACACTGATGTGAGTGTTATCTAGCTTTATCCATTGGACGAGGTGAACTTGGGTCCTCCTATGCCATCTTCCCAGACTTCCCCCAGTTATGAGCTTTGCTGAAATATTCTGATTCATTGGGGGAACTCTGATCTCAGCATTGTTAAGTCTTTTCTTCATAAGAAAAGACTCCATTCCAAATTATTTTATTATCCTATTTGGATGATATAACCTTTACTTCCAATTTTCTAGAAATCAAGTGAGCAAGGATACAGAGTCTCCATAGTCACTGTGTAAATTTTCACTCTGTCCTCATTTCTAGTATGTAAACTGTACCTCGCATTGTGCCTTTTGCTCTCAGTCTAGAGATCTGTTTATGCTCTTCAGAGAAATCTCAATAATAAATCTTTATAACTTTGGCAGGAGACAGCATGGCAGTCATTTAGGTTAAAGAATAGGGATAGGATATGGGTCTTGTAAACAGACCTTAAAACAAGGCTCCTCTCATTAGTCTTAACTTTATCCATCCTTCACATAGGTCTTGAATTCTAGCAATCCCAGAGCCTTTTGGAGATTCTAAGGGGGACATAGTTTGACTTTACCCATTGCCAGGTTAGAATCCAACCTTCTTGGACATGCTAAATCATCACAGTCATCATCTTCCTTCTGAATCTTCCTTCTTGTACTCTGTCATGGTCAAGCATCTTAAAAATCCTTTTCTTTCACTTTAGTGGTGTTTCTTTTTTTTAAGATTTTATTTATTTGAGAGAGAGAGAGAGACCGGGACAGAGAGTGTGAAAGAGAGAGTATAAACAAGGGGAACAGCATAGGAGGAAAGAGAAGCAGACTCCCCGCTGAGCAGGGATCCCAATGTGGGGCTCAATCCCAGGACCCTGATATCATGACCTGAGCCAGCAGATGCTTAACTGGCTGAGCCACCCCTTTCAGTGGTTTCATGAGAGAAAAGGCATAAATGTGTTTGTTCAAACCACTACTTTAAAGCGAACCAATCCAACTTATCTTAGAAAAAAGTTCTGGCACATTGGCAAAAATGTTCAGTGTCTTAAGCTCAGAGAAATGATGTGGTTGTAGTCATGCATTTCCCAGAATGCCAAGCAGGACAGCATGAAATATAATCATTTCAAAGATGCTTCTGAAATCCTTCCACAAAAACTCTATTTATTGGATCTGTTAATCTGTAATGTGTCCCAGAAGCCCTAGTAAAAGCAGAGTCCATAGACTTTTTTATATTAGAAGACTTAGCTTAGGGAGGGAAAATTTTCCATTATAAGAATAGTGATTAAATCCTGTGCCATGTGTACCAGTGTATCAGTGTCTTGAAAATCGAAATTACGAGGCACCAGTTGTTGGCTCTAACATTTAATATCTTTGCAATAAAAAATGGTACAAGATGTAGGACAGTACTGGCTGTGAATATATATGCATGGTTTTTGAATGGTTTTCAGTCACTGCAAACAGATAATTCTTGTTAAGTACACATGACATATTTCTTTTGTAACTCTATGTTGTGGCCAATATGAAAGCTTTGAAGTTATACATGTTACATGAACTTTAAATATTTTGTTAGTAGGATTTCTTACTACAGGACTGAAAAGTAAAACTGGATTTGAGCAGTATGATCTTTATTTATTTATTTATTTTTGAGCAATATGATCTTTAAATCCTGTCCAATTTGATCAAATAGCAGTTATTTCAATGTAAAAACCTTCTCAAGTCTTTTTTTTTTTGCAGCATTTAAAGCAACATCTGTTTGAACTTTTTAAAATCTGATTTCAAATTGATTTCCCTGATTTCATGAAAACAGCAAACCACACTTTCCAATCCTCAGTCCACAGGGGTCAGATCTTCAAATTATACTTGTGTCTAGCTGCCAATAAGTATTAAGTCAGCAAGAAGCTAGGTAAGAAAAATTAAATATTAGAGATGTTGCTTTTTTAAAGTATTGCTTTCTAGCAGGATCTACACTGGATCTACTATTTATGAAAACAAATAATAGGGCAGCCCCTGTTGCTCAGTGTTTTAGCACCACCTTCAGTCCAGGATGTGATCCCGGAGACCTGCGATCGAGTCCCATGTCAGGCTCCCTGCATGGGGCCTGCTTCTCCCTCTGCCTGTGTCTGTGCCTCTTTCTCTGTGTGCATGTAAAATCTTAAAAAAGAAAAGAAAAGAAAGAAAAGAAAAGAAAAAATAAATTATAAATAAAAAGTAACTAAACAACTTTCCCACTGTTTTTAGAGATTAAACACTGTTGCTATAAGGCAAAGTCTTCACAAACGCTTTCAGATTAATGTTGCTATAATTAATCCTTATAAAGGTGGAATTACAACAAAAATATGAATTACACGGGACGCCTGGGTGGCTCAGAGGTTGAGCGTTTGACTTTGGCTCAGGTCATGATCCCGGGTCCCAGGATTGAGTCCCGCATCGGGCTCCCTGCAGGGAGCCTCCTTATCCCTCTGCCTGTGTCTCTGCCTCTCTCTCTCTCTGTCTCTTATGAATAAATAAATAAAATCTTTAAAAAATATGAATTACAACCATAGGAACTAATAAAGAAAGCACTTTAGTGGGATTCTACTTTATTGCCTTTGAGGCTTACAACAGATTTTAAATGTGATTCAATTTAAATTACAGGTGAATATTAGCAATCTTTATCATCCATAAATAGTCTGATGTTTTGATAAGGTTGAATGACCTATAACAAGTTAAAAAGTAAGGCTTTTCAAAAATTTAACATCGTCAATCTTGCTGACTCTATCCCGGACCTAGATGTTAATTAACACATCTTTTATTTTGATCTGCTCTTTATCTTTGTTGGGGTTTTAATATTCACTCACCTTTATTAATTTTATCCTGAATGCCCATACAACGTGTTCTAGATGGAAAACAGGTTATCATTGTATACTTAAAAATAATGACCACATGATTCCTCACATCAATTCTTGCCCCGAAGGTGATGCAATGAAAGCCAAGTCAGATATCCTACATAAATTTAAAAGTCTATATTACAGGTGGGTATTGGAGAAAATTTATTTTTTATCTGCTTATCTACAAGAGAAAGAGACAGTTACCGCCTTCTCCCTCCTTGAAAGGCAGGAGAAAAACCTTTGCTCTTTGGTGACAGGATGTAAAGGATCCTGAGATCTCACTCTAAACTTTTGGGATATAAATATATATCTCCAAGGGCCAGATAAAGCCAGTGTCTCTGGCTTTTCTGACCTAAGATGGCTCCACGATTCTGAGCCTTATCTTCCCTTAAGAGATTAAGTATATACCTCTGGAGTTAGAAAAACCTGTCTGGAGTTCTCTCAGTACCTATACAGTTGTGAATTAACTTCCCACATCTTGTTCTTAGCCTAGCCTCACAGGATTTCAGCGAAATTTAT
The DNA here is from genome assembly GCF_053574225.1 of Canis aureus. NCBI lineage: Eukaryota > Metazoa > Chordata > Mammalia > Carnivora > Canidae > Canis > Canis aureus. The sequence goes on from NC_135637.1 coordinate 45,600,420, forward strand.
TCAAAAAGCTGTACGTCTACAGAAACACAAAAATATTTCTTCATATCTCACACTCTTGATAGCTCCAATTATTGGCACTATGAACTCTTTTTTGCATTACTGATAGTGTTTCTCACATAAGTAATAAACAAGCATATACAGTCCTTCCTTTAGAAAATTCATATGTTATACATGACATATTTACTTCCTATCATTAACAAAAAGTCATTTTTAACCTAATAAATCAAAGTAAGTTATCATTATCTTATTTTATCTGACAGGATTTCCAGACTTCAGAAGGAAATTTGTGAAATAATGCATAATGTTACTAAAGAGACCTTTTTAAACCTCCACCAGCAGGTTTTCCTCATTTTGAATCAGTTCATTTTTTCCTTTCACATGAATTTGACAATGACATGCCTTTTCTCTTTTTCTTTATTATAATTAACTTATTTCTGAATTTGTCATAACTATGACATTTTTGGAACAGCTAACATATTCTTTCTTTAATTAAGACTTGAAGGCTTATTCCTGCTCTTTTTAGCAGTTCATTTCATTACCTTTTTCAAATTTCTATGTGACTAAAAATTATATTTTCTAAGTTTCATAAAACTAAATTTACATTTAAATATAATTCATTTTGCAGAAAAAAAATGACAATCCTTTAGAAGTATGGTTTAGTCTAGCTTCAAATGTACAGTTACAAGATTATGTCAAATGTATAAAATGGAGCATTTTTTATTAAATGTAATATATTTCTGCATAGTGCTACCCAAGCTAATCGAGTGATTACCTCTAATTCATGATTTAGCAAACTATGCCAGATTAGTCTTTGAAAGGAACTCAGTGCCAACAATAAGAAAAATATAAATATCACACAGTTTGTCCAGAAATGTTATATTTCACAGAAGGTAAAGAAGATGCTGATATATTCAATCTTATCAAACAATAGATCTTTGGCTGCAAATTTATCTTCTAATTTATCTTTAGATTCAACATTTGAAAACAATTAAGTGCTTTGATGTATACTTAATTAGTGTGATTCTAGTGGCTTATATAAATATACCAGTTGAAAATAATAACTTTTTAATAATCTTACCTGGAAACAAAATCAGTAGAATCAAAGACATGGACCTAGCTAAGTTTTATATGTCATATGTCTATTATATAAATGTGATCATGATAGAAAACAACATTTAAAACCAAGCAATAATAGGAGTCAATTATAGATAATCAAGTATAATACATAATTCCCAAATAAATTCAATAAAAAGTTTGCTATTTTCTCTCAAGTGAATGATACACTGACATTTACTTTTATAAAATGAGGATATCTTAGTTTGCAAGGAAGACATGTACAAACACTTATTTCTATTAAGTGGTTATTATAAGGATTTGTGGATATAGGAGATCATTAAGATGTTGGATGAGTAGTTGTCTGGTCCCTGAAATTTGGCTACATAGTTATCAAATCATCTGAACACCTGAAAAATCAACCAGAAATCAGAGGAAAGAACTGCTACAACTCTACAAATAGAAAGTGACCACATTTTGTAAGACAGGAGCTGCAAAGATGTGCATCTGAGGCAATATATCTGAAGGCAAACCACAGGGGAAGGGAGCCTCCATAAGCTGAGTACCAGAAAGTGTTATTAGCCACAGAGTGCAAAATGAGAAGGTTTAGAATTTTGCCTGAAAAGCGCCCAGGAGGCAAAGCAGAATAGTATCCCAGGTGGTACAGCATGTTCTCAGGATCCTAGGGGTAACAAAAAGAAAAGGGGTGTCTGAGTACAGTGCAGATCCCAAGCACTGGAGGGGGAGGCTGGCTGAAAATAGTGAGCCCAGGTGCAGACTTTCTGTCCAGTGTTGCTGTAAACCCAGAACTGTTGCACAGTCAGGTGACTGCTCTCCCAGCGAGGGCCCAGCAAAAGGCAGAAGCAGAGACACCCCCCTCCTTCCCTGGAGGAGCAGCCTGGGTTCTTATCACAGGAGTCCTTAAGGTTTGGACACTCAGCATGGGATCCTGTGCCTGAGATAAAAACACTGGATCACAGGCTGGACGAACACAGAGATTGCATGGAAACCAGGAGAAAAGAGTGGTTGACTGCTTTTCTGGGAGGGCTCGCTGAGGAATGGGGGGCACAAACTTTCAGCTCTGGGCTAGAGCTTGGGGCAAAACCATTTTCACCCCCCACACCAGTTCCAAAGCTGCCTACACTCAACCCAGCCTTGGGGGTAAGGGTGGTGCCAGTTCCGCCAGGGAAGACACGTGAAAATCAATGCATGGGGTACCACCTGCAGAAGGCCAGCGGGAGATTCCAGCATACAGATGGGCGTTTGGTGGGTAAACTTTCACTGTGTACATATTTAGGTTTTTCTTTCTGTCGTATTTGGGATCTGTTTTTTTTTTTTTTTCCTAAAAAACAAACCAAAATACACCCAGGATCTAGTTTATTATTCTGTTCAACTTCTGGCTTGATCTTATCTCTCTCTCTCTCTCTTTTTATCCTTTTCTTTTTATTTTCTTCTTGGTTTCTGTTCACTTCTGATTTGTGTAGTAAATTTTTTTCTGGTGTCATTATTGCTATTTTTTTGTATTTTCTCTCTCTTTCACCTATTCTTTTATGCAAATAATGATAAGAACTAAGCCCAAAAAAGAGAACAAGAGGCACTGCTCACTGCCAAGGATTTTTTTTTTTAGGTTTGATTTATTTATTCATGAGAAACACAGAGAAAGAGAGGCAGAGACAAAGGCAGAGGGAGAAGCAGGCTCCATGCAGTAAGCCCAATGTGGGACTCGATCTAGGGACTCTGGGATCATGACCTGAGCCAAAGGCAGATGCTCAACCACTGACCCACCCAGGTACCCCCCTGCCAAGAATTTAATAAATATGGATGTAAGTAAGATATTGGAATTAGAATTCAAAACAATAATTATAAAGATACTAGTTGAGCTTGAAAAAAGGATGGAAGATACTAGAGAATCACTGGAGAAATAAAAGAACTAAAATCTATTCAGGCTGAAATTTAAAAATGGTATTACTGAGATGCAATAAAAAATGGAGGCTTGCCACCCCTGGGTGGCTCAGTGGTTGAGCACTTGCATTCAGCTAGATAGTGATCCTGGGGTCCTGGGATCTAGTCCCACATTGGGCTCTCCACAGGGAGCCCCCTTCTCCCTCTGCCTATGTGTCTGCCCATGTCTCTCCTGAATAAATATATAAAATATATATATTTTTTTAAGTGGAAGCTTAACCATTATGATAAATGAGACCGAAGAGATAGTCAGTGAAATAGAAAATAAAATGATGCAGTATAAAGAAGTTTAGAAAAGGAGAGACAAACAACCAGTGGATTGTGAGGGCAGAATTTGATAGTTCAACAAGAGCATAAAGCAAGACAATATTAGACAATATTAGAATATTAGAATAATTGGGGTCTGAGAGGAAGGGCAAAGAGAGAGAGGGCCATAAAGTATATTTAAACAAATTATAGCTAAAGCGCTCCCCTAATCTGGGTAAGGAAACAGGATTCAAGACCAGGAGGCACAGAGAACTCCCCTCAAAATTAATAAAAATAGTTTGACACCTCAATATGTAATAGTGATTTTTGCAAATTTCAAAGATAAAGAGAAAATCCTGAGAGCTGCACAGGACAAGAGGTCCTTAACCTACAAGAGTAGAAACATTAGACTGGTATCAGACCTATCCAAAAAGATCCAGAAAGGGCTAGTATGGTATATTGAGTATATTGAGTATGAGAAAAATAAGCAGCCAGGAATACTTTATCCAGCAAGACTGTCATTTTTTTTATACTAGCTGTGTAACTTTATTTTTTTAAAGATGTGTTTATTTATGATAGACATAGAGAGGGAGAGAGAGGCAGAGACACAGGAGGAGGGAGAAGCAGGCTCCATAACAGGAGCCTGACACAGGACTCAATCCTGGGACTCCAGGATCGTGCCCTGGGCCAAAGGCAGGTGCCAAACCGCTGAGCCACCCAGGGATCCCCAAGACTGTCATTCTGAATGGAAGGAGAGATAGCTTCCAGGCCAAACAGAAACTAAAAGAATTTGTGATCACTACACCAGCTCTGCAGGAAATATTAAAAGGGATCCTTTAAGTGAAAAGACAGCCCAAATGTAACATAGACCAGAAAGGAACAGAAAATCTACAGAAACGTTGACTTTACAGGTAATACAGTGGCACTAAATTCGTAACTTTCTATTGTTACTCTGAATGTAAATGAGTTAAATGCCCCAATCAAAAGACACAAGGTATCAGATTAAAAAAAAAAAAAAAAAAAAAAAGCAGGACTCAAGACTCACCAATATGCTGTCTGTAAGAGACTCATTTTATTTTATTTTTTAAAATATTTTATTTATCTTTTTTGACAGAGAGAGAGCACAAACACATTGAGAGGGAGAGGGAGCAGCAAAGGAAGAGGGAGATGCAGACTTCTGCTGTGCGGGAAGCCCAGATGTAGGGCTTTCTCCAAGGACCCTGGTATCATGACCTGAGCTGAAGGCAGACGCTTAACCAATTGAGACACCCAGACACCCTAAGAGACTCATTTTAGACATGAAAATACCTGCAGATTGAAAGTGAGAGGTGAAGAACCATTTATCATGCTAATGGATATCAAATAAAGCTGTGGTAGCAATTCTTATATCACACAAATTGGATTTTAAATCAAAGACTATTATTTGCAAAGTATATATCAAATAAAGAACTAGTATGAAATATCCAAAAGAACTTATAAAACTCAACAGCTCCTTCCAAAAATAATCCAGTCAAGAATTGGGCAGAAGGCATGACAGACATTTCGTCAAAGAAGACCTACATGTGGCCAACAGACACATGAAAAAAATGCTCCACCTCACTTGCCATCAGGGAAATACATTTCAAAGCCACAATGAGAATACCAGTGAGAATACCAGTGAGAATGGATAAAATTAACAAATCAGGAAATGACAGATGCTGATGAGGATGTGGATAAAGGGGAACCCTCCTACACTGTTGGTGGGAATGCAAACTGGAGCAGCCACTGTGGAAAACAGTGTGGAGTTTCCTCAAGAAGTTGAAAATACAGCCACCCAATGACCCAGAAATTGCACTACTAGGTATTTACCCCAAAGATACAAATGTAGTGATATGAAGGGGCACCTGCACCCCAATGCTTATAGCAGCAATGACCACAATAGCTAAACTACGGAAAGAGCTTTAATGTCCATTGACAGATAAAGAAGATGGATAAAGAAGATGTATCATATTTATGTGTGTGTGTGTGTGTGTATGTGTGTGTATATAATGAAATATTACTCAGCTTTCAGAAAAATGAAATCTTACCATCTGCAATGAAGTGGATATAACTAGAGGATATTATGCTCAGTGAAAATGGTCAACTAGAGAAAGATAATTATCATATGATCTCACTCATGTGGAATTTTAGAAACAAAACAGAGGATCATAGGGGCAGGGAGGAAAATAAGTAAGATGAAATGAGAGAGGGAGACAAACCATAAGAGACTCTTAATTACAAGAAACAAACTGAGGGTTGCTGGAAGGGAGATGGGCGAGGGGATGGTGTCACTAGGGGATGGGCATGAAGGAGGGCACATGATGTAATGAGTACTGAGTGTTATATCCAACTGATGAATCACAAAACTCTACCTCTGAAACTAATAATACACTATATGTAATTTAATATAGAATTTAAAATAAATAAATAAATAAATAAAGTTTTAAAAAATAATTTGGGGATATAAGAAAGGAAGCAAACAAGTTCTCTCAAGAAACAGAATATATTATGAGTTAATTTCCCAATATCTCTAATCTTAGAGGAGTTCTGATGGCTGAAGTATCATTATAAAAAAATTAAAAAGAAAGAAAAAAAGAACAACTCTAGCTACTGTGTTTTCTAAGACAGGTATCTACTATTCCCTAGACTCAGCCCATCACTATGGTGATAAATAAACTTTTTCCCTCTCTCTGTCTTTCTGCCCACCAACTATTCATTTAGCTAAGATGTTTGCTATTTAATTTTTTCTTATAATTTATAAAAAATTAGTTCAAGTCTTCAGGTACATGATTATTTTCTCAATTTATTTTAATTAAAAGATGTTAACACACTCAATATTCATCTCATTATAGTATGTTATCCTTGATTTTTTTTGTGTTCCATGTAGCAGTCAGTAACTCAGGCTCACTTCCTGGATGTTGAGTCCACTCACTCAACACACAATTGAAATCTTAATTTTGTTTTTTGTTTTGTTTTGATTTTTCCATAGGATCGCGTTTTCTTTCTCTCTTTTTTTTTTTTTTTTTAAATTAGGTTTTGGTTATCATGGTCACTGAGAAGCTTTAACCATTTCTTTTACTGTTTCCTTAAGAGAGAAGACATTTATTTCCCATATTATATTCTTTAGATATTTCAGTTAGATACTCTATTTGTAAAAGTCATCTAAAAAATCGGCAATGATCAGACAATCAGATGTAGGCAGTAATTTCATTTTATGCACTACTGATTATAATAAATATTCCCTTTACTCTTCTCTATATAACACCTTGGTTGGGGGGTGTAGTGGGAGTTACAACACTTGTTTACTTGTTTATATTTTCCCAGTGTGACTGAACTCAAAGTCACCAAAAAATAAATAAATAAATAATGAATAAATAAATGTAATAAAATATCTGTGAATAGCAAATGAAAGACATTCTAGTCCAGTTCTGTTGCTTGTTGAATTTTAGTACCAAATTTATGAGAAAAAAATGTATTACAGAACTATTCAGATTATGGAGTGGTTCTCATGTACTTGAAGCAGGAAATGAAATTACTATCTCCACTTTAGAGATGAAGAAACCAATATAGAAAAATTAATTAAATTATCTTCATCATGCACACAGTATAGACTGTAGAGCCAATCTTCAAACTCAGACAATCTGGCTCCACTGACCTGTTCTATGGAGGGTCTATGTCTCTCCAGCCATTTCAATTTCTCTGTTTTCCCTGGTTGTTTCTTTATCATGTTCCTCAATGGTCCAGGAAGTCAACACTCTTACCTTTCACTGTGCCCATGAAAGTGATTTAGGATATGACCACATTCAAGACAACACTTACTGAATTTTACATAATAACTGATTATCATTTAGCACAAACAATAGTTTGGGTTTCATTTCCATTTAAGTACACAGATATCTAGGTTTTATTTTCAAATTTTTCTATCTATGAACGTATAGACATGTAGGTTATGATTTGGAAGGTAAAGAAGAAATATAGTGATACAAAACAATCCCATAACTGAATATTAATGTGGGAGAATTAGAGGGTCAGCTTTTGCATATTCTAAAAATCATGAGGAAAAATCAGATGCTCATGCAATGATATAGGCCTACAGTCCTGTTCCTACTTTTATGCTATCAAGAAACTTCTATGCCATTCCATTTCTTTTTATTCATAATACTAATAAGCGTACACACAAACCCACACACAAAGAACATACAAAATATGTATACATTTTGCCACACAATAGCTCTCATTGATTTGAAATGTAATACTTATGTATTTGGACTCTCTAAACTTTGGATTTCTAGGTCTTGTTTAAGAGGTTATCAGTATTTTTTTTAGGTTATCAGTATTTTATGGAAGGTAATATACTGTTTAAATTTTTATACTGATACAATTAATCTCTAAATTTTAGAACATATTGCCTTCAAATACCATCATTGTTAATCTCCTGCTATTGCAGAATGACAACACATAACTTTTTAAGAAAAAGCATGTTATTATGGAAAATACATGGAAATAAGTTTGGGTTCTCACCTTTTATCCTAATACTGCTACCAACTAGCTACGTGAACCTTCTCTCTGAGCAATTTAGATAATACTATGATTTCATTTTATTAAAAATGAAACTTGCCTACAAAACATAATAAAATATATTATGTTATGATTATTAAAGTAATGCAGGACATTTGGAGAATATATAAAAGCATAAATTAAACCATTAAAAAATAAATGAGCTATTTTTAATAAAACAGAAGCCCCAGATAATCAAAAGAAAAATACAGTACGGTAATGTATACTTTTTGTTTTATCTTCCTCTCTATTTTCCCTATTCAGTTTCCCTCACTCTCTTATGGTACCTTTCACTATTTCTTATATTCCACATTTGAGTGAGACCATATGATAATTGTCTTTCTCTGATTGACTTATTTCACTCAAAATAATGCCCTCCAGGTCCATCCACATCAAAGCAAATGGTAGGTAGGTATTCATCCTTTCTGATGGCTGTGTAGTATTCCATTGTGTGTGTATGTGTGCGTGTGTGTATACCACATCTTCATTATCCATTCATCTGACAAAGGACATCTCAGCTCCTTCCACAGTTTGGCTATTTTGGACATTGCTGCAATATTGGGGTGCAGGTGTCAACATCAGTTCCATTCATGTATTTTTATACATCTACCTTAGTCAACTCAGTTGCCAAAACAAAATACTACAGACCAGATGCCTAAAACAAAAGGAACTTATTATGCAAACTCTGGAGGCTGGGAAGTCCAAGGACAACCAGGGGATTAGGTTCCCTGGTCAGAGTCTCCTCTAGGCTTGCTGATGGCCACCTTCCCATGCTGTCATCTCATGGCAGAAAGAAAGAGAAAGAAATCTTGTTGGTATGTCTTCTTATAAAGGCACTAACCTGATCATGATGGCTTCATCTTCATGATCTCATCTAAACCTAATTATCTTCCAAAAGCTTCATCTCCAAATGCCATCACATTGGGGGTTAAGGCTTCAACATATGGAGTTTGAGGAACACAATTCAGTCCATAGTCTTCTGTTTCTGACCCCTGAGTTCATGTCTTATCACTTGCATTCCATCCCAATATCCACAGAAGTCTTAATTCATTCCAGCATCAGCTCTAAAATCTAAAGCCCAAAGTCTTATTTAAATAAAACATAAGTCATATAAAATGAGTGAGATTCCAGATCTGAGGCAAGATTCCTCTCCAGTGATGCACCTGTGAAACAAGAGCTGTGCTTCTAAAATATAATGGTGGAACAGACATAGGATGGACATTCTTTTTCAAAATAGAAAAAGGGAAAGAAAGAGGGGTGATAGGTCTCAAGCAAGCCCAAAACAGAAGGTTAATTGCTAGATCTTGAAGCTTGAAAATAACCCTCTTTGGTTCTGTACTATACGTTCCAAACCCACTGGAGCAGGTCTTATTTCCCGAAGGCTCTGCTAGGCCATGGGCAAACTCCTGAGATTCCAAGAAGCTCACCTCCCAGTGTTCCAAGTGGCAATCGTCTCACCTATTGAAACCAAAACAGCCCCCTCCTCTCTCATACACACACACACACACACACACACACACTTTGAAATCATGAGGGCAGCTCCAGTGATCTCTAAATTCCTTGGTTCATTTTTCCCCTTGTCTTGGAAAAGCACACACAATCACATCCAAATAGCCCCATGGCCCAGCCCTGTCATATCTAAGAAGTCTGACAACCTCCCTTCACTTTATCCTGTCTCTGTCCCCTTCAGTTCAAATGCACAGTGTTTCTGATGGGATGACCCCATAATCTACTTATCAAGTGACAGTCCAACATCTTCGGTGCTGTCTTCCAGACACACTTTCTCATTTTCTGCAATATAAATAGAATTATTTATTATAATAATATAATAATTATTTATTATTAATTTATTTATTTGAGAAAGAGGGAGAGAGAGAGGGAGAGAGAGGCAGAGACATAGGCAGAGGGAAAAGCAGGCTTCATGCAGGGAGCCTGATGCGGGACTTGATCCTGGGGCTCCAGGATCATGCCCTGAGCCAAAGGCAGACACTCAACCACTGAGCCACCCAGGCGTCCCCAGATTGAATATATATATTTTAAAATAGTTCTGATTTCTTTTTATTTAATAATTCCTTCTTCAATTTATTTTTTTCTTCATGTATTTTACTAAAAGCAGTTAGGAGGAACCAAATGATTCCTTCAACACTTTAACATCCACATTTCTAACTTGCACTTCAAAACTCTTCATTATCTAGCTCCAGTCATTTCCACATATTGAGGTATTTGTTACAGCATTGCCACACTTCTCAGTACCAATATTTTAATCTGCTCAGGCTGCTATATAACAAAATACCAAAGACTGAGGGGCATAAGAAACAGTAATTCATTTCTCCCAGTTCTGGAAGCTGTCCAAGATCCAGATACTGGCCAATCCAATTCCCCAGTGAGGACTCTCTTAGGATTGCAGAAAGCAACCTTCTCCTTTTGTCCTGTCCTGGCAGAAAGAGAGAGAGAGAGAGGAAAGCTCTTTGGTGTCCCTCCTCACAAGAGCAGTAATCCCATCCTGAAGTCCCCTCACTCATGATCCCACTTAAATCCAATAACCTCTCAAAGGCCTCAACTCCAAATAACATCACACTATGGTTACTCCTTCAACACAAAACTGTGGGGACAAAATTCAGTTTATAGCAATGCCTAATAAGGCTTTCATTTTATTTTTTTTCTCTTTTTTATTTTAAAACTTAATTTTACTTCATTATAAACATGTTTACATTCAATTTTAGAGGCATAAAATTTTCAGAAAGTCAATGGTATTCCTTAACCTCTTCAATCCCACTGCGAGTACCTAAAGTTGACAGGTTGGACTGCGTTTTGTTGTTGTTGTTGTTCCACGGGTTTTATATATTTTCACTAACATAGAGAATTATGTATACACTTCTGCAGGAGATTTTATTTAATTTTTTAATAGAATCATGATTTACATAGTTTTCTATAACATTTATGTACATTTAGTTCTCATTCTTTTTTAATAGTTGAATGATAATCCTTACTGTGAATGTAATAAAACTGCTCAATCTTTCTCCGTCGCCATTTAAAATAATTTCAAACTGTTTTCAGTGTTGCTACTAAAAATCCTTATACACAATAAAAATCTTTATATACATATACTTACAAGAATATTTTAAGCCAAATGAATATGTCTTACCCTTGTATTTAATGTACTTAATCTTTTCTCCAGTAATCAAGATGTATTTATCTCTTGATGGATAGGGTTAGGGGGTGATTAGAATTGCTCAAACAAGAATTCAAAGAGGGGGAATTACTATTGAGTTTCTTATATGTAACATAAAGCTGTTGAATCCTCAGCAAGGTAATAGATTTGAAAGATGTTTCATTCCCTCTATAGAGACAGACTAGAAGATTGGATTATAGAGTTCTATTATACGCCCAGAATCCAAAGGAGGAAAATATGAAATGTAGAGATGGAAACCCAAAGCTTTCCTCTTATGCTTCACTTTTATTGTAGAGAGAAAAGGGAAAGAAGAACGGGGGAGGGTTCCCTTTCCCCCGGAGCTGAGCTTCCAGGCATGCTGGGAGGTAGGAAGATTTATTCTCTAACCTACAGATAGGTAGGGGAAAGTCCAAATTGTTGGGTCTGATGGCAAACTTGACTGGATTTGGTAGGGGAAGCTGGTAAGCTTTTGGAAAAAAAACCAACTGTGGCTATTTCACACATGACCTAAGGCGGTGGCACACCACCCATAGTAGAAGAGGTAAAATGGAAGCACTGTTCTTAAATTTTCAGTGGCCATATAGATCAAAAGACTTAGAAGATGATATCAGTATAGTAAAGAAAAGAATAGTAAAGAAGCCCAGAGGTATGGGAGGCCCATAAACCCTCAGAAGCCTAGAGTTAGCTTGAAGAAGCCACTTTAGAATGAGAGTCAACGCCTGGACCATCCAAATGTCCTTTAACAGGTGACTGGATAAACAAGCCATGGTCTACCTTTTAGCTCCCCAAATTCTAACACTGTTTTCTGAATCACCTCTCCCATGGCTTTACTATCTACTCTTACCCACTTTGCAGTAGCTCAAACTCACTCTGTCTGCCTCTTTATTTTATTAAAGCCACATTAATAGCAACATTCAATGAATTAACAAGAATCACTTTCATCCCTCATTCCTACCTGCACAATATTTTACATGGCCATGATTGAAGTGCTCTGGCTGCTACTTCTTCCCACATAATACAGCTGATATGGCTGACACTGAGAGTCTATCTGCTTTCCCAGCTGTCTCACTGTGATAACACAGCAGCCTCAGATCCATACATAAAACTGCACATTCAGTCACTTGCTTCAGAAGAAGAAAAATCACCTTATATCTCAAAGACCAAGAAAATAGGGATCCCTGGGTGGCGCAGCGGTTTGGCGCCTGCCTTTGGCCCAGGGCGCGATCCTGGAGATCCGGGATCGAATCCCATGTCGGGCTCCCGGTGCATGGAGCCTGCTTCTCCCTCTGCCTGTGTCTCTGCCTCTCGCTCTCTCTCTCTCTCTCTCTCTGTGTGTGTGTGACTATCATAAATAAATAAAAGATAAAAAAATTAAAAAAAAAGACCAAGAAAATAAAGGTTTCTTTCTTAATAGAAAAGATTGTATATTGCTATTACGCAGCAAGCACTAGGTTGCAAAAGGACTTTACTATAGGAGACAACTAACTTTCAGGATCCATACTTTCTGCACCAATAAAATTAAAGTATGTTTTTAAAAGCATTAATTGAAAAAAAAATAAAATAAAAGCATTAATTGTTAATTATCAAGGCCAAATATATTAAGACAAAATGCCTCTTAAAAATGTATTGCCAGGGATCCCTGGGTGGCGCAGCAGTTTGGCGCCTGCCTTTGGCCCAGGGCGCGATCCTGGAGACCCGGGATCGAATCCCACGTCGGGCTCCTGGTGCATGGAGCCTGCTTCTCCTTCTGCCTGTATCTCTGCCTCTCTCTCTCTCTCTGTGTGACTATCATAGATAAATAAAAGTTAAAAAAATGTATTGTCAGACAAGGTATAACCTATTCTCAACATTATATTGTCAAAGGTGTTCAAGTTCACTATGGTGATATATTTAATTAGAAACACATTTTTTTATGTTTCCAGAGGTTGGATCAAAGATATTTTTTTTTCAACTGAAAAATTTGCATTTTCTAGTTCTCCACTGTCTTTCTAAATTAACAACTGTTACTTAGGAAAAAAAAGTATAGTTTATTTAAAATGAAATACCAGCATATTTTAAGGCTTGGATATTGTTGAATATAGTCATTATTAAGTCAGCCCAGCATGGAGCCCAACACAGGGCTCGGTTTCATGATCCTGAGATCATGACCTGAGCCCAAATCAAGAGATGCTTAACTGACTGAGCCATCCAGATGCCCAACAAAGTTTAATCATTTACAATTTTCAAAATGCCAGTATTTGTTTAAAAAAAAACACTGTATTATCATCATATAATGTATTACATATAAGTGTAACAGATATAGTTTTTAATTTGGCATATACTCCCTCTTCTTGTATTGCCATTTGTTGCTGGTTGCTACTTGAGAAACTGGGAATCTCTGCTTAAAAAAAAACAAAGAATTTCTTGTAAAAGAAATAATCATAACATCTAAACCACCTTTTTTTTTTCCTTCCAGAGTTCAATGTTGTAGAATTTCTTTGAGAGCTTAAGGTAGTCTAAAATGGAATCATCCACAGGAAAGGATTGTGATACCTTCTTCCCACTGCTCCCAAAGAAGGGAAGCACCGGCACCCAGGGACCTGTTACAAACTCAGTATATTGCTGAGGTTGCAAAGCTCTTTTTCCAGCACTGTGGCACTGTTGGCAAGCCCAGGGCTCAGGAAGTCAACAGGTTCCTCAAACCCTCAAAACCATATCTCACAGGGAACTAAACGGGTTAGGTGAGGAGGATCCTTTTCTTCCTTCTCCTTCCTACACCACTCAGACCACTGATGCTAGCAGAGACCCCATCTCAGAAGACCTGAGACTCTATTTCCCTCTGTACAATGCTGATTCTTTTCAGGATCACTTCTACCCAGGAGCAACACAGTCCACAACTTCCCTTTCTTCAAGTTTTCTTCTGTGAAGGACACTTAAAATGTGCTCTTTCATGGGAAGTTCTAAGAAGCCCCGACAGTGGTGTTGGGCAGACATGGAAGGGGTCCTTGCTTATTTTCTACTTGTTGGCAGCAAGACTCTGGCCAGAGACTTGGCCAAGGGTCCTTTTAGAAGCAAATATTCATAAAATGGCAGGCTGTAGCACCTACTCCAATAGATAGGAAGGAATATTTGAGAGTGAAATGTTGGGTTTAGGAACCTCAAAGATTATTACTCTAGACAGGCTATCCATCTGAAAGAGAATATTCTCTCAGATAAGGCTAAAAGTATGGAGCCACTGATATTATTATTATTATTATTATTTTAAATTTTTGTTTATTTATGATAGTCACACAGAGAGAGAGAGAGGCAGAGGCACAGGCAGAGGGAGAAGCAGGCTCCATGCACTGGGAGCCCAACGTGGGATTCAATCCTGGGTCTCCAGGATAGCGCCCTGGGCCAAAGGCAGGTGCCAAACCACTGCACCACCCAGGGATCCCTAATATTATTAATGTAAATAGGATTTCATTTTTACCATAAGCTAGCACATGGGACATAAGTTTATAATAGTATTTCTTAACTCTAATTCTGCCCCATAATAAAGATAATGGGAAAATTTCTTGGCAGACAATTCATTGAAAACTGAAAAAAAAATAATTTTTTAAAAAGATTTTATTTATTTATTCATGAAAGACACAGAGAGAGAGAGAGACAGAGGCAGAGACACAGGCAGAGGGTGAAGCAGGTTCCACGCTGGAAGCCTGATGTCCTGGGACTCCAGGATCATGCCCTGGGTCAAAGGCAGGCACCAAAGCACTGAGCCACCCAGGAATCCCCTAAAATAATTTTTAAAAATATGCAACCACAGTATAATTAATTGAAAAAAGATACAGATATGAAATCAGAAAACTCAAGCTTAAATCCCAATTTTACTGACAACTCAATGAGATTTGAACAAATCACTTAAACTCTATAAGCTCAGATTCTTGGTCAATAAAATGTGAATGTGAGTTACTATTCTGAATTTTTTTTATAATATTTAAATGAGATAGTCAGCTCTTGAAATATATATTAGTTTTCTTATCTAGTTTTCCAATCATATTGTACTTCAAAATAATCAGCACTTTTTTTTTACATTTCATGTGCCATCAGTAAGGAAATGTGTTATAGTAACACTTAGTAGTAGATGCTTAATATTTATATAATAAGTTTTAATACCAGAGTTGGAAGCAGAATTACCTGGATACCCCTGCTATATTTACCAATGAAAATATTAACTCCTACTTTGGTCCAGATTCAATCACAATCTGAAGCAACACTGTAGATTGAACTCCTTCATGCTAAAAGCACACAGAGCATTGAGCCAAAGAGTTGTAAATCTTATAAAATCATATTAAGTGCGATTAAAACCGAAACCCATGTAAAATCAAGAAGTCACTGGTACACCCACTCTCAATATCACCATGATAGAAGCCAAATTTTTAGAAACTAAAATTTTCCTACAGAGTTGAGGATTTTAGACTTCAGCTCAGATTTGGGCTGGCTTAGAGGACAATGTGATATTAGTTCAGCGACCTTCATGCAAAAAAACCTGTGCCTTCTTCACTTAGCAAGGAAGAAGGAATTTAATTAAGGTTATCTTTTAATCCTTTGAGTTCCAGCAAGTGGTGGGAAACATGGAGGGATATCAGGACCATGGAGAGAGCCCAAACATGGAGAAAGCCCAGCATGAATCCAACTCTCCAACCCTAATCACATGCACAAGCATGTTCTCATGCCAACCCAAGATAGGAAAAAGGTCTGTTATCTGACCTGTTGGATCTCTATGCAATTGGAAGGGGAAAGGTGGTTAGAAATAAGAGAAACAGTGTGACAAATAACTGATATGTTTTTCTTTTTCCAAGTATTCTTAATAGATAAAGAAGGAAAGTAACTGCAAGTTTGCACTTGTTGCCTTAGGTAGTAGTGGTTTTTGTCTGTTTTAGTTCATTGATTGGTTTTAACTTGATGCCTGAGATGAAATTTACATAGCCAACAAACAATAAAATCCAGAACACAGGAGACTAAAATTAAGACAGTTGAAGTTTAGTGCAGAAGACAACCAATAGATAGGTAGATGATTGATTGATGGATAGATAGATACATAGACAGACAGACAAATGATGTAGAGATAACCACAAATATGCTACTTTCATCTACTGCAGACTTTTGATCATCACCCCCTCATCATGTTCAGCTAAAGGACACTGACAGAGCACCTAAGTTTGTATTTGCACAGCTTTCAAAAGGTATTTATTATATTCATCTTTTAAAGGGAGATAATGAAAACATTCATAGTGAAAAAAACATTGATATAAAATTGAAAATGATGATGTCAATTCACTGTTCAATCTTTTAAGCAAAGAGAGAGCCTGAAAGTAACACAAGCCAAGAAGAGCAGAGGCAATCTATAGAAACAGGGACTTTATATGTAGCACAATGTCATTAAATTCATATCTTTCAATACTCTGAATGTAATGAGCTAAATGCTCCAATCAAAAGACATAGGGTATCAGGTTGGATAAAAAAGTAAGACTCACCAATATGCTGTCTGCAAGAGACTCATTTTAGACCCAAAGACACTTCCAGATTGAAAATGAGGGGGTGGAAAAATATTTATCATCCTAATGGACATTGAAAGAAAACTGGGGTGGCAAACCTAATATCAGACAAATTAGATTTTACCAAAGACTGTAATAAGAGATGAAGAAGGACACTATATCATAATTAAAGGGTCTATCTAAAAGAAGAATTAACAATTGTAAATATTATGCCTCTAAGATGAGACAGTCAATTGTATATATCAGTTAATAACAAAATTGAAGAAACCCATTGATAATAATACAATAATAGTAGAGGACTTGAAAACCCCACCTATTGCAATGGACAGATAATCTAAGCAGAATATCAGCAAGGAGACAATGGCTTTGAATGACACACTTGAACAGATGGGCCGCACACATATTCAGAACATTCTATCCTAAAACAACAGAATACACATTCTTCTCGAGTACACATGGAACAATCTCCAAAATAGGTCACATACTGGGACACAAATCAGGTCTCTACTGCTACTGAAAGATTAGGATCATTCCCTTTATATTCTCAAACCACAATGCTATGAAACTGGAACTCAATCACAAGAGAAAATTTGGAAAGACTCAAACACACGGAAGGTAAAGAGCATCATACTAAAGAATGAATGAGTTAAAGAAGAAATTTAAGAAGAATTTTTTTAAATTCATGGAAACAAATGAAAATGAAAACACAACTGTTCAGAATCTTTGGGATGCAACAAAGGCAATCCTGAGAGGGAAATAGATAACAATACAAGCCTTTCTCGAGAAACAAGAAAGGTCTCAAATACACAAGTTAATCTTACAGCTAAAGGAGCTGGAGAAAGAATAGTAGATAAGCCTAAACCTAGCAGGAGAAGGGAATCAATAAAGTTTAGAGCAGAAACAATGAAATAGAAACCAAAAAACCAGTAGAACAGACCAACAAAACTAGGAGCTGGTTCCTTGTTTGTGTTTTTACTTTTTAAAGATTTTATTTATTTATTCATGACAGATAGAAAGAGAAAGGCAGAGACAAAGGCAGAGGGAGAAACAGGCTCCTTGTAGGGAGCCCAATGTGGGACTCAATCCCAGACACTGGGATCATGACCTGAGCCAAAGGCAGATGCTCAACCACTGAGTCACCCAGGTGTCCCCGGAGCTGGTTCTTTGAAAGAATTAATGAGATTGATAAACCCCTGGCCAGACTTATAAAAAGAAAACAGAAAGGTCACAAATAAATAAAATCATGAATGAAAAAGGAGAGACCACAAGCAACACCAAAGAAATATAAACGATTATCAGAACATATTATGATAAATTGTGCTGGGGAAAATTGGACAATCACATGCAGAAGAATGAAACTGGACCACTTTCTTACACCATACACAAAGACAAACTCAAAATGGAAGTAAGATTTAAATGAGAGACAGGAATCCATCAAAATCCTAGAGAACAGGTAGAAACCTCTGACCACAATAACTTCTTGCTAGACATGTCTCCAAAGGCAAGAGAAACAAGAGTAATAATGAACTATTGGGACTGCATCAAGAGAAAAAGCTTCTTCACAGCATAGGAAACAGTTGACAAAATGAAAAGACAACCTACAGAATGGGAGAAGATATTTGTAATGACATATCAGATCAAGGGCTAGTATCCAAGATCTATAAAGAACTTATCAAACTCAACACTCAAAGAACAAATAATCCAATCAAGAACTGTGCAGAAGACATGAACAGACATTTCTCCAAAGAAGACATATGAATGTCTTGAATGACATATGAATGACCAACATATACATTAAAAAATGCACATCAGGGAAATACAAATCAAAAACCCCAAGGAAGTACAAGTCAGAACAACTAAAACTAATAAGACTGGAAACAATAAATCTTGGCAAGGATGTGGAGAAAGGGGAATTCTCTTACGCTGTTGTTAGGAATGCAAGTTGGTGCAGCCACTGTGGACAACAGTGTGGAGAGTCCTCAAGAAGTTAAAAATAGAGCTACTCTATGACTCAGTAACTGCCCTACTGGGTATAGACACCAAAGATACAGATGTGAAATGAAGGGGCAACTGCACCCCAATGTTCATAGCAACAATGTCCACAACAGCCAAACTGTGGAAAGAGCCTCGACGTCCATTGATGTGTGTGTGTGTGTGTATAGAGAGAGAATATTCATATATTGAACATTCATATTGAATTAATATATATTCATACATATATATATATGAATACTGTTCAGCCATCACAAAAATGAAATCAACCATTTGCAACAATGTGGATAGAACTAGAGGATATTATGCTAAGCAAAATAAGTCAATCAGAGAAAGACAATTATCATATGGTCTCACTCATATGTGAAATTTAAGAAACAAAACAGAAGATCACAGGACAAAAGAGGGAAAAATAAAACAAGATGAAATCAGAGAGGAAGACAAACCATAAAAGACTCTTAATCATAGGAAACAAACTGAAGGTTGCTGGAGGGGAGGTTGTTGGGGGATGGGGTAACTGGGTGATGGACATGAAAGAGGGCATGTAATGTAGTGAGAACTGGGTATTATATTAGACTGATAAATCACTAACCTCTACCCCTGAATCTAATAACACATTATATTTTAGTCATTTGAATAAAAATAAAAATAAAATAAAATGAGTAAAAATTATTTCTTACTCCTCCATATTTGTTACCCATTCTTCTCTTATTCACATATCCCAGTCCTGACTGGTTTTCTTTAATCCAGCCTGGCCTTTCCCACAACTTGCAGCTGACAACACATACCCCACCACCCTCATCTTTCTTTCTTACCTCCCCTCATTTTTAAATCTATCTTCTCCCAGGTTCAAGCTTCCTTTATGCTCCTGCATTCTATCTCCAGTTGGTTTTGGTGGTAATAAAATTTTTCCCTTCTCTCTTTTTTCAGACTAGTCAACTGATCTTCATTTTTCCCATATTGATCTGCAGTATTCTCTAAAATATTTTTCCTCTGATACTTTCCACTCCTGGCTGCTGCAAGGAATTTTACTCACACCAATTCAGGTATTATAACATAATAAAACCCAGGGCTATTTCCCATAGCCAGCAATCTTCAGTCAATACAGGGGAAGGAAGAAGGGAAAATCCAAATAAATCTTTTCATTTGCCAAAAGGCCTTTTTCTTCTAATTCCGAATCTGCAAGTCCAACATATTAATCTGGGTCAGATTTATTTGACTAGTGTCAGTATGCTCCTGGTGCAACACTGGCTATCCAAGTAACTGCTCTGCATAACCCGCCCCAAAGCCTCAGGTTCAGTCTTGAACATGTCTGACACTTGATTTTACCTTTCCACCATCAGGTTGAGCTCTGTGGGCTCCAAGCACTGTATGCTCCTGGTACCTGACTACTACATATCCTCTCATATCTCTGTGCCTTTGCAGGGGACTCTGCTGCAGACTAAGCCTGAACACAACTCAGCATTCACTGAATGTTCTATGTTTGGGACACTGTGTTTAGTCCTGGGGATAAGAAAATCACTAGGATTAAAATCCTGTTCTCAAGTAGGTCACAGTCTGGAAAAGGAAAATAGGTGCATCGAAAGTATGTAAATTACAAAAAGGAGTTGATATCTGACCCAAATATTGGGAGATGAGTAGAAATTTGTAGAAATCCAAATTCAATAGGCTTTTCTCTTACTGTGCCTTGAGTTCTCTGAAGAATTCAACTTGATTTAATTCTTAAAACAAGGCCATCCTTTTGGTATAGCAGAAAATAGAAGTTATGGCTTAAGAGGTAAAGTAGAGTGAGCGATACTGAGCCATAATGAAGAGTACCTCTGAAAAGGCAAGGTCTTCCAAAGAAAAGAGATAGATCAGGAAATGGCCAAAAGAGCTGAAAGGTAACATGATGCTTTACATAGCTGTGTGCAAATGAGATTTAAAAATATATTTCAACTCATGATTTCTTTAATTGAGAAGAAATTGTACCATTAGAGAATCTCTTTTTGATTACTGTATTTATCCCACTAGCACTTTCTCTAACTAGGGATAATATTTATATTTGAGCAAAAAAATAAAAATTTTAGTGATTCTTTTCTAAAACCTTCAAGAAAACATAAATAAAGTGGTACATTTTTAAAATATGATTACTCATCTACAACAGGAAATATGATTCAAGTTTTTTATACTTAATACACGGATTATTTTATCAGATCAACCTGCATAGGCCAAAGCTGAGATGCCTGCCCTCCTGGGTGAGATATTTTGTATACAAGTTTATTGCCAAACTACCAACATAAAAGCCAAGACCCTTTAATGATTTCTTTCCTAATTTAAAACTGCTCACTCTGTTGAAGGGTTCTTACTTGATTCATATTCAGTTATTATCTGATTAGGACCATTTCCCTAACTTAAAGAAGAAATAAATCCTGAGCAAATTCAGTCAATTCTTATTCTGGTTCAGAAATCTTCAGTCTTGTCAGCCAAATGGCATCCCTTCTCCCATCTGTGTTTCTACAGTAGCTACAAAAAGCTTACCTGGCCCCACCTCTGGTTTTTTGAATGGTCCTGGGAATGGCCTCTGGTTAAAGCTGAGCCAATCAAGTCTTTCATCAAGGACTTGCTACCTGGCGATGAGGGAAGGGATTCAGTGAGCAAAGAAGCTGTGAGGTTTGCTGCTTGAGAATGCTTGATGCAACCTCTCCCACCAGGTAGGTGAAGTTGGCCTGCAGGTGAGAAAGTGGGTGGAACATAGGTAGAAAGTAAGGCTGCACATGGAGTGTGCACAACATTCCCCACCTTGCACCTGGTTTCATGGGCCCCTAAGGTTTAACTCTATCACTACACTTCCTGGTGCAGGAACCCACATTTTCCATGTTTGTTTTTCCATGTTTTAATTTTATTTTCTTTATTTACAGCCATAAGAGTTGTGAATAATAACCATTCAAACACTTAAAGGATAATTGTATTCATTATCACAAAACCTGAAAGTAAGTTACAATCTCATACCTTTATTATATAAGGTCACCGGTACTACGATATGTTATTAGATATTGTATCTATGATTTATTTTAAGAAATTGGCTCAGATGATTATGGAGGTAGAAAATCACAGGCCAGCAGGCTGAAAGCCAGGCAGTATTTGATGCTGCAGCTTTAAAGCAGAATTCCTTCTCCAGGAAACCCCAGTCTTTGCCCTTAAGGTCTTCAAATAACTGGATAAGGCCCTTTCATGGGGCCTTGTTATGGAGGGAAATCTGTTTTTTTTTTTTTTTAAGTCCACTGATTGTAAATATTAGCTATGTCTATGAAATTGGTGCTGGATCAAACAACCATGTACTTACTACAATCTGGCCAAGCTGGCACATAAGACTTACTATCATGCTGTCTTTATTCCACAAATATCTAAATAATTGGACAACTTTTTAGTATCTTTTTTTAAAGACTCATTTATTTGAGAGAGAAAGAGAGAGAGAGAAGGGGTGAAGGGTGAGGGGCAGGGGGAGAGAGAATCTCCAGCAGACTCCACATTGAGCAGAGAGCCTAACGTGGGGGCTCTATCCCAGGACTCTGAGATCATGACCTGAGCCTAAACCAAGAGTCAGAAACCACTAAGGCTGCATCATCTAGGCACCCCAACTTTTAAGTGTCTTTCCTGTTCCCTAATTTGGGTAAATAAAATATGTCCATAGACCTAATACTCTAGAGCTTTAAATTGAGCCTTATGATTCTGAAGCTAGTAATAAAGCACTCAGATAGTATTTATGCAATGTATAAGGTCAGCAAAAATCCCTGAAGTGAATTACATCCCTGTAGGCACAACAGGACCATCAGTGATTATTCTGAATATAAATATCAAGTATTTACTCAGTAACAGGTAAAAGCTTTTGTGTAATGTTGTTTTGCTGCTGAGCATTATAGGTAAAAACATGAATATTCCTTCTGAAATAATGAGGTGCTAAATCAGCATCCACCAAAAAATATTTTAGGGAATCGATATTCATTTATTTAATCTTGCTGCCTTTCCTAACCAACACCCGAAAGCAAGGTTACTTTAAAACATTTGATAAATAGTGTAACATCAAATGGGAAAATTAATCAGTGCTTTTCTTCTAACGCATAGCAATCCATCATGCATGGACGATTTCCTTTCTTTTAAAATGCTGCTTATGTACTACTGTTCAAATATTTACAGGTGTTCTTCTTTATATAGTGTTACTTGATCCATGGGGTGGATATTCAGTAGATTGACTTTGGATCAATAATTTAGCATAATAATCTTTAAATAATACAGCAAGACCAGAAAAAAAAGTCAGAATAGAAGTCAGGAGATGGATGTGCTTGTTTAGACCTTGGGCAAATTATTTCATCTTAAAATAGGTCAAGAACATTTGATGGAAGAAAAACTGGGTTTAAGTTCACACTTAAACTCTCGCTAGCCGTACAATCTATGGAAAGGTTAGACCTTCATTTTTTCTCCACTGTAAAACTTTGATAGCTGTAGCAGCTTTCCAGAGTGGCCGTGAATATGAAATATGAAGGCATTTAGCACAAGGCCTGGCACAGACGGCATTCAGGAAATGCACACTAGTTTAATTTTCCTCTCTTGGTGTTAGTTTTTCTCATCACTATAATTTAGAGGATGGGCCAAATGACTCCTTAGGTGCAGTCTTCTCCCAAATTTGTGTGTTCTAAAGACTAATGATAAATTTATTTGCACTTTGAATAGTCAGTTCCATGAAGTTTTCTATTCAACTGTGCCCTTTTCAGAGAAGGCTTAGGATAAAGACCCAGCAAAGACTCCTAACGTGTCCCTTGTTAGGAGACAGTGCTATGGAAGATATTTAGTACTTTATTTATGACAGCAGACAGCTATCTTAACTGAATTAGTCTCTGATAACATGAAAAACATGGCTTTGTAGTGAGTTGCTTTGGAGCATGAATATGTCTGGATCCAGCTATTCCTGATTTTAACCAATGACTTATGTTCGCAAAATCTTAGTGCTTTTTCTATTAATCACCAATGTCTCTTTATAGATAGTAAAGCAGAAATCAAAGTTAACCAATTAGTCTTATAAATCAAGGATGAATGAGCCTACCTCTTTGAAAATAACAAACTTGTCCAACTACCAGGGTGATGCTCTGGTCATGGTTACAAGAACTTGGGAAAGTTAAATTAAGAAAATCATTGTGAAATTTCTGTTCATGTCTTTTGCCCATTTCATGATTCATTGTTTGCTTCTTTGCTGTTGAGTTTAAGAAGTTCCTTATAGATCTTGGAAACTAGCCCTTTATCATCATTTATCGTCATTTGCAAATATCTTCTCCCATTCTGTAGGTTGTCTTTCAGTTTGGTTGACTGTTTCTTTTGCTGTGCAGAAGCTTGTTATCTTGATGAAGTCCCAATAGTTCATTTTTGCTTTTGTTTCTCTTGCCTTCATGGATGTATCTTGCGAGAAGTTGCTGTGGCCAAGTTCAAAAGGGTGTTGCCTGTGTTCTTTAGGATTTGGATGGAATCTTGTCTCACATTTAGATCTTTCATTCATTTTGAGTTTATTTTTGTGACTGGTGTAAGACACAAAATTTCATTCTTCTGCACGTGGCTGTCCAATTTTCCCAGCACCTATTATTGAAGAAATTGTCCTGCTTCCAGTAGGAATGTGAACTGGTATAGCCACTCTGGAAAACTGTGTGGAGGTTCCTCAAAGAGTTAAAAATAGAGCTGCCCTATGACCCAGCAATTGCACTACTGGGGATTTACCCCTAAAATAAAGATGCAGTGAAAAGCCGAGACACGTGCACCCCGATGTTTATAGCAGCCATGTCCACAATAGCCAACTGTAGAAGGAGCCTTAGTGTCCATCGAAAGATGAATGGACGGGGATCCCTGGGTGGCTCAGCAGTTGAGCACCTGCCTTCAGCCCAGGGTGTGATCCTGGGGTCCCGGGATCAAGTCCCACATCGGGTTCCCAGCATGGAGCCTGCTTCTCCTTCTGTCTGTGTCTCTGCCTCTCTCTCTCTCTCTCTCTCTGTGTGTGTGTGTGTCTTTCATGAATAAATAAAAAACTTAAAAAAAGAAAGATGAATGGATAAAGAAAATGTGGTCTATATATACAATGGAATATTCCTCAGCCATTAGAAACGACAAATACCCACCATTTGCTTCAACGTGGAGGGAATTGGAGGGTATTATGCTGAGGGAAGTAAGTCAATCAGAGAAGGACAATCATTATATGGTTTCACTTATATGGGGAATATAAAAAAATAGTGAAAGGGATTAAAGGGGAAAGGAGAGAAAATGAGTGGCAAAAATCAGAGTGTGACAAAACATGAGAGACCCCTAACTCTGGGAGACAAACAAGGGGTAGTGGGCAGAGGGATGAGTGATGGGCACCGAGGGGGGCACTTGACAGGATGAGCATTGGGTGTTATACTATATGTTAGCAAATCGAACTCCAATATAAAAGTATACATATATATGAAAAAAAAAAGATGGGGATCCCTGGATGGCTCAGTGGTTTGGCAGCTGCCTTTGGCCCAGGGCACGATCCTGGAGTCCCAGGATTGAGTCCCGCCTCAGGCTCCCTGCGTGGAGCCTGCTTCTCCCTCTGCCTGTGTCTCTGCCTCTCTCTCTCTCTCTCTCTCTCTCTATGTCTCTCATGAATAAATAAATAAATAAATCTTAAAAAAAAAGAAACTCATTGTGATCAACTGCACATAATTTTCTAAGTGTAATCCCGCATTAATTTCCAATCTGAAAACAAATGAAGAAGTCACAAAGTGTTAGCTCTTGGAGTCCCTTCACCCATCAAGTAAAACCTCCTCTAGCCCATCTTTTGAAATTCTATGTCTGCTGAGATTTCCTCGTCCTGGAGACATAGGAGCCATGGAACAGAACCACATCTCTCACCCATGGAAGGTAGGTACAGTCTCAGGGTCACTCGCTGGCCCACAGACTGTGTCCTCCTGTCACTCTTGGGTATGTTCTTCTGAAGCTGCACCATGTCATATAGTCAGTAAGTATAGTCACTGTCCACAACTCTCAAATAAATTATGCAAACAAAATATGTGTATAGAGGGGCACGTGGGTGGTTCAGTGGATAAGTGTCTGCCTTCAACCCAGTGTGTGATCCTGGAGAGCTGGGATCGAGTCCCACATCAGGGTCCCTGCATGGAGCCTGCTTCACCTTCTGCCTGTGTCTCTGCCTCTCTCTTTGTCTCTAATGAATAAATAAATATAATCTTTAAAAAATATATGTATAGAAATGGAAATGGAGGAACAGTACATTTTAAAATGGTGACTTGTGATTTGAGGGATATTTGCAATATTCAGGGGGAAGGGGGCTTGTCAGGTAGGCCACCCTTCCCCTGGCCTTGATATTGATGGCAAAAAAAGTTTCAAGGGAAAGAGTTTCTTATTCACTATATGCTTCTGCTCTTGTGGTCTGTCTTTCTGAATTATTGCACAGCTGCTCCTAACCAATAGCACTTTTAAGTGTGGGGAACAAATGATCTCCCAATTTTGAAATGTCCTGGGACATTCTTTCCCAGAGTTCATTTCTCAGAATGAGTTAATAGATGTTATATATGTTTAAAGGGGGCAGTTTCCTGGGCATGTGCATTTAGTAAACATAAAAGTTTTGTTGTTGTTGTTGTTTTCTAGAACTTCTCAGAACCTAGAACATGCAGACCTTTTTTTTTTTTATAAATTTATTTTTTATTGGTGTTCAATTTGCCAACATACAGAATAACACCCAGTGCTCATCCTGTCAAGTGCCCGCCTCAGTCATGCAAACTTTCATTATGAATATCTAAGAAAAAGATAAAGAATATTTCCAAAGTTTATTTGGCCATTGTTGTGGGTTGAATCATGTTCCCCAAAAAGATTTATTGAAAGCTAAATCCCTGGTACTTGTGAATCTGATCTTATTGGAAATAACCTTTATAGATACTATGCTCTGAATTGTGTCCCAATATTTAAATGTTAAAGCCCTAACTACTAATGTGACTGTATTTGAAGTAAGAAAGTAATTAAGGTTAACTGAGTCCAGTAGGACTAGTACCCTTATAAAAAGAAGCACCAGACATGCTTCCTCTTTCTCTCTCCTTCTCCCCCTCCCACTCCCACCCTCCTCTTCCTCCTAATTCTTCCTCCCTTCCCTCTCCTTTTCTCTCTCCACCATAGGAGGGCACGGCAAGGAGGCACCCATCTGCAGGCCAGGAATAGCACTTTCACTAGACACAGAATCTGCCCATCCCTTCATCTTGGACTTCCCAGCCTCCAAAACTATGAGAAAATAAACTTTGGTTTATGCCTCCCAGCCTATAAGTGTTGTGTTATATCAGCTAGAGCTAAGACGCCAGTTCTAATCAAGCTACAATGAGGTCACACTAGATTACGGTGGGCCTGAATACAGTGACTGTGTCCTCATTAGAGGGAGGTTTAGACACAACCCACACAAAGGGTACATGACCTTGTGAACTTAGGGGAGGAGAATGGAGTTATGTGACACAAGCCAAAGAACATGAAGGATTGCTTCAACCAGCAGAAGCTAAACTAGGCAGGTGGATGATTAGTTTTGGAGGAAGCACAGCCCTGTTGGCACCTTGATTTTAGACTTGTAGCTTCCAGAGCCATGAGAGAATAAATTTCTGTTATATAAATCTATCCAAGTTTGTGGTACTTTGTTATGGCAGCCCTCGAAAATTAACTAAGCCATGGAAACACCTTGCTCTGTGGAAAAATCTAGAGAATTAAGAATCCATGGAAAAGTGTTGGGAAACATTGTCTTTAAGCCTACAACCCCTCCACACCATAACTGCCCTTTAAGACATATATTAGTTCCTTTAGGTTTACTCTAACCCACTTACACTCTCCCTCCTCTGAACTCTTATCATCCCATATCATTGGCCATCTTCTCATTGCTTTGTAATATTCTTGAATTATTTTATCTTAGTAAATCTTACAGCTGTCCTTGATGCAAGCTTGCAATTTGGGATTTAGCTCAACAGATCCTTACATGAGCATGCCAGTTCACTCTGCTCCCACGCACTCAGATTGTTCCATCTTAAATGCCCTGTCTTTGTTCTCTCATCTCCCACTCTCCACTATCCATTTCCATAACTCTAAAGTTTTCCAAAGTCCAACTGAACTGTCACTCCCTGAAATCCCTCAGCATTCCTAGTCAGAAATAAACTCTTCCATCTCTGAAGCCACAAAGCACGTATTCCTTTGATATAGCACTTTTTACCGTGTTGTATTTGGACTGAATGAACTGGCCCCGTGTATCATTATCTGTGGAACATGAGGTCGCATCTGCTCATTTCTATGGTTTTGCTTTGCCGAGTACAATATGCAGGGTGGAGAAAAGCCCAGTGCTCTGGAACAGGACAAACTTTGCAGAAGAAAAGAAAACTGAAAGTGATGACTGGACACTTGTATGGCTAATTAGAGAGAAACATGGAAAACAGAACAAATGGCTAACTATCCACGTGAATTCATGATGTGCTGTGTAAACTTCTCCAGCTCCTAAAGAAAACATCAGTAAAGTTTACGTGAATCACCAATGCAAGAATGTCTCTGTGTGTATGTGAATTGACAGATGAAGCAAAAAGCAAAGTTAAGCTCTAAGATGGGTGAGAAGTAAAAATAAAGGTTATCAGCTGTGTTGAGGTTGCACATATTATTTATATGTTTTCTGTATAAACTGTAAACTACCAGAGGTTGCGGTAGTTTCTGAAGGAACTTTAGATTCCTCACAGTTGCTAGCATGATCTTATTGCATATTAGTAAACACTTTTAGTGTTCCCATGAGCTAGATGCTATAACGATAATTTGATTCTTGATGCATGAAGTGTTTGTAAGGAACAAAGATGGCTCAGGTGAATCACCCAAGTTATATGGATTATAAGTGGCAGATGAGGGTTTTGGACCCATACAATGACACCAGATCTTCCACACTTGGCCAGCTGTCCTGAGCCCCAGTGTGTAAGCAGCTGCTGAATAAGTGAAATGAATAAATATTCAATGTTTATTAAATGCATGCTGATGGATTGATATTTAGGGCTTGTTCCTGGCCTTTTTAGATAAAATCATAGGAAAAGATTAGGTATTTTCCTCCAAATACTTTCATGGTAGAGGTAGAGTATTGGCCAAAAAGAGCGGTGGTTCTGATTCTGGTCCTCATGTTTATATTCCCTACTGGAATTTCTATTGCAGCCTCAACAAGAAGCTGCTAAGAATAAGGTTTACTTATGATACGGCATAATAAGCAATGAAAATGGGTAATGACTTAATTTCCAGCACAAATAAGAAGTCTGGAGTAAAACCACAGGACCCATGAAATCTAGCAGAACCAGTCAAGTGAATAATTATTTGACTACTTGATGCAAGGTATGGGGTGAACTCTGAGACATCAGTGATTGTCATAAGTTATCCATCTTCCTTTTTTTCCATATTTCAATCACTTCAATATTACTAAAAAATAGAGGATTGAGGCAGGCAGAACATGCCCAGAAACTAAATAAATCACTAGTATAATGACTCAAAAGGAAAGAAAAAAATTAATATAAGCCAAGAGAAATTTTGGATTAGTTCTGAAAGACAAATAATAATCAAAAAGAGGGATCCCTGGGTGGCGCAGCGGTTTGGCGCCTGCCTTTGGCCCAGGGCACGATCCTGGAGACCCGGGATCCAATCCCACGTCGGGCTCCCAGTGCATGGAGCCTGCTTCTCCCTCTGCCTGTGTCTCTGCCTCTCTCTCTCTCTGTGACTATCATAAATAAATAAAAATTAAAAAAAAATAATCAAAAAGAAAAATAACTTAGCTAAAAGCTAACTAATCAGATTAATTAATAACTCTCCCTGCATTAGATTATTTGTTCCAATAAGGATATAGCAAAAATAAAGTGAGGGGACACTATTTCTTATCTGGACCTGCTTTAGAAAGGTTTGCATAAAATTGAAATTTATCTTACTGATAAAATACTAGAAACATAAAGAAGGAAAAATATTTTAAGATAATGGAAATATAAATTAAAAATTAGACTCAAAGAAAATTTAGATCCCACCCCCAGGTCTTATAGCTCTGAGTTTTTCACATTCATATTATTTTCTACACTTGTACAAAAATTAATAATTACATTTAAAATACTTTTTATTTTACTGGTTTAAGTCCAAGATGTTACAATTTTCTTTTTTTCTTTTTTTTTTTTTAAATTTATTTATGATAGTCACAGAGAGAGAGAGAGAGAGAGGCAGAGACACAGGCAGAGGGAGAAGCAGGCTCCATGCACCGGGAGCCCGATGTGGGATTCGATCCCGGGTCTCCAGGATCGCGCCCTGGGCCAAAGGCAGGCGCCAAACCGCTGCGCCACCCAGGGATTCCAATTTTCATATAATGTGTTCCACAAATATTGAGGCCTTGTTTTCAGAGATATGGTTATTAAAAAAAAATTCTAAGGGCACATGGGTGGCTCAGTGGTTAAGTGACTAACTTTGCCTCTGGTCATGATCCCGGGGTCCTGGGATTGAGTCACGCATCAGGCTCCCTGCAAGAAGTCTGCTTTCCCTCTGCCTATGTCTCTGCCTCTCTCTGTGTGTCTTTTGTGAATAAATAAATAAAACCTTAAAAAATAAAAAAATCTGAAAAGAGCAAAAAAGAAGAGTTGACTGAAGATTTTATTAAATAATGACTGGCACAGTGTTCTTGTCTCCACTTCCTGAAAATAAGATCACGCATTCTTGTTAAAGATTAGCTTTTTCAAAATAATGCTATCGTGAGACTCTAGAAGCTGGAGATATTGGGAGAATGTTAATCATAAGCACTCTCCAGAAGAACTAGACTCCCAGGGCAATCCTCCTTATCCAGAAAACCCTGCCTCGCTTTGTAGAGCAACAGGGATTTATTACCCACTGGACACTCATGCTTCAAAATCTACTTATATTCAAGAGGTGAGGCTGGCAGTCATCAGCCTAGGATCAAGTTAAGGACCACCTGCTGACTGTAGCATGGGTGAAGTCATTGCATGATCCTGGCCCTTCATAGTCTGAGCAGAAAAAAATCTGAATTTTATCTCTTTATTGATGTTGGAGCCTCCTACATACCTTGAATATTTAGATACTGCAGTCAAACCTGTAACAAAACTATGTCTCTTCAGTTTTGTTTAATCCTAGGTATGTCACTGTTTTTGGTGCAATTGTAAATGGGATCAATTTCTTTTTTTTTTACTGCCTCATCATTCATTGGTGTCTAGAAATCATGCTCCTTCCCCAATGTAGATCCATAAAGTCAATCCCAGCTTATAGGTTAGACTGCAAATTTGCCCATATTTAACAATGTTGTTTAAATTCTGACCTTTCCAAACTTGAAGCTATACACATGTGACCCAGACATAGTTTGTGATTAATGAAACAATTATTAACTGTACTACGACCCAATGTCACTCAATAAAGAAAATTACTATTTCAAATCAAATTAGTAGATAAGCAGCATCTTTGAGGTGCCCCAGGGTAAGAATGAGAAGACTCCTGACTGATACTTATAAAAATTCAGCTTCCTGAGCACGGTTCATCTCTAAATAGTCTCTAAATAGATTATTTTAATTTATTTGCACAGGTTTCATATTTGCATTCCCATTTTAGGCAGGATAGAACAGATTTTAAGGCAACTTGTATTAGGGAAATAACATGTGATTAATTGAATGAATATTAAGATAAGGTAAAAGAATGTTTCCCAGGCTCATAAACTCAACTATATCTGGACACAGGTTTTACTTTATCTAAAGAAAAATGTATACCTTAAAGAGGGTGACCTGCTCATAAAAAGAAGTCAAAAGAATTAAACGTGGTCAATATTTATTGACCTGAAAGTATAGTTTTCAAGATAATTGAAAACATGACTCTCAGACAAATGAAAAGTTAGCAAAGTTGACTAAAATTTACTAATTAAGGAAACAGCTAAATAGTATCCTAGTACAAAGAATTTAAGACAATGGATATTTATTTTAAATGGAAAAGGTAATGCTAAAATAGGATTGCAAAGTTAGATGTAAAACTGGTTAATATTGATGATGATAATAATTATAGTCCAAACAACATCCTACGGTAATTATTTAATTAACTTCAAATATTGCTCCAAAAAAAGTTCAAAAACTATCTGCCAAGATGATGTTTCAAAAAAGATGGCAACGTAGGAGGCTCTGGAATTTCCTTTCTTCCATGGACATCTCAAATATACATCTACACACAGAGCAATTCTCTCTGAGAAAGATCCAGAAGCTAGTTGAGTGGCTCCTACATGTCAGGTAACTGAAAAGGAACTAGTATCAAAATGGATAGAAAAGGCTGAGACAAACTCTTGCCATCAATTATACCTCTGGTCCACAGTCATAAAGTCAGGAAAGAACTCCAATTCTCAGCTTCTCCCGGAGGAGCAAAGGGTTTGGAGCACACATATAGCACCTCAAACTTTGAGTCTCCTGCTCAGGGTGATGGCAAGCAAAGAAACAGTTTTTAAATGCACACAGAATGTGGCTCACAGCTATAAACCAGGGCTCAGCTCCAGAGAACAGGCAAAAATGTCAACAAGGTCGGGAGAACAATGCATGAACAAAGTGAGAATTTTGACAAAGAGAGAAAATATTTTAAAAGAACTACCAGATAAAGTATTCTTGGTTGCATGTTCTTCTCATTTAGGACCCTGAATATATCCTGCCAGCCCTTTCTGGCCTGCCAGGTCTCTGTGGAGAGGTCTGCTGTTACCCTAATATTCCTCCCCATAAAAGTCCGGGATTTCTTGTCTCTTGCTGCTTTAAGGATCCTCTCTTTATCTTTGGAATTTGCAAGCTTAACTATTAAATGTCGAGGTGTTGAACGGTTTTTATTGATTTTAAGGGGGGATCTCTCTATTTCCTGGATCTGAATGCCTGATCTTTGTACACTGTGTCCTAGATGGCAGTAGAGTGTAGTGGTTAAGGGCTGAGTTCTGCAGCAAAGCCACAGCTGCCTGCACATCATGGGCCTGCCTCTTGTGTCACCCGACTGCTTCCTCACCTATAAAATGTGAACAGTAGAACTTTATCTACTTCTCAGCAATAACTGAAGGATTGAATCTAGTGTGCCTGGCACTCAGTTAATACTGATGATTATTATTCATCTTGATTCATTTTGATTTTTCCTCCATATTTCCCTTTAATGTCAAATGGTCAAAAGCCAAAAAAAAATTTTTTTTAAATAAAAATTCAGGCCTTTCTCTTAAAAAAAAAAAAAAAAAAGTACTACCAGAAATCTCAGAGCCTAGAATGTATGAACTGAATTAAAAATTCAATAGAGAAAGTTGATAACAGATTTGATTAATTAGAAGAAATGTTCAGCAAATTTGAAGACAGGAGAGTAGAATTCATTCAATCGGAGAAGCAAAAACAAAGAAGTGAAAAAGAGTGAAGATGGCTTAAAGGATTTACATAATATCATCAATATAGTCATCATAGGGATACCAAAATGAGAAGAGGGAGAGAAAGGGGCAGGAAGTTATTCACAGAAAAAAAAATGGCTGGGGGATCCCTGGGTGGCTCAGCAGTTTGGCGCCTGCCTTTGGCCCAGGGCATGATCCTGGAGTCCCAGGATCGAGTCCCGCATCGGGCTCCCGGCATGGAGCCTGCTTCTCCCTCCTCCTGTGTCTCTGCCTCTCTCTCTCTATGTCTATCATAAATAAATAAATAAATAAATAAATAAATAAATAAATAAATAAATGATTTTTAAAAAAAGAAAAGAAAAAAATGGCTGAAAATGTCCCTAACCTAAAGGGTAAAATAGACATTCAGATTTAAGAAGCCCAAAGAGTATCAAATAAGATGAAAACAAAGATATCCACACTAAGGCACTTTATAATTAAATTGTCACAATTTAAAGACAAAAGACTTGAATGTAAACCTGAAACCATGAAAATCCAAGGAGAAAATGCATGCATAGGGATAAACTCCTTGACACTGGTCTTCGTAATGATTATTTGGATTTGACATCAATAGCAAAGGAAAAAAGCAAAATTAAACAAGTGGGACTGCATCAAACTAAAAAGCTTCTGCACAGCAAAATAAACCACCAACAAAGTGAAAAGGCAGTCTATGGAGCAGGAGCAAGTATTTGCAAATCACATATCTGATAAACAGTTAATATCCAAAATATACAAGGAGCTCATAGAACTCACTAGGAAAAAACAACCCAATTTTAAATGGACAGAGGAACTGAATAGACGTTTTTCCAAAGAAGATATTTAAAAGTGGCCAAGAAGTACATGGAAAAGTGTTGACCAGCCCTCATCTTCAGGGAAACACAGAATAAAACCACAATGAGATGTCACCTCACACCTGTGAGGATCGCTGTTACCAAACAGAACAGAGATGACTCATGCTGCCAAGGGCACGAGGTAAAGGGAATCCTTGTACACTGTTGATGGGAATGTAAACTGATAAGGCCACTATGAAAAACAGCATAGAACTTTCTTAAGAAATTAAAATTCAGTTAATTAAAAATTAACTACCATAGATCCAGCAATCCCACTTCTGGATATACATCTCATGAAAATGAAATCATTAACTTAAAAAGGTGTCTGTACTCCTGTGTTCACTCCAGAATAATCCATAAATAGCCAAGACATGGAAACAACTTAAGTATCTGTCAAAGGATAACTGGATAAAGATGAGTGGGTATATACATATACATTACCCTGGAATATTATTTAGCCTTCAAAAAAGAAGGAAATCTTGGCATTTGCAACAACATGGATTAACCTGTAGGGAATTATGCTACGTGACAGAAGTCAGAGAAAAACAAATATTGCATGGTGTCACTTCCATGTCAAATATAAAAAAGAAAAAAACCTAAAACCATAAAGAGAGTAGAGTGGTGGTTGCCAGGGCTGAGGGACAGGGAAAAATAGGAGATATTGGTTAAGGGTACAAGCTTTCAGTTACAAGATAAAGTCTGAGGATCTAATGCATGACACAGCATTTTAATTGTTAACAATGTTTTGTATTGTATAATTAAAAATTGCTAAGAGAGTCGAACTTAAGTTCCGACACACACATAAAAGGTAGAAAATCCATTGATATCTGCTCCCCCTCCATTGATATCTAATAATAGGTAAGACCAAAGTATGACCTTTTCCCAAATATCAATCTTTAAATATAAACCTGTTTCTAGGTTTCCGATTTTGTAAAAAAGAAATTTAAAAAAATTCCTACCTCATTGGAAGATTGTAAAAATTAAAGACATTACATATAAAGGGCTCAGAATCTGCCTCGCATATTATATTGTTTGCAATACATATGAGTTTTAATGATTATTTTATATTATTGCCATTATTATTAGAATATCATCATTTAATTATAATGCATGTTCAAGTCCCACAAACTCAGAGTACTGTTTATTATGACAGGATATACACAAAAATATATACAGGGCATTCACTTGAGCATCAGTTTGTTTTTATTCACTTGCTGGTTCTGTTTTTTTTTTTATTCTTGCATAAATAATACTTCCTGTATTTGACATGTTTTGGTGACTTGATGAATAATGAGCATCATGTATATGGGTTCAAAGGTGCTCATAATACCTTATGCCATACTAATTTCTAATTCACCTCCCTAGAGAACTGGCTACTTGTACGGTATCTCAAATCCCACCTTTCATGTTGTCAACACCGTAGTATACTTGTTAAATGACAGGTCTATCATTAAGCCTTTACTAATTGGGACATAAATATGAAATATTTTTTTTTCCAATCACAGTTCCCCATGTGAATGGTATCAACTCCTCCTTTCAGACTCTTTAACTTGGACGTTTATAAATTCCCATTGTTTTGTTTTGTTTTTTTTTTTAAGATTTTATTTATGTATTCATGAGAGACAGAGAGAGAGAGAGAGAGACAGGCAGAGGGAGAAGCAGGCTCCATGCAGGAAGCCTGATACAGGACTCGATTCCGGGTCTCCAGGATCATGCCCAGGGCTGAAGGAGGCGCTAAACCGCTGAGCCACCCGGACTGCCCAATTCCCATTGTTTTGACTTATCAACTCATGTTCACTTACTCTATAGTATTTCTATATATTCCTTGGAAATATCATTTTGCATTGTCATCATTCTAGCCAACGACCATGTGTTCATAATTGCCCACCCCTGTCTTGTCTTGACCTGTTTGGTCAGGCTTCCCTCCTCCCAACAGGTCTCTGCACTTTGGTCCACCACACCCCTGAGGATAAGAAAGGGTTTAAATGCAAAACATGCCCCTCTTCCCATTAATGGTACAAAGAGCCTGCTGACCATGAGGACACACAACTTACTGTCAGGTCAAACCCCATCATGCTGTCTGCTCATTCTCTCTCACTTGCCAATGTCCCTTCAAAGTTTCCACTAGTCGTGTTTACTTCTGTTTCATTCTTGCATGATTGCACATTTCTGAGATCAGAATGCTCTCCATATTGTGACATCCTTTTTGGATTTTTTGTGGGGAAGTGGGTTGTTTTTAATTTTTTGTTTAAATTCAACTTTGTCAACATGTAGTGGATTATTAGTTCAGGGGTAGAATTTAGTGATTCATCAGTTGTAAATAACACC
This sequence comes from Canis aureus, assembly GCF_053574225.1. Classification (NCBI taxonomy): domain Eukaryota; kingdom Metazoa; phylum Chordata; class Mammalia; order Carnivora; family Canidae; genus Canis; species Canis aureus. The sequence continues at coordinate 45,636,528 of NC_135637.1, forward strand.
CAATTCTCATTACATTAAGTGCCCTCCTTAATGCCCATACCCCATCCCTCCACCTACCTACCTCAGTTTGTTTCCTATAGTTGATAGTTTCTTATGATTTGCCTCTCTGTTTTTATCTTGTTTTATTTTTCCTTTCATCCCCCTCTGTTCTTCTGTTTTGTTTCTTAAATTTCACATATGAGTTAAATCATATAGTATTTGTTTTTCTCTGACTTATTTTGCTTAGCATAATACCCTCTAGTTCCATCCACATCATTGCAAACAGCAAGATTTCATTCATTTTTGTGGGATATATATATATATATATATATATACACACATATATACATACATACATTCTATTATACATTCTATTATATCTATATATCTATATATCTATATCTTTATCTATATCTATATCTATATATCTATATATCTATATATCTATATATCTATATATCTATCTATATATATATATATATATATATATATATATATATATATATATCATGTCTTCCATTCATCAGTCAATGAACACCGGGGCTCTTTTCATATTTTAGTTTGTGGACATTGCTGCTGTAAACGTTGGGATGCAGGATCCCCTTCAGATCAGTATGTTTGTATTCTTTTTTTTTTTTAATTTATTTTTTATTGGTGTTCAATTTACTAACATACAGAATAACCCCCAGTGCCCGTCACCCATTCACTCCCACCCCCCGCCCTCCTCCCCTTCTACCACCCCTAGTTCGTTTCCCAGAGTTAGCAGTCTTTACATTCTGTCTCCCTTTCTGATATTTCCCACACATTTCTTCCCCCTTCCCTTATATTCCCTTTCACTATTATTTATATTCCCCAAATGAATGAGAACATATAATGTTTGTCCTTCTCCGACTGGCTTACTTCACTCAGCATAATACCCTCCAGTTCCATCCAGGTTGAAACAAATGGTGGGTATTTGTCATTTCTAATAGCTGAGTAATATTCCATTGTATACATAAACCACATCTTCTTTATCCATTCATCTTTCGTTGGACACCGAGGCTCCTTCCACAGTTTGGCTATCGTGGCCATTGCTGCTATAAACATCGGGGTGCAGGTGTCCCGGCGTTTCATTGCATTTGTATCTTTGGGGTAAATCCCCAACAGTGCAATTGCTGGGTCGTAGGGCAGGTCTATTTTTAACTGTTTGAGGAACCTCCACACAGTTTTCCAGAGTGGCTGCACCAGTTCACATTCCCACCAACAGTGTATGAGGGTTCCCTTTTCTCCACATCCTCTCCAACATTTGTTGTTTCCTGCCTTGTTAATTTTCCCCATTCTCACTGGTGTGAGGTGGTATCTCATTGTGGTTTTGATTTGTATTTCCCTGATGGCAAGTGATGCAGAGCATTTTCTCATGTGCATGTTGGCCATGTCTATGTCTTCCTCTGTGAGATTTCTGTTCATGTCTTTTGCCCATTTCATGATTGGATTGTTTGTTTCTTTGGTGTTGAGTTTAATAAGTTCTTTATAGATCTTGGAAACTAGCCCTTTATCTGATATGTCATTTGCAAATATCTTCTCCCATTCTGTAGGTTGTCTTTGAGTTTTGTTGACTGTATCCTTTGCTGTGCAAAAGCTTCTTATCTTGATGAAGTCCCAATAGTTCATTTTTGCTTTTGTTTCTTTTGCCTTCGTGGATGTATCTTGCAAGAAGTTACTATGGCCGAGTTCAAAAAGGGTGTTGCCTGTGTTCTTCTCTAGGATTTTGATGGAATCTTGTCTCACATTTAGATCTTTCATCCATTTTGAGTTTATCTTTGTGTATGGTGAAAGAGAGTGGTCTAGTTTCATTCTTCTGCATGTGGATGTCCAATTTTCCCAGCACCATTTATTGAAGAGACTGTCTTTCTTCCAATGGATAGTCTTTCCTCCTTTATCGAATATTAGTTGCCCATAAAGTTCAGGGTCCACTTCTGGATTCTCTATTCTGTTCCACTGATCTATGTGTCTGTTTTTGTGCCAGTATGTTTGTATTCTTTGGATAAATATCGAGTACTGTAATTGCTGGGTCATAAGGTAGTTCGATTTTCAACTTTTTGAGGAATTTCCATACTGTTATCCACAGTGGCTGCACCAGTTTGCAGTCCCACCCACAGTGTAAGAGAGTTCCCCTTTCTCCACATTCTCACCAACATCTGTTGTTTCCTGACTTGCTAAGTTTAGCCATTCTGACAGGTGTGAGGTAATATCTCATTTTGGTTTTGATTTATATTTCCCTGATGATGAGTGATGTTGAGCATCTTTACATGTGTCTGTTGGTCATATGGATGCCTTTTTTGGAGAAATGTCTGTTCATATCTTCTGCCCATTTCTTGACTGGATTTCTTGGGTTTTGGGGTTTTGAGTTTGATAAATTCTTTATAGATTTGAAATGCTACCATTTTATCTGATATGTGACATACTCTTTTTTTAAAAAGATTTTATTTATTTATCTGATGGTGAGAGAACACAAGCACGGAGAGTGGGAGAGACTCCCCCCTGAGCAGGAAGCCCAATGTGGGACTTGATTCCAGAACTCTGGGAACATGACCCAAGCTGAAAGCAGACATAACTGTCTGAACCACCCAGGTGCCCCGTGACATGTTTTTTGAATAAAATCTCTCCTTATCTAAGTTGGCTTTGCTTTTATTTTATACCAATTCTTACAATATTTCTTTCTGGGGCATATCCTTTATTAGATTTTATTATAGAATAAAAGAATTAATTAGGCAAATTAACTGTACTCTCCACTCTAATAAATCCATATTAAACTGTCTTTTCCCACCATCCTAAAATACTCTCATAAAAATTGCTCTAGAATATTTAACAACATTACACAAGACATATTAATGTACCAAATGTATGGTTTAATTTTGTTTTATGTGACCTCTCTGAGCTTTTGGATTATACTATACAATGTAGGGGAACATATTCTCTCTCTTTCTTTCTCTCTGTCTCACTTTGTCTCTGAAGAATACGATGTTAATTCCTGAGTTCTGGTTCTTTATAATAATCCCTTCATCCTCTCTCAATTTTCAGGTAATTGTCAATATACACAGGCCTCATTCATTTGTGGTGTTCCTTCATCAAACATTTCTTGAAGCTTTATCATGTTGCCTAGCATTTAGATAGGAGCTACGGGTACTATTATAAACAACACAGACAACACAGGTCTTCATGTGGGGGTAAAAAATTACAGAAAGACTTGTACTTTTCTCTATTATTGTTAAATCTCCTAGGTATCCCTCTCCTTTTTAAGCTAAGCTCTGTTGCATATTTTAAAGACAATTGTTTTTAAGATACTTCACAAAGGTTACTTCAAAAGTTCTTTTTGTCATCTACCATTAAATTAATTCTGCTTTATGATGAGTTGGCATAACAGTTTTCCTTGATTTGTGACTTTTATTCTTATAGATGTAACATTGTCACAATTATCATTTTGTGGAGTTAAAAGTGACAGAAACTAACAAAAAAGGTTAATCATAGCCTCACATTCAGATTCAGTTAAAGCACAGCTCAGGTGTTCAGATGTCATTTAGCATCTATCTTCCTGTCTGCTCTGATTTTCTCTGCAATAATTTTTATATAAGAGAATCTTTCCACAAAATAGGATAAAAAGAACAAAACCACTTCGATTATATAATCTATGAACCAAGCAAATTTCACTTAGATAAAGTTTATTTTTTGAAAAAAATCTGGGATTATATGGGCTATAAATTTGCCAATAAGATGTTGGCACTCTGGGAAAAAAAAGGAAGGAAAGAAGGAAGGAAGGAAGGAAGGAAGGAAGGAAGGAAGGAAGGAAGGAAGGAGAAAGAAAGAAAAAAAGAAAGAAAGAAAGAAAGAAAGAAAGAAAGAAAGAAAGAAGAAAGAAAGAAAGAAAGAAAGAAAGAAAGAAAGAAAGAAAGAAAGGAAAAGAAAGGGAAAGAAAGAAAAAGAAAGAAAGAAAGGAAGGAAGGAAAGAAGAAAGAAAGAAAGAAAGAAAGAAAGAAAGAAAGAAAGAAAGAAAGAAAGAAAGAAAGAAAGAAAGAAAAATAGATATTGGTGCTCCAGTTAGCGGAGTGTGTGCCATTTTAAAGTCATGGGTGAGTGAGTTGGCATTAACCATGCTAGAGGCATGTTGACCAAGAGTGGAAGAGATGTAGTTTCAATGAGAGATGTGAGTCACTGTTAGGAGAAGAGAAATAAACAATCAGTGAAATGGGCACATCTGAGTATAGGGTACCAAGGTGACCCAGAGTGGACACTGCATATTGCCTTTTCCGGGATTGGTTATGTCACTTCCAAGAAAAAAGCCATAAAGATGTGTGAACTTCTACTTTTCTTCCAGATGAGCATGTGTTTTTGCACAGATATTGGTAACAGTATCTTCATAGGATGTAACAATATACAGGAGCTACAACTTTTGAACAAGTGTCTTGTGTGATGAAAATATCATTATCTTCATAACAGATTCAATACACAGGGATACTTGTTGGGACAGAAATGCTAAGATCACCCCTCCTGTTCTTAGCACTAGCGCTGCTATTCCTACACTCAATCTCAGGCCAACTCCAACTTCCACTTCAATGAGCGTCATTTATTTGCACTATAGGAGACATAAAGAAGGGTCAGAGCAAAGACAGAGGAAAAAAAGGCTGAACATACCTGCAGAACATCGCACAAACAATTTAATTTTACTTGTATAGGAGTTATATATACAACACTATTGAGAGAGAATCCTGGAAAACTAGATACACATCAAATTTTGCAAGATCCTGAGTGGTGCAGATAAGGAACTGCTAATGATTTCTGAAGAGACCGTATAATGAGAACATCATTTTAGGAACAAGGATCTGAGAACAGCAGGTTGGTGGTAAGGGGAGAAACTAGAAATGGAGAAACGGGATCCCTGGGTAGTGCAGCAGTTTGGCACCTGCCTTTGGCCCAGGGCGCGATCCTGGAGACCCGGGATTGAATCCCACATTGGGCTCCCGGTGCATGGAGCCTGCTTCTCCCTCTGCCTGTGTCTCTGCCTCTCTCTCTCTCTCTCTCTGTGTGACTATCATAAGTAAATAAAAATTAAAAAAAAAAGAAATGGAGAAACAACAGTTTGTTAGAATAAAACTGAGGTTGAAGGGGAACCGAATGAGTCTGGTGACAGAGAAAGAGAACAAGACAAATATCAGAAAGTTAAAGAGATAATTAAAAGGATTTAAGAACTCTCTCCATTCCTTGTAGGCAAATTTACTCCATCAGAACCTTTTATTTAGAATATCCACCTCTGGATCTCACACCCACAACTCCGTCCACTGGAGTTTTATCCCTACTTCTACCCATGGTTTCCAAAATGTCCAATGATTGTCTTATTGCTCCAGCCAAGTTACCTTTTTGACTATTCTTCTGAGGCTTCACACTCTGCTCTTCCTAAGAGCTATCATGGTATAATATTCTCATCATTCTTCTCACACTTCTCTGAAGAATATTTTAATTCCACCACCTTCATAGAAGCCCTTCCTTCTGCTCATACCTTAGACTGCAAGTTGGCCTTGTTCTATAGCTGTTTATAGTTATGTTATTGTTTTTTCTGTCCATTCTTACTATTTAAATAATTATTGTATAATTTTATGTAAAACTCTATAATCTATATCTCTGTCTATATTCTGAACACTTTCTAATCTCTACATTGACAAAACACTTCTAAACGTGTCTACTGGCTAACATATACACTAGTAGTTCACACTTAATAAATCTAAAACTCAAAACTTCAGATTGCTTAAAATCAGATTTTCCTAATTTTAATCCAGTCTCAGTTAATAAAACTACTATACATCTTGTCATGCAGGTCAGAACCTAGGAATGTCATTGATTAATCTTTTTATCCTAAATGAAATAAAAGATGAAAGCATGTTAATTTCACTTCCTACACATTGCTCCAACATAACCATTCCTCTCATCATTTTTCACATGGACTATGCTATAATCTAATAATTGGTATTTAAGAATCTTGTTTTGATCAAATCAAATGTCTTCCACACCTAAACCAAAGAGATCAATGCAAAATATGAGTTTGTTCATACCACTCTTCCATTTAAAACATTCAAAGACTGTTTATTCCTTTTCGAATAAAATCCAAGACCAAGGTGTAAAATATCCTCAAAGAAGTGACTCTACTCATGTCCAAGACTCATGACTCATTACTTAAATTTAATTAATGAAAATGTAAGTGGATTTCTTTTCTTTATGATTTTATTTATTTATTCATGAAACAGAGAGAGGCAGAGACACAGACAGACAGGCTTCCTGCGGGGAGCCCGGTGCGGGACCTGATCCCAGACCCTGGGATCACACCCTGAGCAGAAGGCAGACGCTTAACTGCTAAGCCACTCACACATCCTTGTAAATGGATATCTTAAAGATCATGGGTTTATTCTTTAAATACTAGTAGAACTTTGAAAGTTGCTAGGACAGTAGATCTTTAAAATTCTCACCACAAGAAAAAAAAGGTACTTGTCACTATATGTGGTGATAGAAGTTAATTAGGCTAATTAGAGTGATCATTTCACAATATATACAAATATCAAATCATTATATTGTACATTTGAAACTAATATGCTATATGTAAATTATATCTTAATTTTAAAATACACTAGTATACATGTAACTCAGTAAATTTCAATTGTGATTTAGATTCATCTTTTTCTGCTATATTTTTAAAATTTTTATAAATATTGTTTATTCAAGAGAGATTTTTCATAAAGTTATATATCTAGCATATTTCCTCTTGATAGTCATACTTAAAATATATTTATATAACTATCTCAATGTTATTAATATTTGGGACACCTGGGTGGCATAGTTGGTTTAGTGTCTGACTCTTGATTTTTGGCTCAAGTCATGATATCGGGGTCATGAAATCAAGCCCTGCATTGGGCTGTGCTTTCAGTATGGAGTCTGCTTAGACTTCTCTCTCCCTCTCCCTCTGCCCCTTCCACTCATGCTCTCTCTACCTCAAAATAAATAAATAAATCTTTAAAAAAGAATTTATTATATTTATTCTGGATATGAAATGTACAGCTTTCAGAAACCATCAACTATTTCAGGATTATACTATTGCAATGATAAATATACATTTTACTTTAACATACAGAATTTCAACATACAGAGGCATCTGGGTGGCTGTGATGTGCCTTAGGGAAAAATATGAGTGTGACATAAGCTTTGTTCAGGCTGAGTTACAGCGCTGTTGTCCATGAGTTCAATGTTAATTGAATCAACAACACATACTAAATAAGATGTTTGTAAACAGAAACATATGTAAAACAAAGTCATGTGCTACTCAGCTGATGAAAATGTGTGACCAGAAGCAATTCACAGGAACTTAGGAGTGATGGTTCAGTTATTTACTAATTTAGTGTTTGTGAGGACTTTATAGAACATAAGTACCTTGAATAATGAGAACTGTCTATAAATATTCTGCATTGTGCTAGATTTATTATTATTAGAAGTGAAAAAGAAGGTAGTGATATTTTAGAAAATAATCATAGGGGAAGAAGCATATTTTAGAGTGGAGGTAAGAAAACTAAACTTCTCTAAAGAATTTCCCAAAGAAGGAACTGAAATCTAAAGGATATGAAAAAACATTAGCCATTATTTTGGAAAACAGATGACAGACTTATTTCTAAATAAGATTCTGTTGTAACAAGATGCTAAATATAGGAAGAACTGAGGGGAGCATCCACCAGCAGGAGCCAGATGACCATTTCATGTTTATTCCTCATCACTGATTTTTTTGACTTTATTGAGGAATAATTGACAAACATAATCATATATATTTAAAGTGTACATGATGATTAGATGTACATCTATACTTTAGAATGATTACCAAGATCAAGATAACTAACATATCTTCACTTCAGGTAATTAACACATCTATCACTTCACATAATTAACTTTTTTTGTGTGTATATGTGGTAGGAATGCTGAAGATCTACTCTCCACAACTTTCAAGTGTGTGACACCATATTATCAACTATAGTCACCATGCTGTACAGTAGATCCTCAGAACTTATTTTTCTTATAATTAAAAAGTTGTATCCTTTGATCTATACCACCCCATTCCCCCTCCCCTGAACCCTAGCAACCACCATTCTATCCTCTGTTTCTATGAAATCAGTTTTGTTGTTGTTTGTTTTTAAGATTTCACATACAAACAATATCATACAGTATTTGTCTTTCTCTCTCTCGGACTTATTTCATTTCCAGATTCATCCATGTTCTACAAAAGGTGAAATTTCCTTCTTTTTTTGTGGCTGATTCATATTTCATTGCATGTGCATGCCACATCTTCTTTATCCATTCATGAGCATGAGAAGGTCAAAGCAAGAGGCAGACTCTTCACTGAGCAGGGAGCCTGACTCAGGGCTTAATCCTGAGAGTCTGGGATCAGGGTCTTAGCTGAAGGCAGATGCCTAACTGACTGAGCCACCCAGGTGCCCCTTAACTCACTGATTTTTAAAGTTTCTCTTTCTACATGAGGACAGCCAACCACCACCACTCCCCATCCTACCGTCACTAAATAAGATTTATAAATCATTTCATTTACGGCAACTCCCTCCACAACACACAATTCAGGAAGGTGGAAAGTAAAACCTAGAAAAAGCAAGTGATGTTTTCCAACCTCCCACACTCAGGAACTTACCTCATCAAGGGTAGGGTGGGCTTGTTATTCAACCTAAATCAGAATTCTACCAATGGGTCTGGAGTCTTATTAACATATCCAAAACAATCTGAGTCCAAGCCCACTACGAGCAAATCGTGGAGCCTGGTTTTTCCTAACATCCATCTAAAGAGACAAGTTTTAAAATATTTTTCCAGAAAAAAAATGTTGGCCAAAAGAAAATGAAAGTGGGCTTTTACATGCATACTAAAACAAAACAAATGCAAAATCCAAAAGATTTCAGGAGACCGGCAGAGAATTATATTAGAATTTAGATTCAAATGAAGGCACTGGTTATTATTTCAATCTTTTAATTATTTCCTCATCAATTTAACAGCTGATAACAGATTCAAAGCACTACATAATTAGGAGTTACCTGTAGACCCAAATTCCTGGCCAACAAATCAAAGTAATTCACACAGAGGTTTTCTTTCAAAATTAGTAAGGAAAATGGAAATTCCAACCATGCATTACACCTAAATAACCGAGGAGTTACCATCTTCATGAGAATTTTGACTAAAATATTGAACCAGGAACCCACCAAGTTTTGTGTAGGGAAGCATTACAGCTACTTGTGAAATGTATATGCAGGTAATTTATTCTGCCTGGATTCAAATCTTGGTTTCATAACTTACTAGTTAGATGAACTTGCAAATGCGGACTGTGCGAGATGTAAAGCCAAAGAGTGCTAAATGTTAAATAAACATTATCCATTATTAATATATACTTTAAAGGCTTTTATCCAAATACACTGTTGGAGAAATATAATTTAAAAAACAAGTTTCCTCCTAGGGGTGCCTTGGTGGCTCAGTCAGTGAAGCATCTGCCTGCAGCTCAGGTCATGGTCACAGGGTCTTAGGATTGAGCCCCACATTGGCCTTCCTGCTCAGTAGGGAATCTCCTACTGGGAGTAGCTTCTCCCTCTCCCTCTGCCCCTCCCCTTTCCTGTGCACACACTCTCTCTCTCTCAAATAAATAAATGAAACCTAAATAAATAAATAAATAAATAAAATAAATCTCCTCCTAAACCAGAAAATCTCTCCCTGAAGGCAGAAGACAATATTACTATTGAATAAGCATTAAAGCATAATATGATGCACATCACAGGACATCTGCTAAGAGATCGCAAAAGGCAGAAAGAAATAGCACCCTTTTATATTACTAATAAAAACATTCATTTACATACATGTTCTCAAAAACAAAAACTATCACTAGTCCTTAAGTTAGAGGACTTGACAGCACCATTTGTCACACACAGGTCATCCTAAATTCACCTGATAATGGGTGATAATATGTGTTTGCTAACTGTCTTTGTCCAGAGGAAAAACCTATCTAATATCTTTATGACAGTAGTTTCACATCTTGGAGGTAGGCTCCTGCTAAAGTTAGGTTCTTATCTCCACAGTAGCTGGTGCTCTATCTTCCCCAATGGCTACATTTCAAGGAGGTGGTTCCCAGGTCCTTTTTTTTTTTTTTTTTTTTTTTTACACCAGGCCCCTTCTCAGGGAGAGACTCACCCACCGTGCCACTCCCAGATATGTAAGGCCACCCATCGCTCTCGGGAGGCTCCCTGTGGGATGGCCAAGACACCCCCCCCCTCACCTCCCACAAGTGGGCAGCACACTCACTTGTTTCGTTTTCTGTTTATTACTTGCAATCATGGTGTTTGTATAGGTTTATCTTTCCCAATTTTGTTTTCATACAGGAAACTCACACAAGGTGCTGGGACACCCCGAGGGTGGGTAATGCTTTCTTGGGGGAGACCTGGTGAGGATAGAGGGGGAACCAGAGGGCTGGTTCCTGCCTGGGGCCTCCACCCTCAGACCTGCGGAGGCATAGGTGTTATTTAAAAATCGTTAAAGAAAATTTCAATTTACAATCTTGTTTTGTAAAGCTAGTAAGACACTTATTTAGCTTTTTAAAAAATTAATATACATTTCAAAGAGACAGTAAAAGACCTTGAAATCACAATTTTTTTAAGTAAATATTCTAGGAAAAGGGAAGGGGTGGGAAGACTCTTCCCTTATTTTCAGTTATAAGAATTAAATCTCTTATTTTTAATTTGCATTTGCCTTCATAATCTCAAAATTTGTAAAGGAACCAATATTGCTTATTTATTTAAAAATGCAGGGCAGCCCTGGTGGCTCAGCGGTTTAGCACCTGCCTTCAGCCCAGGGCCTGATCCTGGAGACCCGGGATCGAGTCCCATGTCGGGCTCCCTGCATGGAGTCTGCTTCTCCCTCTGCCTGTGTCTCTGCCTCTCTCTCTTTCTGTGTCTCTCTGTCTCTCATGAATAAATAAAATCTTTAAAAAAATTTAAACTAACATTCTACAAGGTTCTCCTTTCTGAAGTTCTATTTGATTTCTTTTATTTCTTTCTTTTTTTTTTTTAGAAAAAAAAAATCAATGTTTCTGAGCCCAATAATAGCCAGGCCCAACTGTTACTCTTAAAGGTGGAATGAGTGTCATATGTTATTCAATTCAATTTAGCTATACATTAACTATAATTTCTGCAATTTTTGTCATGCTGCTTCCTATAGATATACTTTCTTATCTTCCCTTATTTTTTATGAGCGCTCTCATCATGGGCTCTGTGAGCAGTGCTGAGGGCCTCTTGGGTCTGGGAGAATGAGAACGTGAGGAGGTAAATGGGTAAAAGAATGAGCAGTTCCTGTCTTCCTTTCCACATTCCTGGAACATATTCATCGAATACATATTTCATGAGATTTCAAAATCAACACGAGATAGCTAATTTCTTTTGACAAACCTGCCAGCCCTTCTATTTCTCTCTACTTTGTACCTTGGCCTATCCTCCTGTGTCTATTAGGAGGTTCACAACTATATGTACAGAAATACTCACAAGAGCAAGCTCCTACACCCAGCTCTCTGTCTAAAATTATACAGGAAACTATTAAAATTCAATTTTAGGGATGCCCAAAAAAGCAAAGAAAAGTAAGCCGTTTGTACTAGAATACATTATTTTAAAACAGAAGACACTAAACATGTTTAAATAGATTATGGAAAAGTCATTCATAACCTCCCCTTCCCTTCTTTTCTTCAACAAACCTGATAGTGGGATGATTTGATTTACTCATCAGCACTAATATCTGACTTTGGCAGGAACAACATCATAGTCAGAAAGAATAAACCGAAACTGATGCGGTATAGTTTGGAAAGCACATTGAGAATTACTTCTCTCAGCTCAGCCTGGAAATTTGCCTGAAATTATACCACTAGAGCTTTATTCTTTTAACTTTTTAGGAATACCAATTAAAATGTATAGACCTCAAGCAATGATTGCATGAGGTTACATTCGTGGTCATGTGATTCTTAGGGAGACCAATATCACAAGATATCTACAGCAATGAAGCAAAGTGGAGAAGCAATGATATAAGTGGGTTTTCAGAGGCAAATGCACTCCTTGGGTAAGTTCTGAGGCATATGCTTTATTTCTGATGGAAAGTAGCAGGAAACCCTCAATGAGACATGTGAGGTATCTAGCACATGTGAGGGAGATGTTTCTAGTATGAAAGAGGAGAAAACAATGACCATAACCCAACCTTGCCATCTATATCATTTTGCTTTTATGGATAAGGTAATTCAGAACAAAGTACGAAAGATATATGGTCCTTGTCCTTCTAATAGTCACACAGTCAGATGAGTGGGTTCTGAAAACACTAAAAGACAAGTGTACAGAGGATATAATTTTCACTATAAAAATAAAGTAATATTACTACATTTACCCTGTAGACAAAATGGCTTAAAAGATCACCTTATATTTTCCTTAACAGATGTTTCAACTACCTTTGGAAATATTCAAGATTTAAAGGAAGCTTTTTGTGTGCTGTTTTAATGCAAAATATTCCAGGTTCATCTTACACTTTCTGAAATTACCATTTATCCAGCCACACTTGGGTCTTGGTGGGAGGAAGGGAATAGGTTTAGAAAACAAGTTATAGACTCTAGGGGTATTTTCTGGTTCTGGAATTCATTACTGCTAGGCCCTCTCAGAACTATGAAAAAAACCCAGATACATATGTTTGTACATGCTTATGCATTTCTCTATTTTACACATATATAAAACCTTGATTTTATATATGTATAAATATATACAGAGATGAATAGCTGCAATTCTAAGCCAACTACACAGGATTCAGTCTAACCTTTCTCTTTTCCTTGTAATTATCATTTATGTTTTCCCCATTGTACAGATGGAGAGACTGAGGTCTTGGGAGATTATCCACGGTCACATGGCTAGTAAGTGGTAAAGTCAGAATTCAAATCCAAGCTTTCTCACTTCAAAGCTCTTCATCACTAGACTTTACTACAACTCTAACAACAGAAGCAGGAACACTCCCCTGAGAGCTCTGTCTCTAAATCATTTTGGATGATTTAGTGGCATTCAAAATGGCTTTAGGATGCCATGCCAACTACAAATTAGACCAAAAATTTGCCCAGTAGAAAACACAAAGTCCTGTTCCAGTTCTGGTTTACAATTGCAGAAATCAAGCAAGTATGTTCATCTTCAACAACCTACAGTCTGTTATTTCCTGAAAGTGTCCCTAAATGCATTACCATTGCAGTAAAAACATACACATAAAAGATACACTAGTGTTTTTCTTGACTTCAAACAATAAAACATTTCACAGAATGAAACTACTCACTTGGAGAAAAAATTTCAGTCCTACTTTTGAGTTCTTCATGATCCAAGCCTTTCTTTTCTTTCAGCATTTCAGAAAACTATCTACAGCCAAGTAAGAATAGTAAAAAGCAAAAAAAAAAAAAAAAAAAGGAATAGTAAAAAGCTGTCAACAATACCCATACTCATCTGAGTCCCTTGGCTTTATGTTCATGAACTACCATTTACATTTTTTTATTTGTTTCAGTCTTTATTCTTGGAATCCAATTCTTGGAATCTAGTAAATAATGTTCCTTTAAATATGTTGTAATGCTTTCAGAATGTGGCATAATAATTCAAGGAATGCTTTGCCAACTAAAGATGATAATTTTGCTAGAAAAAAATCTAAAATCATACTATTTACTCCAAGATATGCATATATATAAAGTTTAACATACATGTCATAAATAATAGATCACATATGGCATAATTCATACTTCATATAATTGAAGGAGCAATCCCAAATGAATTACAGATAAAAATAACTTAGATGAGCAGCAGTAATTCTTTAAGTTATTTCTTTCTAGTATGATTCAATCTGATATACTTGTTTCATTTAAGGAAAATAAGTCCTTTTCTGGCTTCCAAAACTTAGTTGGTATTAATAAATACTTATTTTCACTATTCAATCTGCCCAGGAGATAGTTTAAATAAAACACAATTTAAGATCATCAAAATAGACACCAGAAATGTAAAAAATTCTTACGAAGAGATAGATTTGTAACACTTGTCAAAATTTATACCTTATAAATGCATCCTAAAGAAATATTAACTCAGAACCTTTCCATTTTGGAAGAATGAGATAAAATCATAAAAGTGAGAGTCAAAATTGTTAAAATTGACAAGAGAAATTTTTCCTCCCCAAAGATTTAATGTTCTTAAACTCAAATATAACCAATTCAATTCTTATGAAACTCATAAAAGAGCAGTTCCCATTAGAGAAGTAAACTTTTATTTATTATATGATATATTCTCTGAATTTGCTGGAGTACAAAAATAGGATCAGAGTTGATATAATATACATAGTAAATAATTCTAAATCTATGTCCCACTGACGAAGTCTGTTACCACTTCAGTTATGGTAAGTAAAATAATTCCAAGCGTGACTATCCAGCCCAAGTGAGATAAAGCCTAGTTAATACTGCTTTTCAGAGAAGAGACAGAAAATTAGATTGATCCACTGAAAGCCCTTTTTCCACTCTAATGTTGCTGACATTGCTTAGTATCCCTGCTGGAACAAGGATTCCAGAAGTCTGGCGCAAACATGAAACATGGAAAGCATGTCCCCAAAACTGGAGATGTAGAATTTAGAAGGGAGAGCCTACTTACTGCATTGTCAGTTTGATAGTTGAGGCTCTTTCCATTTATTTTAGAATTCTGGAATCACCAAGGTAAGACCTCACAGTATCTGTTGGGTGGGTAGAGGAATAGGAATGAAGCATCTCTCTTCCAGTAGTGACACTAGCTAGGTAAGGGAGGATTCCAGCACCAGGAAACGTGGAGCTCAGAACTAGCCTTGACCTCACTGCAGGGACAGGACTCTGGTTGTTAGTTCTTAGTCATCTCAGTGTTTGCTAGACTGTTAGAATCCTTCCCTTGAGGCTGATAATTATATCATTAATACTCATTTCCTTTGCTTCATGTAGCAGCAATACAGAATTTTGGGAGCATTACTCATAGCCTGTTTCCTCCCCACCAGGTCTGAGTCACTGATGAAAATGTTCAGTCTGCCTCCATAGCCCAGAATATAAAGAAAGTTCTCTCTCACTGTGCCAGTATTAGCTTCCAAGATAGCTTCTTTCATGGCAAAAGTCCACACTGATACACAAGAGAAGGAAATTTCTTGAATCCAAGTCACTAAGACTAGATGGTTAAGATTAGCAGACCCCGGGATCCCTGGGTGGCGCAGCGGTTTAGCGCCTGCCTTTGGCCCAGGGCACGATCCTGGAGACCCGGGATCGAATCCCACGTCGGGCTCCCGGTGCATGGAGCCTGCTTCTCCCTCTGCCTGTGTCTCTGCCTCTCTCTCTCTCTCTCTGTGACTATCATAAATAAATAAAAAATTAAAAAATTAAAAAAAAAAAAAGATTAGCAGACCCCAACATGCACTAGCCTTAGAAAAAACAGTTTTGAGTGTAATATGGGAATAATAATAATGGTCTCATTACCTTCAAAGATTGTTTTGAGAGAATGAAATCAGATAAGACAGATTTAAAAAATCAAGGTTGAAATAATTATAGCATTACATTATCTTCAAACTCTTCTCATTTCATGATAAATATTAATTTTTTAATTACCAAACATTTGTACTTAATTGGTAAATTGTGTTTAAACTGACTAGGGGTGGAAAGGTTATCATTTTACATAGTACCTAATAAATTTAAGTAACAAAACCCACAAGGGCACATATAAAATTTATGGCACATGTTCCAATATTGGTGTGAGGCTTGCACTTACCACACTCACCCCTCTATTTCATAGTGTTGTGTTTCATTTTTCTCCTTTATTCCTTCTTTATTAATTCCTTGTTCCAAGTAGTACCCAAGTTATTGCTTAACTACACCAAGATCTTCAATAAAAAGGTATCTGGCCACTGAAAGAATATAATTTACTCCCAGTTAAATGTGGTAACTATTGTCTTTTCTGTCTATAAACCAAATTCACAAAACAAGTCCATATATGCGTAGTATTTTTTTTTTTTTTAGTGGAGAAGGAAAGATACACTCTACAAGTTTTACATTACATTACCTCCTACACAGCAACGTGGTAACTTTCATGTGAGAGTAAAAACTATTTACCAAGCAACTGATCCCAAGGTAAAATAAATAGTGTGCATTGGTCCAGTTTATAAATGTTCAATGTTCAGAACAAAGAATGTTTCATGGTAAGTAAGGCTAAAGTTCAAAGTGACCTCAGGAGGAGAGGTACCTACAGTCATTCTTCAGGAGAGATGGAAAGTGTTTGGGCATTGGCTGGAAATGCCAGGCATGGACATGGTCTGCGTGAAGACACTAACCAAAGTAGCTCTCAAAGCAGCAAAGGAGCTCAAAGGAGCTCTCAAAGGAGCCCTCAAGACCTGCTGATCCTTGGAGGAGACACAGAGAAGCAGGATGAACAAGCCACAGGCCACCAATGTCCCATTTAGAAGAAGATGTGAACTTTAAAGGCATCACGATGAACCTCACCCAGGAGAATGGGACAGCTCTAGATGGAGATGTAAACTGAAGAACTACAAGTCCTCTGGACCAGCTCCCCAAAGTCACTTCCCACAAGCCGGGCATTAGCTTCAAAAAAGACAATCTCCCAGGTGGAGCAAGAGGAAAAACTATGAAGAGAAACAAGAAAAATTTCTCAGGGCAACTACCCAGATGTGGCAAACGGACTTTAAAAGAGAGAGAGAGGGCAGCCCCAGTGGCGCAGCGGTTTAGCGCCGCCTGCAGACCAGAGCGTGATCCTGGAGACCCTGGATCGAGTCCCACGTCAGGCTCTCTGTATGATGCCTGCTTCTTCCTCTGCCTGTGTCTCTGCCTCTCCCTCTCTCTGTCTCTATGAATAAATAAATAAAATCTTTTAAAAAAATAAATAAATAAATAAATAAAAATAAAAGAGAGAGAGAGAGAAATAAAAAAAATAAAAAATAAATAAAAGATAGAGACATCTTCAAAGCACAGGAATTTATGACTGCCTGTTTTCTTTTCTTATTCTCATTTTTAAATAAATATAGAAATGAATAACGACCAAAGCCAGAGTGATAGCAGTTAAAAACTAGTTCCACTTACAAATAGTAAGAATATTCTGAGGGTTATTTCTGTATAAACTTTGAGTCTTTATCTATTTGTTCTTCTTTATTAATATTCTCCATTATAAAATCAGTTAAACCAATGTGCTGGCATGTGTCTTGTCCCACATTTGTTTATACTGTGAATGAATCATGAATACTCATGATCTGAGCTGAAGTCAAGAGTAGGATGCTCCACTGGCTGAGCTACCCAGGCACTCCCAAACCACATTTTTAAAATATTATACTTATCCAAGAAAATAATCTAATTCACATATCAACTCTTCTAGGAAATATTTACTGAGACTCCAGAAAAACTTGATTTTTCCGTTCTCTGGTTTGTGTCTATTGGACTTGTTGTCTATACCATGCTATGCCAACCAATTCTGTAACAGTCTATAGAGATTGGTCATCTGCCTTCATGTAGTCATAAAGAAATAAAAATTATTCTGAAGCTAAATAATATGCAATGTAAAAAAATGTAATATTAATTGTGGGTTGCTATTCAATAAATAAACGTAGTTCTATGCAGATTTGAGAAAAAAAACTCCAAATATTCATCAACTTTGATAACCCATGATATATTATATGCAATAATGAATCTCTCTTATGGAGTGAAAATAGTCAAGTTGATAAAAGATGATCCTACGTCATTTTCAAGTGAAGTAACCCAGGAATTGTAAGGATCAGTTAAAGAGGCACCAGTAAAACCAAAGGGAGGATGTTTGAAGGAAGTAGCAGTCATCCAAATGAAAATTATACTTCATGATGGGGTTTGTGGAAAGGAGGAATTTAAGAAAAAGAATGTTTGGGGATCCCTGGGTGGCGCAGCGGTTTGGTGCCTGCCTTTGGCCCAGGGCACGACCCTGGAGACCCGGGATTGAATCCCACATCGGGCTCCCGGTGCATGGAGCCTGCTTCTCCCTCTGCCTATGTCTCTGCCTCTCTCTCTCTCTCTGTGACTATCATAAATAAATAAAAAAAGAAAGAAAAAGAATGTTTGAGGCACCTGGGTGGCTGCTAAGTTAAGTGTCAGAGTCTTGATTTCAGCTCAGGCCATGATCTCAGGGTCCTGAGATCAAGCCCTCTGTTGGACTCTGCACTGGGCATGGAGCCTGCTTAAGATTCTCTCTCTCTCCCTCTGCCCACCCCTCACCCCCACCACTCTCATTCTCCATCTCTACAAAAAAAAAAAAAAAAAAAAGGCTTTATTTCCAGTCTTCTCCCCAAATATAGTCAGTTAAGGAAGCATTTTCATGGACTTTTTTTTTTTTTTTTATGATAGTCACACAGAGAGAGAGAGAGAGGCAGAGACATAGGCAGAGGGAGAAACAGGCTCCATGCACCAGGAGCCCGACGTGGGATTCGATCCCGGGTCTCCAGGATCGCGCCCTGGGCCAAAGGCAGGCACTAAACCGCTGCGCCACCCAGGGATCCCAGATTTTTTGAATATTAATATTTGTATTACAATTTGATTTTTAGTAGTCATTGGAAGAACAATGATAGTGAACATACATGTGAACATAAATGTGAAACATTGACCTTATTCATCTTACAAAAACTCAAATAGAAGGTAAATAATACATATATGCTGATAGTGTTCAATGTTTTGACCATGATGATCCCTTAAATATATACTTAAAGATACATATTCTTAAGGAGAAATACTCTTTAAATACAAGGAATATGGTTAAATTTTTATCTGCTATTTTGAAATTATATAAAAAACCATTTAGTGTATTTTCTTTCTGCACTTAGAAAACTCACAATTATAAGAACTTCAGCTGATATATGTGAAGTGAAAGTGTTGGTTTACGATGGATGTAGCCATTTGTCCTAAACAAGTCATCAAATGAAATTTAATACATTTTTGAAGAAAACATATTGCAATAATTATTACTTTGGGGAGATTTATGAATAGAGTAGTGTGTCTTGCCATGAATCCCTCCCTTTTTAGTGCTCTTTTAAAATGTGTTCCAAAATAATATCAAATGTAATTATGCCTATTCCTTTAAAACTCACAATACTGAGATAGTCACTTAGTAGATGCTCTTGGGTTACTTCAGGTGAAAATGACAAAGGATCATCTTTGGTCATTTTGGTTTGATTATTTTAACTTCATAGGATTCATTACTGCACATAATATATCATGGGTTATCACATGTCAATATTCTCTAATCTTTGAGAAATTTTAAATTCATTTTCTCAACAGATTAAAGGGAATCAAACACATTTTTTTCCACTTGAGCATGAAGATATTCGTTTCTTTCTGGGTTCCATTAGCCATTTAACAGGTATTTTCCCCCAGGAAAATAAAATCAATAAATGTCTATAATTTATTATGAAGTACCATGGCCAGATAAAATATACTTGAAGCAAAAGCTGAAAAAAAAAGTCTTACTAAAGAACAAAAGTTGGTTTTATAAACACTTTCTAGAAATGGCTATTTTTCAAAAGGAAATAGACTTCTAACCAATCTTTGCTAGCAAATCCAATGTTATTGCCTTGATGTCAGGGAATGTCAAAGAAATATTCATCAAAAAAAAAAAAGAACAAAATAGATAAAATAGAATAGATAATCTGAAACAAAGTAAACAAAAGGGGGGAAATTGAAATCATAAATCAGAGCAAGAAGAATGAAATAATTGGGAACTGACAATTGAGATATAAAACACTGAAAAAGGGAAGTAAGTTCATATATTTCCTGACATGGTACAAAGGGCAACATTCAGAATAGAAACAGGCACTATTTTAATCAATCATTTGACAATGAGTTTATAAACAAGAATAGCAGGATAGAAAGGAACCCAAAGAGGGCCTGATAGAATTTAGGATGGCTTTCAAGATAGACCCAAAACTTTACTACTTTCTCCTAATTTTGAGAGTATTAAGTACACATTTCCCCTAGAATTGCATTTTTAAGTACACATTTTCCCAAAATAAAAAAACTAGAATAAATTCTACACATAGTAACGGCTCAATAAATGTTTGATTAAAGAATGAATTTAGAAGATCATTATATTTTATACATATGTTCATTCAAACAAGTGCTTGAGATGTTTCCCTAACTTTCAACTCCATTTTGCTGATGCTGCAAGAATCTAAATGATTGTGATCTTGACACGTATCAATAGCTCCAAAAAGGGTTTTTCTTTTCTTTTTTTAATTTTTATTTATTTATGTATGATAGTCACAGAGAGAGAGAGGGAGAGACACAGGCAGAGGGAGAAGCAGGCTCCATGCACTGGAAGCCCGATGTGGGTTTGGATCTCGGGTCTCCAGGATCGTGCCCTGGGCCAAAGGCAGGCGCTAAACCGCTGCACCACCCAGGGATCCCCCAAAAAGGGTTTTTCTATGTGGACTCAAAGAAGCACCATTTCACAATGTCTTTGATAAACTATACAAATAATGTCTAAGTCATCTTCATATCATAATATTTTTACAAAGCATGTTTTTTTTCTCTATAATTTTTAGAATGTAAGTTAATAATAGGAGGCTAAAAATCTTGAATGGCAATTTTTCTTTATATTAGGAAATATTACTGTTCAATAAACAATAAACAAACCAAATAACAAAGGTACCCAGGGATTCAGTTATATTAGTTTCTGTCCAAGTTTTACTGTTAATTTTTTGTATAATTACAGGTGACTCACTTAACCTCTCCCTATCCTTCATTTCCTCATCAGTAAAATTAAGATTAACAAACTGTCTTAATTTGGGGTTACTTTGATAATTATGATTGCCACATACTTTTTAAAGATGAAGGCTGAATGAACACCATGGTTTTTCAATTTTCAATTCCTTCTTAATTTAAATTAGGCTTAGTTTATCATATGAAAAGATAGGCGTGAATCCCAAGAGATTTGTATTAGGGGAAATATGTTTATGAAAAGCAGCCATTTTTTACATGATTATATAGTATGGCCCACCAGTTATATACATGTAAAACTCCTGGAAATATTTCATCAATAAGCAAATAATTCCGGGTTGTGTCTTTGTGTTGCCTGCAGAATGAAGACTCTACAGAATTAAGCTTTATATCCACAGCAAAATCAGATGTCCCCAGGCCTGTTCCTTAATTATGGACTTGCCTTACCATGAAATTGAAGGCAAGAAAGGAAACAAAACTCGTATCCTGTTACTAATAACTGGTCTAATGGCCAACCCTCAGGCCATTTACCTCTAATCCCTTAGACTATAAGGGCTCCACTAACATATCAAAGAAGAACCCCATAGGCTTGTCTGAGGGTAAAGGGTGAAAAGATACAGGATGTCTGGTCCTGGGACAATGAAAAAGCATTAAAGAGAAGGATCAAATGTGTTTAGGGATCCCTGGGTGGTGCAGCGGTTTGGCGCCTGCCTTTGGCCCAGGGCGCGATCCTGGAGACCCAGGATCGAATCGCACGTCAGGCTCCCGGTGCATGGAGCCTGCTTCTCCTTCTGCCTATGTCTCTGCTTCTCTCTCTCTCTGTGTGACTATCATAAATAAATTAAAATTTTTTTAAAAAAATGTGTTTATACTCCCTTGAGTCAACCAGACTTTTAGCCCAGCCCAAGGTACCTTGTAAGAGAGTCCTTGGGAAAAGAGGCAAGAGGAAGGAAGGTATCCATAAATTGTGTCTTCAGGTATCTTCAAAATAAGAAGAGAAAAGAACATGGAAAAAAGGATAAGAAAAGAAATAGGGTATGGTGTCCACTAAATTTGAGGGGGAAAAAAATCTGAGTCAGTGTCATCAACCAGGAATCCTGTCCTAATCTGGGAGCCAACAGGATGATGAAAGAGACAACAGAAACAAATTTCCCACTGGAACTAAACACAGTGATCAGAAAACAAGTGGATTATGTCTTCAGTGTCAGAGGAAAAGATAAAAAATACAAGGTGTAAAACAATTGATTTAAAAAAAAAATGTGTTGATTGCAAGGACACAGAAGACATTGGGGTTGTTCCCTTAAACAAGCAAGGGAAAATCTGAGTCTGTTATTTTCAGCTATTTTGCTTCTGACAACTAAACCAGAGTGATCAACTTTACTATTATTATTATGACTGAATTTTATGGGATGCTAGGAACAAGAACAAAAAAAGCACTGAATTTTGTGGAAATATGACAAGGAAAGGGGACAAAAAAAAAACGGGAATGAACTTCTATATTAAGGTTTTGATTAGAGCCATTTATTTACTTAACAGGTGGCATATAAAAACTGAAGCTCCATGACTTAAAACTGTAGGTTTTATAATAAATTTGGACACTTTTGTTTTCTATAAAGCATTTGCCTTGTCTGCTGAATCTGAAAGTAAAATGAACTTACTTAGTTGTGAGTTGATCTCACAAGTCTATTAAGTTACAACTTCTAGTTCTCCAAACTAATTATTATGAATCCTAAAAGCCAACTTTCACCCTGCTTGATGATTTAACATGCTTTATGATTAATTTTTCTACTTAGGCAATTGCCTCATCTTTTGAGAAGAAACAATTTAGCATTAAGCGACAGTGCTTTTTCTCATGTGGCTCTCTTTAATATCTGTGCCTGGATGACTCTTGCACTTCTTATCATTTCCACTACAGTAGTCAAATATCTGCAGAAATCTGGATTCTTTTATGAATTTAACAGGGACAGAGTTGGGAAAATGAATCAGTTTGACAAATGCATCTTTATTGGATTTTATGACTTATCCATAACTCTTCTAGAGACACTCTTCGGGAGATAGGAGAAATAAGCAGAGCATAAAAATATACCATTAAAATTCAAAATGTTGGATATAGAGTGAATATAAAACATCTAAGGGATTGTACAAGTTAGGGAGAAGAGTTAATAAAAATGAAAAAGATGAACAAAGTCCTTGGAGTCAGTTAATAATAGTAAAACAATTCAACACGAGGACAACAGGGTATGGATATAAATGTTTATGATGAAATTATCTTTCAAGATGCCAAATTTAAATTAAATGAAACCAGCAAAAGATTGCTTCTTATATCCTCAAACTCAAGATCGATGGAGAAAGATAGTGAAAGGATTGATAGAAGCATATGTAGCATTTGTAGAAGCATACGCTACTGCAAAAATTAATGGGGAAACAATGAAACTAAACGTTAGAGCTCTGCAGAGATGGAGAAGGTTCCAGACTCAGGGAAAATCACTCCTACCCTGATAATCAATAATGACAGTATTGTTTTCCATATGGAAAGAAAACCTGTGGTTTTAGTCATAGACTTATCATTGAAGTAAAGGCAACCAAAACAAACAAAAACCCCCAAAACCTGTCCTTTCATAATGATGAAATGAGTTGGTTAAATGTCTAAGGACCCTCCTGAAGATTTCCCACATGAGAAGAACCCTCTTCCTTTCTGAAATTTGTCCCACAGACGTCCGCTTGGATCTATGTTTTGTATAACTGCTCTAGGTTTTCTTATGCTCATACTAAGGCAGCGCGAAGAATCCCTGACTAGAATTTTTAAAACTCCTTTTCCTTATTGAATTTATTTTTTCTTTGTGAAAGTTAGTTCTGGGGGCACCTGGGTGGTTCAGTGTTGTCTAGTGTTTGAGCATCTGCCTTTGGCTCAGGGCGTGATCCTGGGGTCCTGGGATCGAGTCCTGCATCGGGTTCCTCACAGGGAGCCTGCTTCTCCCTCTGCCTGTGTCTCTGCCTCTCTGTGTGTCTCATGAATAAATAAATAAAATCTTTAGAAAAAAATTTTCAGTTAGTTTTGTACTGTTTGTATCTAATTACATTTCCAATTTTAAGCCTTTCTGATGGACGCAACAGACAAATCTGTAGTTAAATGTATATTTGTTATAAAATAAACCCGTTTTCTTTCTTTAAGTCACATTCAATGAACAAATACTTCAACAATACTCTAAAAGCATAGTTGCTTTTCAGTTATATCGGCAATATTAATAATTTTCAAACTAATTTGAGTTTAAGTTTTCTTTTATGCCCACCCACCAATTGTCAGGGGAAAAATATATGTAACATAGCAAGAGGGAAATTAGCCTATTATTTGCAAACCAATGAGTGTTGCATGCTAGTACTTGTGGAAAAGAAGAAAGAAGTCTGTTGTGCTCCTTCATGTGTGAATGCCTTCACTCCACAACAGCAAATGCACCCTCCAGAAGAAGGACTTCCGTTTATGGCTCTAATCAATTTTGTCCTTATGTTCTCTTCCTCCCAGCAACAGCTACTCCTTCTGACAGTCTCAGGACCACTGGATAACTTAGCACTCTCCTTTCTCCAACAGGATTTTCTTTTACAACCAGAAGAAAAACAGCCCCTTTTAGTGGAAGACTCTGCTTTTCAGTGAGCTTTGAAATCATCCTTGTTAGGATTTTTACAGTTATTTGCACAGAAAACCCTTTCTTCATCCCCAAATCTCCATAACACTAGCCCCCTATGCCTGTGGTTTTGCCTTGTTTAATCTAACAAGAGACTTGTTTTTCATGTTAACACACCTTTCTCTAATTGTAAATAACCCTGTGCAGGGCACCTGTCCCCCCTCTAGCATGATTTTATTCTACTTGCTGGGAAATTGATTCTTCTCTGGAGAAGAAGAATACTCCTATGAAAAGCAGTTAGCAATCTTTTAGATTTCGTTCCTGAGGTTCCAGAAAGCAAGCCAGTTTACCGAGAGCTAATTTGCCAAAAGTCAATTCACCCAGTATGTACTAAATGCCCAATTTATGGAACTTCCTCTTGACAGTCTCCCACAGATGAGGGATCCCCCTTTCATAGCCTCAGCTCTCACCGTGTGGTAGAGAAGTAAATGCAATAAACCTTAAAAGACTCTTAGCAAAATAAAATGGGAGCCAGATAACTAAACTTTATAGAGATCTTCAAAAGTTTCAGAAATCAAAAAAAAAATATATGCATTGCTCTAAATGTTATAAATGTTTAAAGAAACGTGCAAATGTATCTAATAGGTCATTCAGAAATTATCCCAATTGATAAACTTGATTTTGGTGAGTTGAATTTAGGCAAATAGATTTATATTTGAAGTTTCAAGGTTTTGGGTGTGGGGGGGTATATATTATCAATCTATAATTTTGAGGTTATCTATGTGAGAAGCCAAAGTGAAGACGAGGTCATAGGGTTCTTACCCAGAATACATGCGTACACCACTCCAGGTATCTCCTAATATCAAAATCAGAGCCTCTCATTTCCCCCAGGGTGGAGAAGGAAGGGAAACAGGAGAGCATAGGGTACTTCCTTGCCCTTCCTCTGTACCTTGGGGACCACACAAGCTCCTTTCCTTGCTGTAGGAAGACTGTGTTCATGAGAACACTCATCTAGCATCCGCTGCTCAAACAACTTTCCCAGTGCAAGAAGCACACAACTAGCTCAGCTCTGAGGACAAGGCTGCTTCAGGTGAGCAGAGTCCACTGGAAGCCCCCTCCCCCTGGGAGGCCAACTGTCCAGCTGAGTCCCTGGCCTACTCTGCTGGGTCTTTACTCCAAAGGATCAAGTTTGTTCCCTTGCTGGCTTTCTCTCTATTCTCCTTCCACTTCTCTAGTATCTAAATCTTAGTTCATTGCACCTTCAGATGGTGCAGTCATGTGACCAAATGCCTAGTATATCTAACTACTCATCCTACCAACCAGCGACCCTCTGTACCCTGCGCACACCAGGGCCACCCATCATGAGTCCTTAGGTTTATTCATCCATTCATTTTTACACTTTGAAGGACAAGGTTACTGTCCATCAGTTGTTACTGAAAGAGGCAATGAATTTCCAAGGCCACAGGCCTCCGCTCTAAGAGCCTGGCTGCTAGAATTTGGCTGCTTTGTATAACATTTGTTTTGGGGACGATAGACATAATCCTCCTACTTCTAGGACAAATATATCTTTTTGGTACTCAATTAAGGTGTGATAGTACTTCCTAGAAAGATGAAAGCCAGGGTATCTCTCATCCAACCAAAAATAAATGAGCAAAATCAGCCCTCTAATACCAAAATGTCAAAATATTAGCACGAGAGAATTACCATATAGCATTAGGCTAAAAAACAGAGGCAAATACTAACCAAAAAAAAAAAAAAAAAAAGATCTTTTTGGTTTGCATATGGCTTGCCATCTTCTTTAGTAATTGTTTTGGTTTGAATCTTTGCTTTTTCTTCTTCTTCTTCTTCTTCTTCTTCTTCTTCTTCTTCTTCTTCTTCTTCTTCTTCTTCTTCTTCTTCTTCCTCTTCTTCTTCTTCTTCTTTCTCCATCTCTTATTTTCTGACCCAAATCATACCACTCTCTCCCTTATACTTATTTCCTGAGTAACAGGAAAAATAACAACAGGAATAGTAATATATGAGCCTAATGAATATCAGGCCATAATCTTCACTAGAGCTCTCTGAGATAGATGTTGTAGTTTTATTTGCTGATAAGCAAACAACAGCGCAGGAAGGATGTGTAACTTGCCTTTGGTCACACAGCAACTAAGACCAAAGTCAATGTTGGAAACTAGATGTATGTGAGCCAAAAGCCTGTGGTCTAAACTTGGTTTTTACCATCTCTCAAGACTATAAACTTGAGATCTTTTACCAACTTCCATAACACTAGAAGTAAATATATTTAAGGTAAAGTTTTTCAAGAATCATCTTTGTCAGATATGCTTTCTGTTTGCTCTATTACAGGTATGCTGCTCCAGCGAATGCACAATATCCCCCAGTGTAGTCCAATATAAGCCTATCCTATTTTTGAAATTGCATCTGAGCAGTGGATGTTTTTAGAGATAGTTTGTAATCAGCCAATGCTGGTGGCTCTGCTGGTTATGAGTGGTCCACTCTGACACCAAGAAAATGCACTCCAATTCCTTTGTTGCTGCAGAGCAGTAGCTTGGTGTAGAGCATCAACTCCATGTAGAGCATCAGTCAGAAAGGAAGAAGCAGCTATGTGACTTCCATGTCCATCCAGCAATCTCAAAGACAAGCACATGTTGAAAACACTATTTTCTGATCAACTTTCTGAAGCAGTCATAATAAGGCTTCTACTTAGAGTTTTTATTTCCCCTGGTTTGTTTAAGTGTTTCATAGCTTGGAGATGGTCACATCCCTCCCAATAAGAGAATCTGAAAGAACCAGGAGAGTCAGTAAGCGTGAAGTGGTTATGTAATTTCAATCTTTGAGGTTTCTGTTTCAGATTATTTGTGAGTGAAGGTTTGGTCCTTTTCTGAGCAACTGAGGCAGAAAATCAACATTCACTGTGTCTTCTCTCTCAAAAACTATTGTTTAAATAGTATTAGAATATGGTGCAAACATATCTACTCTTTCTTCAGGTTTGTTGGACCTGGGATTCTTCTTAGGTCATGGGGTTAAATATATGCATGGACTATAACTGATAAACTACACAAGTGTTATCAGAGTAAAATACTGGTATTTTCCACAACCAGCAATCAACTGTTATCAACAACGTCACATCAGCAGAAAAAACTTCTATCAAGATAGGCACAGTCATCTGGCAAAATGCCTAAGATAGCAGAGGAGGAAATAGAAGACGTGCAAATGAAGGGACCTGTTAACAGACAGGTTCTGGATGCAAGTGCCAGAGTAAGCATGAATGCAAGAAGAAGAAGAGATAAGAAAGAAAAAGAGGATTAAGGAGAATGGAGAAGGGTCTACATGAGGAAAATGAGTGCAGACTCTGGGAGAAAATATTAGAGACGTGATAAAACCAGCCCCTTCTGTAAATTCATGGTCCCCATCATCTCCTTTGTTAGCCTGGGAACACGCCCTCCTCATCGTAGAGGCTGGAGTGAATATCCCTCCGTTGTGAGGTGTCTTGTAGCCCACGACCCCTTCATCCCTCTCACGTGTGAACCCTGTAAAAAGGATCCTGGTCCACCTTCCTATTCCCAGCCCTTCCCTCTTGCTGCTCCGTGGTGCTGCCATGTGCTCACCTGCATCACCATCACCCCACGGTCTTCTCTACCCATCCCTATGATCTCTCAGTTACTGCCTTACTCTCGTCCTGCAGAATTTCACACTGTTGGCTCCTCACTTCCTTTTCAAAACTGCTCATTCTTGATTTCCTCTTCTCTCCATTGTCTTCTGATGATCTGATGGCTCAGTTTGTTCTTCAAGTCTTCCTGCCTCACCCCTTACATATTGTTTCTGACAATTCCACCTTCGACCTGTGTTATTTCCCGTTAGCTTGAGGCGTGGGGATCACCCGACCTTTAACTCTCACTATATTTCCGATGAATTCCAATCAGTGACCGTAGCCCAACCATGCTAGCTCCAGGTTGAACTGCGTATGGTACACATCTACCAGTGGAATTGGCATAGGAAGCCAATTCCTTTGCCAGGTTCCTTCCTATTCTCTATGTAGGAGAGAAAGGAAGGATCAAGTGTCCTCAATCATCTGATTCACCAACATCAATGATTTCATGCCAACCAGAATTCAATTTCCTCTATCCCATCTGCAAGTGACCTAGAAAAGTTGCTTAACCCTCCTTGCTGTAAGTTTCCTACCTCCAGTGATTGCAGTAAGAAATAATGAGGAAATGCTTGTAAAGGTAAATAGCTCATTACTTGACACATAGAAAACACTCATCGTAATTATTAGTCATTCGTGTTTTAGAAATCGGGATGGGGAGGAGGAAGAGGAAAAGAAGCAAGGATACTATGGAAGTCTAATTTAAGTAAATCCATTATAATGCAGGTTTCATTTTGGGGATCCAAACACCATAAATCTGTAACCCATGAGTGAAAACCACTCAGGTAACATTATGATGGTCTCGTATCCAGTTCTGAGCTCCAGCATCTACATATCTCATGAGCACTCACACTAAGTTCCATCTGCAGGAAAGATAAAATTGGCCAAGCCAGGAGAATGTTTAGGACTCTCCAGTGTCCAAGACTCTGCATCCAAGTGATTAAGTTCCTCATGAAAGCCTTGATCCCCTTTCCTACTATTAGTGAAGCTCCACTTTCTATCCCACTGCGAAGTTCTCCCTTCCAAGAAGCTGAAGCTGATTGAAGTCAAAAGGACTTGGGTATAAGTGAACAGACAGCAGCTCTTTGCTCCCACTTTCTACCTTCTCTCCACCCAAGGGCTTTCTTCTCTCCTTTCCTTTGAAGACAGAGGTGCTGTACACTGATGAGGCAAGCCTTCAACCAACATCTGTGATGAAATTTGGAGAACTCATTTGGATTTCAAATACACTGTCTGCATTATCAGCCATTAGGTAATCTGCCAAAAATAATAAGAGATTCCTTTCCACAGAAAGAAGGCGCTAATGATTATCTTCAGATTTCTACCACTTGCTTTACTGTGATGTAGCTTGTCTCTTTTTGCTACTCCAATTTCATTTTCATGAACTCTGCTTTTTGAAGTTTTTGTCAAATAGTAAAAGATTCAAATAGAATACCATTGAAGAGAGCAGAGAACAGCAAAATAGAGTCATCACCAGCTCCTGATACATTAATTCAGGCTTCTGTCTTTGTGTTACATCCTCACCATCTTTCAGGAAGTAGAGAAAAGCACCTATACTCACACTTCCCAAGATTATGTCAGAGATAATGATCACTTGGATGATTTTCTCCTCATCTGAAGGGAAAGCTTCAGAAGTGTTCTATATTGCTACAAAACAATCAATATTGGGCAAAACTGAACTATTTGAAATAGCCAAAAAGAAGTAAGGAGTCAATTATTATTTTTTATAAAGATTTTATTTATTTATTCATGAAAGACACACAGAGAGAAAGGCAGAGACATAGGCAGAAGGAGAAGCAGGCTCCATGCAGGGAGTCCAATGTGGGACTTGATCCAGGACTCCAGGATCACGCCCTGAGCTGAAGGCAGACGCTTAACCGCTGAGCCACCCAGGCATCCCAGTAATGAGTAAATTAAACTGCATTTGGTCCCCATGAGTAGAGAGATGAACATGTTGCTTGTTTGAAAAGGGATGAGCAAGCAGAACAATGGGCAGGCACCAATACTGTGCTGCATTTGTCAAAGGCATGGGCTTTTGCAAACACTCAAACTGTGACCCAAATATGAAAGGTGTAGTTTGATTGAAGAGTGGATCCTGTGAATGTTTTCTTTAGTGATAACTGGTCTATTCTCTTCTTTTTCTCTAATCTTAAAGGAAGGAGGGTTAGGATGCTTTTCCCGAACAGAACCAGTTGTGGCTTGATCTATCATCCCATATAACCCAGCCATGGGGAATCCATCTTACTTGATTAATGAGAATAATAATGTGCCACTCTCCTGGAGAAAATAAATGAAATTGGATAATGACCTATCATATGACGGTATTCTGCATAGAGTCCTGCTAAAGTAGTCATTGGAATAACACCTGATAATTAAAATGTGTCTCTAGCTTAAAGAGCATAATAGTAATTGTTTCTGCCCTTTACTTTCCTTCAAAGTTCAACTTTATTTTTTTATTTATTTTTATTTTTTTATTTTTCAAAGTTCAACTTTAATTTCACCTCCTCCGTGAAGCATTCTGTGATTTTCCTAATATTGACTGTGAATTTTTCTTCCTGTAAAGATCACACGATATTAATGACACCATTGATATGATTGTTGTTCATCCATTTATCAGCGGATGGACAGGAGGGTTGTGTTCACTCTTTGGCTACTATGAACCTTCATGTGCAAGTTTTTACATAGATGTATGTCTTCCCTCCTCTTGGGTGTGTGCTTAGGAGTGGAAGTGCAAGTGTGGTAGACAGAAACAGAGATCCTCAGATATGTTCACAGCCTAATTTCAGGTAAATGGGAAGGGTTGCCCATGAAAGTAAGATTGCTAATAAATTGATCTGAAGATAGATTATCCTAGATTACCCGTGAGCCCAATCTAATCACATGTCCATAAAAGTGGAGGAAAGAGACAGAAGAGGCTGAAATAACCTATTATGAAAAGAATTCAACCTAGCACAGCTTACTCTGAAAATGGGGACGTGGGGAGGATGGGCAGGAGCTTAGGAATGCAGACAGCTTCTAGAAGAGGAAAAGCCGAAGGAAGTGGTTCACCCCTGGAGCTCCTATAGAAGACATGCAGAACGTGAGTTGTGTGAGAATTCAGAGCAGTAGGATAATAGTGTATGTACTTGATAAACCACCACGTTTGTGGTGATTTTTTTGCAGGGGCAATGGGGAATAAGACACAGGTAATACAATACCTGTAAGCATAACTGCAAAGGAATTGCTAAACTTTTTTCAAAGCAGCTGCACCATTTTGCATTCCCACCGACAGACAAGAGTTACATTTCTTCTTACATTTCTTCACCTCTTCACCAAAGCTCATTATTGCTGGTCTTTTTGAATATAGCTGTCCTCATGGGTATGAAGTGCTATGTTGTCATTTTGATTTTTTTTTTTTCACATTTCTTTAGCAGGGGGAGGGAGTTTGTACTTTTTTCCTCTTAAACACCAGCACCAAGTATTTTTCTAGGAAATAAAAAAAAATGTACTTTCAAAGATAAATAACAATTTAAAAAGTAAAAGTAAGCTTTTATAAAAATATGGAAAAATATCTAAACAATTTGCAAAATTTGTCACTATCAAGAGTGGACTTTATTGAACACTGTTTCCTGCAGGAAATCTCTCTGTGAGAGATTCACTGTCTTACTGGCCCCATCTCTTTAAATCTCCTGGATTCATACTCTCTTATGTAATGTTTCAGTTTCTCTCAATAAAGAGGGGTGCCTATTTTCCCAATCCTTGTTTCCTCGTGACTTGCCAACACAATGTGGCAGAGGAGGCAGCGTGTCCTTCCCAACCCTAGGACTCAGGAGGCTTTGTGCGGTGCTGTGTGTTTCTGTCCCTCAGCCATTGCTAGGAGGATGAGAAACATGTGGAGTATAACCAAGGGTATTTAGGCATGTGCTTCAAAACTTCCTGAGGTTTTTAAAGCACATTTTCCAGATTTAAATTGTCAGTGAAGTCTTTGACTAACCAGGCTTGTTTATTCGGTATGTTAAGTTACTCGGGAAGCCCAATAAGGATAGACCTTATTAATAGACCTTAATAAGTCAAACCAATAAGGATAGACCTCAGGTTATGTTTGGGTAAATGCTCTAATTATCCCAGAGATATGACATGCAATTCCTAAAGTTTTAATATGTTCTGGTAAAAGATCATCTCTTAACATTCCAATTATTAAAATGTTACATGTCACAGAAATACCGGGATTTCCTTGCCAACTATATATGAGCTCTCATCAGATCTTTAACCATGTCCATTTCAGAGTTTTTGTCATTTGTAATTGTACTTATTCTCTTGCAAAATGTGCTTCATCTTCAAGGGGATTTATAAAAAGGACTTTTAGGACAAATACAGGTTTTTAGTATCATTAAAATCATAAAGCTAAAATGGGTAAGAATTTCCAGAACTAACTAAACTGAGGAAGATTATAGTTTGTGACTCTTGTTTGAAACATTACTGATTCTCTAATCTTTGCTCTTCCAGAATCTCTAATCTTTGCTCTTCCAGAATCTTGCTCTTAAGATATCTATGACTTACAGAAATGTGATAGAATATTCATTTTTGAACAAATTGAAGCATTTAACTTTTCTCCCTACCTGAACTCTCTGAAATTCAAGAAGTCTCTGAATATTCCTTCTTCCATAGCAACCATGTCGTTTGCATAGTTCTCCTTGTAACAGGACACCCTTGGAAACATTGGTTATTATACCAAGGCTTTGACTGGAATGTCATATTTGAGAGAGAGAAGCATAGACTCAGATATGATCAGACAGCTTTAAGGAACTGAGGTTGACTTTGACACCTGGAGCCATAAGTCCCCTTGGAAATATTGGCCTGATACCTGGTTACAGAGATCCCAGCGGCAGGTGAGTAACGACTCTTATTCCTGGCAGGTACAGGGACCTCAGGATGCTTTGGGTACCTCGTGAAGAGGAATTCCCCCAAATCTACAGGAATTGCAGGCACATCTGATGGCAAGTACTGGGCTTGGCTTCTGGCCTGGAGAGGATACTGAGAGTTCAATCTAGATTCCTTATAAAAGATTCCAGCCAAGCAGATTCTGAATCTACATGATCAAACGTTATTCTTGCTGAGCTTATAAAAAATAATTAGAACAAGTTTGTTAAAATTGGACTTGTTTCACAAACAAATTAGTCTTGATTTGGCTATCTCTGGAAATGAAAGTGATTATAGAGAAAAATTATGTTTCAGTAGCACATCTTTGTAAATATTAAATTTTTTCTTAAATATCTGGCTATGGCTCTCCAACTAAGGTTTCCAGTCTTCTCCCATCTCTTGACTTAAAGTCACTAAAAACTAAAATGTCTTTTTCCTAAAAGCTCTAAAAACAAATGATGGAAAACTTGTAAAATTTCAGAGAAATTGCCACAATAGCTCATGTATGGATAATCTTCTTGCTTGTTATTCAGTGGGGATAATAACAGGACCCCAGTGGCATATGATTATTTGAACTGAAAAATAGGATTCTCCAACAATTGTATAACTCAACCATCACCTTGACCAGTTCTATGTAGCTGGGATAACAAAATCGCTCCTTAAAAGCCAGAGTGTACCCCCGCCCCGTGGGGCTAACCATGGACTTGTGGAGATGTTGGATGATCCCACTTTCCTTATGATTGCATTGGATGATGCACTTGGGGATGTCCTCATCTCCTGAGACAAGTCTTCTTCCATTTGCCAGAGATTTCTTGTAATTAGGATATTGTTAACGCTGGACCTCAAACAAAGGGAGCTTCTGGATGGTTTTATTCCTTTGTCATATTTATCCTGAAGCAACCTCTATTGATATAAAATTGCAAATGGAGGCTTTAGCCAAGTGTACAACAGCCACCTTTAACCAGACCCAACTCGTGGTCACCCACACATTCAAAGGGTGGCCATCCAAAACCAAATTGCGTTTGATATTTCACCGCAGTTCAAGGAGGCCCAGAATTAAATGACTGGCTCCTGACAGGACCCAGTGGCTCTGTTCCTCTAACTTGTGGCCACAGCTTCCTCCAGGCTGGTAGGCCACTGGATTCTGTGTTTCGCCTGGATGCACAGATATATTATTAAAACCATTACCAACCCAGCCAACCTTCCAAATTTAAAACAACAGTGGTGACCCTCTGTATTTCATTGATTTGACCGCCTAGCATCCATCTTTGTTCCCTCTTTGGGACTGGATGATGTTGTTTGGAACATGGAAGCTCTTGATAAGTACACAGTCGAAGCCCTCAATGACACTAGGAATAGTATTTCCCTATTAAAGACTAAAATAACGCAAATACATAAAAATACATAGATTGGCATGAGATGCTCTAACTGCTATACGCAGTGAAACGCATGCTAACATAACAACAGGATGCTATGTGCACGTTCCAGATTACCGCAGAAATATTTCTGGATTTCTAACTGACGTGGATACTCAAGATGGTGCTTTAAGCAATCCCTCTCTTTCCTTTTGTGACTGGTTAAAACTCCTGGACTTCAGGAAAGTTGT
This sequence comes from Canis aureus, assembly GCF_053574225.1. Lineage (NCBI taxonomy): Eukaryota > Metazoa > Chordata > Mammalia > Carnivora > Canidae > Canis > Canis aureus. Next base: position 45,671,099 of record NC_135637.1, read on the forward strand.
GGTCAACTATCAAAGGTCTTATGCAGGCTTCTCTTTCTCATAATATTATTAATCTAATTTTGTTGTCATTTCCATTGTCTCCCTGCCTGGTGCCAAGACTTTCCCAGACATGACTTCCAACTACTCAGGGAGGCTCATGTGTGTTTTCCATGTGGGATCCAACTGCCTCTCTCATTCCCAACTCCCCGATATGGTTCCTGACTGACACACAGTGACGCACAGGCAGGGACCTCTCTTTGCCCCTGTTCAGCAGGAAGAAGGTACAGAAGATGAGAACTCCCGCCTTCAACAACTTTAATGATTTAAGGGTCAGAATTTTTCAGGGGGAAATGATGAGGGAGCAGAAGGCCTCTGAGGACCAAGCCCAGGCTAACATTCCACAAACTCCCACTCCCAGGTGGGATGCCTGTGATGTTCCCCAGCCCCCCCGCCAGCCCCCCCCCCCCCCCCCCCCCCGCTGGCTGCCCTAAAGCCAAGGGAAGGGACAACAAATACTTGTGTGAATCTTGACAGATTGTCTTCATTCAGCCAGCCTTCCCTTCCCCCAAGCTCGGTGGGGGTCTGAGACCACAAGGGCTCCTCAGATGTTTTCTGAGCTTGCCTTGTACTTTTTCTACATGTGCCTGCAGGCTTCTAAATTCCTCAGCACATAGAAGTGCTTTGAAATTCCCTAATGTCTCCAGGAAATCCTCCCAGGCTCTTCTTCTCTGGCTTTAGGATGGGCTGGGAAACATCTCAAGGACAGCCCCAAGCAGTTGCAAGTTGTCCCCTCCACTTCCAAAGCTCCCAGCAGCACCTGCACTTTTCCAGCCCGGATGAGGTCTGAGTTAGTGAAACAGAAACAGGTGCCTGTGTGGGAACTTCCGGTGAGAGCAAACAAGGCCACCGTGTGTGCACAAGGCAGGCTCTGCTCCTAGAACCAGGGCCAGCGTTCCCATTGGGCTCTCCATCCAGCTGGGGGGACAGGCTGGGGGCACATGGAAACATCACGGAACTTTCCTACCAGCTCGAAGTTGCCTTTTTCTGAATCCAGCAGTAATTAGCTTGGTTGCAGTAAACTTTGTCTCCTAGACTTTTGACAAAGTTGGCTATGACAGTTTCTGGATACTTTTCAACGTTTTTGTATTTTTTGTATTGGTTTACGGGAAGTAGGAGCTGCCTTTTCTGTCATTTTTCTGATGTCACTGACATCTTTTTTTTTTTTTGAAAGGCAAAATTTTATGCCCAAATCATTTATTATTGTATGGTAAAAAAAAAAAAAAAAATCTGTGAAGTCATCTGTTTCCAGGGATATTAAAATGGAAATACACATTTTCCACCCTGTTCAGGGCCATAAAAATAAAAGATAATAGTTACCAATCGTGCCCAAGTAACCTCAGAATTTTGCAATATTGACAGCCTTTAAAAATTCAGACTCTTTCTATTACCCTTGTATGTCATGTTAGCCTTAAGAAGGGAATCATTTATCACAAGTATCTTATCATAAAAATCAAGACAGAAGTATGAAATAGTAACAAATATGTGATGACAAACATGTTCGAGTATGAACTGGCACGTGGGCACATGTACCCTGTTTATACCCAAGGTCAACCCTTGTGGCGAGGAGCAAACACCCAGCACGTGCACACCTGCCTTCAGGAAACTGTCTTCACTGGGTATATACAGAGTATGATGTGAGTTATGCTCAGCACTAACTGGGAAGATAGGATTTTGATCCCCTCGTTAATACATTTGAGAACAACATGGCTTTTGAATTACCAGCATTCTCTCATCATGGGCCCAAGGTTTGGATCTGCTAATGGATATTGGAGAATATTTCATCTTGGTCTGGCCACTCTCCTCCCTTTCTGAGAGAGGGGACGAGGAGGCCCGGACAGGTAGCCTGGAAATCGATGGTGACGGTTTGGGCAGGAAGAGCTGCACCCTGCCCTCTCTCGGGGCGTCCCAGGCAGGGGTGCTGGCCAGGCCCAGGGGGGCCTCAAGAGCTGCCCTGGCCTCTGCACGTGCTGTGACATCAGAGAGGTGAGACTGGCCCAGGCGACACACGACGTTCCCGTTTGTCTTCATGAGGCAATAGCTTATAGTTTTTACACCTCCAAGAAAGCTGGAGGTGTTGGCCAAGAAGGAGCAAGAGGGTGGGAGAAAGAGAGAAGATGTGTGGCATTGTCTTGGGTCATGACAGGAGGGACTGTGGAGGAGTGACTGTGAGGACCAGGCCGGAGACTGTGGAGCTTGGGCACGCACTACCTCGGGCAGATGCCCACAGATGGTCAGGTGAGCCCACCTGACAGCCCAGCCACAGTGAGTGACAATGATGGGACAGTCAGTGACGGGTTTACATGTCACTAAACAAAATCCAGCACATACATCAAAGATACTGTCTGGCCTTGGCAGAAGAGGCACTTCGCAACAATTGACAGAAAAAGAATATTTCTTTTGCACACCTGGGTACACGCTTTATAAAAGTAAAACATTCTGGACTAGAAGAAATCTTAAAGCTTGGATTTAGCCCATAAAGGAGCCCAAGCCTGGTGAGGTCAGGAGACTTCACAGACCTCCTCAGGGAGTTAGCGACCCCCGGGCCTAGTGTCCTGTCCCCACTTCACACTGTCCTCTGTAAGCTGCACCACAATCATCCGTTCACAGAGAGGCCTGGCAGCAGCTGTGAAGACACTGCCCCAGCTCACCAGCTTTCTCCTCGCTTCCAGACTGTTCAGAACGTGCCATCTGGGTATTAGAAGCCATGTCTAGTTCCAGGCTTGCCAGAGGCAAGGAAGAGGACACATTGGTATCATCATGACTCAAAACAAGCAGTTAAGACCACTTTTGAATATTTTATCATCAACCTGTCTAATGGATACTTTTAAATTGGGTAGAAAGTCAATCTAGAATAACTGTGACTTAAATCTGAAATGACAAATGTACTTGGCAAAAATGCAAATTGCAACTAGAAAGCAATCAGACCAGATATTTTTCCAGACACTTGTTAAAAAAAATATTTTTTATATAAATGCTTTCATACATGCCATTTCAAAGTTTTATTATTAGACTGTTTCTTGCAGGTAAGAGTGAATAAAACCCTTTCCTGTCCTTCTGATTATTTGTTACAATTGTGTAACTTTGTACAGAATTGTACAATTCTGCATAAGCAGAAGTATGAGCATGTGCAAAATCTTATAAATTTTGTGCATTTTTTTGTATTTTATATCATACTAATTTTGATAATTTTTCTGATCTAATAACCTTCATTTCCTAACTTCAAGTCTGACTTTTTTCCTACTTTTAAGCTTTACGTGTTTCACATGTGGCTCCTTCTAAGCCATTCTTTCCTAAAATTGATAAGTGGATATTTTATCTTATGTAGTCAATAATACTTAATTTAGTTTTCTTTTGGCATATTTCTAGAAGTCGCCTATTCATTCTACTAACCACAGGAACCATAAGTAACAGTGAATAAAAATCAGCTCATGCAAATAATTTTTATACCCATCAGGACATTTGATACTCAAAACAATCTAGTAAGGTGGAAATCATTGAAAAAATAAGAATAACAGTAGTTAACATCAGAGTATTATTGACAGGTGAGTTTATTTATCATTCTCAATTAAAGATGATTTAAAAAATTGGGGGGACTTTAAATTGCCAAGGTCAGATAGCTGATATCCCATACATATTTCAACTCAAGTGTTAACAGAGAATATTATTTTAGAATAAACGCATCTTCAACATGAACTTAAGAAAAATACTTAATGAATATAAAGTGATAATGAAAAAATTCAAGGTGACATTCTTCAATCATGAGTAGAGGGAAAAAACCTGAGTTAGCAGTATTGCCCAGAAAATGTGCGTCCACTTCTCTGATCATGCCAAGAGGCCACCACAGGCTTTGAGAGTGATGTGGTGGTAGGAGATGCTCACGAGGAAAATGAAGTCATAAAGCCTGTCCTGGGAGTACTGTTCTGAAAAAGGCAGCTATGTGCTTAGATAGACAGCTGCGAGGGCCCAGTGGTTAGATTCGAGGATATTTAACCTCTCTACATCTGAACTTTGAAAGAAGCGTGTATTGGGATCCTGCTTTGGGGTAAGATGCAGCAGGGTGCAGTATCCCAAAGTTGCCCTGCAGAACACAAATGCACAACAAAAATAAATCTTATTTTAACGACACTGGAGAGCTGTAAATGCAGCAAGGATCCAATGCACTAAATTCAGGAAAGGAAAGAGCCCTTCCAGGCACTTCCTGTCACTTTCCCTCCTTTATTTTTATTCATAAGATTTATCACTGCCCACATTACACAGGGCAGACACTTACTTGAAACCCTTACAGCCAAATATCTTTGAGAATTCAGGCGTTTTCTACCTTAGAAAAGCAATACAGTGCATATATTCTACTTTTATTGTGTGCCCCACAGGACCAGGGGCAGCAACCCCAGATCAAGCGCATTAATATTTCTGTAACTAAGATATGACTATTCACTGTAATTGTGAGGAATAAAGATTATAGATGGCCTTTTGTTGACTTAGGCCAGGAGAAGCCAGAGGAATTATGCAGAAGTTTTGGTCTTCTGGGGTTTTTTATTTCAGAATTGTGCCATAGAGAGCATGGAGCATGATATTTTTATCGTTGTCATTAAATGTCCATCTGTCCCACTAAATAAATGCATGTCCTGTGGGGACAGGGACCTTTCGAATGTGAACTGTGTAGCCCAGATTCTATGACAGCCCATGACTCGTGAGAAGCTCTTAGTACATGAATAGATGACACTTTGCAAAAGGGACGCCCAGGAAACTAACAAAAAATGGAGCTGCTTTGTCAACCACAAAACAAATCTGAGTGCTTTTCATTTCTTCATCAGTATTGAGTCATGAGTAACAAGACTTTTCAGCTCAGCAGATTTGGGTATCTTGAAAAGTTACAGTCCTCCTTTATATTGAGACATGAACAACTCAAATGCTTGATGTAGATGGAGCCTGGAGAATCATGGCAAAATAACGTCTCTAACATTTCCTACTAAAAAGAGGGAAGTAATTTCCTTGTGAAGATGATCTCTATAAGAGCTCTTCACTTAAAATGCACCAATTCTTCCTGAAGAATGGTGGTTTATAAACAGGATTCTATCAACTGTTTATGTAGTAAAATTACAAGGAATAGGGGTCATCCCAAAACAGAAATATGTACTAACAGCACATTCAGCAAGAGAAAATTGGATGAATATAAGATTCACATTGTATCCATTAAAAGACATTTCTTAATACAAAATATCTCAGCTTTTCATTCTATTGCAATCTTCCTGTTAAATTAGATCCTGAGAGGTCACAGAACTTATGCCTAAATCACACGGCACTGGAAAGTGGAAAAGCTATAGGAGTCAATTTTTTAAATAAACATAAATGAGCAAAATTTATAAAAATGCACCAATCAACGAGTCTTCATTTTACCTTCTGGGAGTGTATAAAGTCTGTTGCCAAGATACACAGATGAAGATAATGCCCGTGACGTTGTCCCCGAGTTTGCAGCACATGTTTTTCTCTTCTTAAGCAGGCAAAAATGATACAAGAACGTCAACTGCCACAAAAGCACATTTTTCTGGTAATAAGAACTGAGACAGGAAGAGAGCCAGTCTGAGCTGGTAAAGAAGTTGGGGCTTGAACAGAACTGTCACTGCTGCTCAGGGCTTGGTCAGTGGGAGCCACAGAAGGAAGTCTCCTGAGGAAGAGAAAGCATGTGCAGATGTACCACCAGCAAGCCCAGCATGACAGAAGGCAGAGGCCTAAGCCAAAAACAGCACTCAGCTCTGGTTTCTGGTGTGTCCACCTAGGGAAGGACAATACCAGAGGTTAAGCATTTACATCTCCCAGACCTTTCCCAGGTTTTGTCACAGTGCTTTGCATGTACTTACGCCCTTGCTGGATGAGCAGCCTGTAACTGAACAACCCTACTGTATATTCTCTTTGCCAACATAGCCTTCTTCTGACCACACTGATTTGGGGGATAATCAGTAGAAGAAGAAATGCAAGATAGCCTTGAAACAGTATTTAAATAGCATCATCCCTATGAAAAAGGCATCTGATCCCGTCCACATTTACAAACGTAATGCAGCGTTTGCTGTATACTGCTCTACGTACACATCATGTTGCTTAGAAAACCCAAGACCCAAGCAGAAAGCACATGATGGGAAGGCGGCAACGCAGTGAATGTGGCCTCTGGAAGTTGACCAGTAGGAGTCCCAGAAAGGCATTACTGAATTAGTAATCATAAGCAAATGACCTGATTTCTCAAAGCCTCAATGTATCTTACATGACAATTATAAATAAATCCAATGAAGCACTCAGGACAGAGTCTGGCCTATAGTTTGAGTTCAACGTGTGTCAGCTGTTGGTATTATCACTACGAATCGGCTTTCCTGCTATTTTTTTTTTAAGATTTTATTTATTTATTCATGAGAGACACACAGAGAGAGAGACAGACAGAGACACAGGCAAGGAGAGGGAGAAGCAGGCTCCATGCAGGGAGCCCGACGTGGGACTCGATCCCAGGTCTCCGGGATCAGGCCCTGGGTTGAAGGTGGCACTAAACTGCTGAGCCACCAGGGCTGCCCTCCTGCTGAATATTGTTCAATACTTTGTAACAATTTCTAAATATTTTAAGTTTAATTAGCGACATTAAAATAATAGAATTTACTAATTGGAATTGGAATCGTCTTGTCATTTTAATAATTCATACAGTCTTATATAAGTTTCTACTTCATAACAAAAATTATTTTCAAATGTCACATCCGTTATCCTACTATGCAGGAATGAACTCACCTTTTTTACTCCTTATCTTAGAGCATGCTACATGAGGTCACCAATGTGCAAAGCAGCTCCTTCCCCGGGCAGCCCTTGCAAAACAACACACCTGCTTCAGAAACATCAATGCCAGCAACAGACCTCAGGAATTGCAGTTATTTTACAAGAAATGGGTAGCTTGAAGAAATGAGAGGTAATGAAGGTGGCTGCAAAGACTCATCTTATTTTGCAGCCAATGAAATTGCTTAAGTGTCAAGTCTGGATGTTTCTCTATTAATAAACATTTCCAATTACTGAGGAATTTGGGTATTGGCTTCAATTTGACCTTTATAGTAGAAACGCATATAGCTTCCAGGACTTGACAATAATGACAACTTCTAGAACTTCAACACGGATTTCTTAGGATCCTCATTTTGACACCATGATACGTAGGACATGTCTTGCCCAGTGGGAAGGAAACATCTTTCAGATAGAAAGCCGTTTCAGCTGCCAGAACAAAGTATGTCTCACCCTAGCAGCAGCCCTGTATGCCTCTCCTGCTCTGGACTGCTCGAAGGGGAACATAAGTGTCATGTATCCCATATTTTGAGGGAAAATCCCAACCACACACACCAAACCTTCTGACAATAAATCCATCAGTTCTCATGCACTATAATACTAAATAGAAATGAAATTTTCATTATAAGATACCAAAATCACATTATTTTCTACTCCCTAATATTAACCCACAAGTCTGCCGCAAGAATTATGTGAGGATTTTTGCTCATGGTTGTGAAGAGAAGTGGGACTTATGTGTGTGGAATTCTAGGTTTCTATGACCTTTAATTATTGTTAAATATGTTGAGAATAAACACAAATTATTATTTGTGGACTTTCCTTAATCTGTATCTAACAGTTACCTTCTATGTCACTTACTACTGCAAACTGTTGAGAGATTTCCTCTTAGTTAACCTTGACTCTATCAGCATCATCTATAAGAAAAAAAAATAGTAACTAACTATAGGCATTAATATATTTCTTATTGGATTTATACTGTTAGTCCCTTTCCAAAAAAGGCTCTGAGGAAGCTAGCCTTTAAACAATTCCTTTCAATTTATAGAACAGCTTCATACGACTTTTTTCTTAGATGGTCACAACAGCCCTATGAATGAATTTCTTATTATTGTGAGAAATTTGTGATTGGAAAAATGTCTTGGAGTGGTCAAGTGGCTGGTCCAAGATCATATGGTCTCCAAATTCCACAGCCAGAACTCCAGTCAGGGTTGGCTTAATCTGGAGGCTGTACTGGATGCTTTCCACTCCACCATACCCCTCCACACATTGGAGATTAGATCTTTCCTATGTAATTAAGCTTGAGTCCATCACCAGGGACTCAGAATTACCAAGAATTTAAGAACATGCTAAATTTCTAATCATCCTACAAGCCTTAGACCTTACTTTGTCCCAAGTAACAAAGTCATCACCGGACAGCTGGCACCAAACTCTTCCAACACAGCAGCAAAACCTGCTCTTGAATCAGTCAGAAGCCCTTATGATCCTGGCTTGGGACATGGTGACCAATATATCCAAGCAGAGCTAGTAGACTTCTACAATCTCAAATTCTTCGTCTAGTACATTTGGATATGAATCTGATTGCTTCCAGCTTTGTCAGCTATGTTAGTAGAATCATTCATGACTTTAAAATCCCCCAAATAGTATGGAAGGCCAGTTCCAGGGAAATATAGTGTATTGTCTAACAATAGCAACCAAGACTGGGATTGATGAGTACAATGAGGTGCAAGAAGCTCTGGATCATTCCAGAGAAGTTTCAGATAACTTGTGTTCTTTGATTTGTCATGATTCAGGGCTCAGAACTCCCGCACAATATAGAGTCTACACTCTTTATTAAAATATAGATCACATGGATTTAGTTTAGAGGAAACTATGCTTACTCGGATAATGAACCAGTATATAAAACAACAGGATCATGAGCCAGTTTCTTGAGGATAACTTATAACTGGAAATAAATCAATTAGGGGAAATAGAACAAGATAAAATGCAATCTCAGGAGATATCTTGTTGTAATTGAAACCTAAGTCATTTTACCATGTCTAGATCTTTCTACTGTTAAGCAGTCTTCAAATATGTCTCCTCATCTAAAAGCTTCCATTGAAAAAAAATCTATGTGGGTCTACATGTCAGACAGATTTGGATTCAAAGCAGAATTTCCTAATTTCTCAGTTTGCAGAAGTTACCTAACATCACAGGATCTCCACTTCTCATCTGAAAATAAGAATTAATGTTTGTGGTTTTTAATATTATTCTATTTGTCATCTCTAGCCCATAGAAAAAAATCAAAAGTATAAGTTAGGCTATAATTTCAAGTATGAAAGTGTTACAAGACTCTGATATCTTGATATGTGGTGTCCTCAGACCACTAGAACTATGATGTCCATTTTCAGTTTTTTTCTAAATCTGTAAAATAAGAGTCTCTACAGTTTGTAGAGAGTTGACTAATGTTCCTAAAAGTTGGCCAGCTCCAAGAAAATGTGATGTTTGTGAATAAGTTTTTGGAGATCCTCTCTTTACCTTTCAAGGGGTGTTGTACCCTGTGGGCTAATCCCCAAATGCCCCTCACCTCATGTGCCATTGTGGAGCTATAAAGACCAGAAGGGATGAGTAATGCAGTGTCAACACTTCAAAGCCTGGATGGAGGGAACATCTTTATATATGACAAGTGGTATGGCTATACACAGATGGCTTAGTCCTAAGTACCCTCCAGGGTCCACACATTTCACAATAATCTTTTCAAAATAATTGCTGCCACTTGAGTAGTACCCTCAGAAAATTACCACGTTGTCAATTTATTCTCTAGCTTTTGAAATTCCGTCTCCCATTTCCCTAAGGTAACAGACTCTAATGTCTTAAATCTCCAAACATGGGAAGATACATTTGCATTATATATTACATTAATATTTTCTTCACTCCCTTAGCTTATTTTTTAGAAAGTAAGTGTAGACTTTGGGTTCATATTAATGGAGTTTATGATTAATTATTTTCTACCTCATTAGGTTTTCTTTTTATTGGCAAAATGGACGTCAATGTTGAAGGAGGTCTAGTAGGGTAGAGAATTTTTACACCCGTGTGCCACAAAGTATCCTCTTTATAACTTCCTAGAAAAAGGGAACTATTTTCCTATAATGTTGAGGTTGCCTGCTTCTTTTTCAAACTCAAATTTTGTCTTAGTGTGCAGTTTGCATGTTTATCACTCAAGCACTTGATATAGGTTTTTAAAATAGTATGCACAGAATAGCTACTTAATGCATTGTTCTGTAGCACTGCCATGCTTAGCATATGGAAGGTGGTATCTGATTATTATTTTTTATTGTATTTTTATCATTGTGGGAAAGAAAGACTTCTGGTCTTTTCAGCACTGCTCCTAAACTGCAGGGATAGCAGGGTATTATTTACACTTAAGCTTTATCCCTGAAATATCTAATAAAATAAAGAAGTTCATTTGATCCTGAAAAATGTCAAATTATTAATGTCATTTTTATTCAATGTATGTAACAAATATTTGTTGTGTCTATCATTAGTTAACTTACCCTTGAACTAGAATTTGTATTTGTTTACTCTCTTTTCAAGCTGGATCACTCAATTTTTTTTCATGAGAATCCATCTCCACAACTAGGAAGGTACTTACTGGTAAAAAGTGTAAAGGGAAAAACAGCTTCTGTGAAATGACTGGATCACCAGGAGATGTGTGGCCATTAATTCAGCCCGGAGACATCCTTCAGTAAGTCAGAAACCAGATAGCTAACCAACCAGGATCATGCAGACCAGAGACACTTATTCTCAGTTTCTCCACAGTTCAGCTTGTGTTACTGGGAAGTATGAAGGGCTATCAGGTAAATCTTTTGTTAGAGATGATGTAAACAAATAATGCTTATTTTCTTGTTCCAAAAGAATCATTTCCTCACAAACAGAGCTTACTATTAAATATACTACACAGGGAAAAAAAAAAAAAATAAAAAAAAATAAAATAAATATACTACACAGGGGTGATGGGTGGCTCAGTCAGCTAAGCATCCCAACTCTTGACTTCCACTCAGGTCATGACCTCAGGGTTGTGAGACCAAGCCCAGTGTCAGACTCTGTGCTCTGTTCAGCACAGTCTGCTTGAGATTCTCTCTCTCCATCTCCCTCTGCCCCTGCTCATGCTATGCTCTCTCTCTTCAAATAAATAAATAAGTAAAATCTTAAAATACAGTGGATATTAACCTGAAATATAACTCCACATAAACTCTTAATAAGCTCATTGTACCAAATGCAGGTGCTAATATCCCTCCCTTTCAATCCATCAAAAAAAATATTATCCTATGAGTACACAGTTTGCACTAAAATTTTATATTAAGTTATGTTGGATATTCATATATGAAAGGAAAGGACTAATGATAAGAAACTGAGGAGTGTATAAAACTAGCCAAATCAGGGACACCTGGGTGGCTTAGCAGTTAAGCATCTGCCATCAGCTCAGGGCATGATCCTGGAGTCCCAGGATTGAGTCCCACATTGGGCTCCCTGCATGGAGCCTGCTTCTCCCTCTGCCTATATCTCTACCTCTCTCTCTCTCTCTCTCTCTCTCTCTCTGCCTCTATCTCTCTCTCTCTGTCTCTCATGAATAAATACATAAAATCTTAAAAAAAAAAACTAGCCAAATCAGATAAGCCAGAGATATGTCTCATGGGAATATAGAACAAAAAAATACTTGTGTATTTGAGTCATAAGAGCAGAAAAGAGCATTCATGAGCATTTATTTATCCTTGATGTTACTTGGGGACAAGGCAATTATGTCTCCACCATCATTAGCTGGAGTATGTACAGAGCAAAGAGGAATGCCCTGTTCTCATGTTTTAGTACAGTTTATCCAGAAGACTGGAATACTCCACTCAAAATGAATCATCCTTTAATGCAAAACCAATCCTAGGAAAATTAACAGGACAACCAGAAATGTGTTATTCCAAAGACATTGCCCAAATGCCTGCAACATAGTACATTTTCACTTTTGTTTGTAGAATGGTCGTATGACAGTCAACGAAGAAAGCACCAAAGAATTGCAAATACACAAATATGAGTTAGTCACAAGTTTAATGAAGGGCTATCCAAGAAATCATATATGGCAAGTAAGCATCCCAGTTAAGGGGTAAGAATGTGATAATAGCAGTACTTTATACACATTTCATTTATCCCTCCTGACCACCCCATGAACCAATATTCTCACCCAGATGAGAACACTGAGCTTTCATAAGGTTGTGGATTTGTCCAAACTTACAGAGAATGCATAATGCAGTCACCATGGTACACTGAATCACAATAGCAACAAAAGCAAGGGCATATAACAAATTCAGAGAGATCAAGTCAACCCTTTAATGACTTTTGAAATGACTAATACTAATGCCAAGAGGCACCTGGGTGAAGCAGTCGGTTAAGCATCCTGCTCTTGGTTTCAGTTGTGATCTCAGGGTTATGAGATCAAGGCCCCACATTGGGCTCTATGCTCAATGCACAGTCTGCATAAGATGCTCTCCTGCTCCTCTCCACTGCATGGCCTGCACGTGGGTGTGTACCCTCTCTCTAAAATAAATAAATAAATAAAATCTGAACAAAAACTGCCAACTACCCTTTTTTTATATGGAACTGACCACAGCTCTTCCATAGTGGACAATGATACTAAAGATCAATAGATTTAAAACTCATAATTAAGTATAATATTTTAGCAATTTTTTGACTTTGGTGGAAACAGAAACAACTTCTCTCCTAAGAAATATTAGAGACATCCACATAAACACAATTTATGACAAACCATAGTACTTCTTTATAAATGTAATAATTTTTGATTTACTGACCATAAGTACTATATTACATTTGTGTTATTTTGTTTAGTTACCATGTGTTTTACTTTGTTTAAGTGCCATGCTTACAAGTGCCATATTATACTCACAGGGGCAGTGTACCTTAGTGGTTAAGATTAAAATAAAAAAAAAAAGATTAAAATCAGATTATCTGGACTCTACTAATTTCCAGCTGTGTATCCCTTAAAAAAAAGTCCTTGATTTCTCCATACGTGTTTCCCCTTTTATAAATGAAGAAAATAATAATAATTACTCCATAGAATTGTTGAAAGGATTATATAACTTAACACATGTAAGGTACTTAGGATAGGATGTAGCCTATATTAAGGACTCAGTAAATTTTTGTAATTATCATAATTATTACCCAATCTAAATATAAGTAAGCTACATTATGATGGAGTTCTATTCTGTTTCTAAAACGTAAGTGGATTCACTAGCATTAAATAATATCGGTTATTAAAAAATAGAAGATTAATGCATCTACAATGTACCCAAACTGGAAGTATATGTCTTGTGCATCTTTGCACATGGCATTTCTTACTGAAATCGAACCCCTGAACTTCTTTCCAATCACATAAGAAATAGTGCAGGGTATATATTAACCAATTTGTGAATTCTATCCTGATTTATTTGGGTCACACTCACCAAACAAATGCTCCTTCTCTGCTTAACCTGAGTCACATTACACAGTGTATGGAAAGTGTTGGAGTGCATATTTTCATATCATCTGTTGGATTCATTACATAATATTTTAACACCCAAACTATACTCTCTAGTTCACAAAACATCACAGTTGAAACCATGTCAGGGAGTCAGATGGAAGAACTTTTCTCCCTTGGACTGGTTCACAGGAGCTAGCCCGGCAAGTCAGTTAATTTCTGTAGCACACATGCATGGTCTCTACAGGCTCCTCATTGGCCATAACTCATGAGCAAATGTACATTAGCTCATTGGCTGCTCTGAGGGGTTAAATTCAGAGTATTTTCACTCAGAATAAATTTTTGGCACAGTGTAGAAAAACAATTGGGTAAGACAGAGTTTTACCTGGGGTGCCTGGGTGGCTCTGTTGGTTGAGCATCTGACTCTTGGTTTCAGCTCAGCAACTGATCTCGGGGTCATGAGTTCCAGACGCACATGGGCTCCATGCTCAGTGCAGTCTGCTTTGGAATCTTCCTCCCTCCTCCTCCCCCTTGGTCCCTCTCCCCACTTTCAGTTTTACCTAACACAATTTACAGAAAAAGTGAAACTTAATGATACTGAAAATCAAGCTTGTTTCGTGTCTTAGAGTAGGCTGGTGAGTCTGAAGAGGGATGCCCAGATGGCTTTTAACTGACCCCAGCCCTGCCCTCTTGGATCTGCCCCCAGCACCTGGGAGGACTTGCACAGTCAAAAGATCAGTTCAGAAAAGACTTGTTTTAGCCCTCACCTCATTGTGGGGTCCCGCACATGGTTACGAGCCCTCCTGAGTATAATATTTGACCTCTTCTCAGGCAGAAATGACTAGTATTTTGCTGGGGAGAGTAATGAATCAATACTTATGGCACTGACCCCCTTTGCCATGTCCTTCCTCATCCCTGTCCTCAAGCTCCTGCTCAGACTTGTCATCAGCACACAGCAAAAGCACTGTGGAGTAATTATCCTGTCACTTAGGGAGCAAACACAATTTTCTGTGGATGCAATCTCAGTCTCTACATGCAATGAAGAAAGTCTGAGAAGGCAAAGCTCCTGTTGATTAAGATAAAGACGTGATGATGGCTTGTTTCTCCAGGGTAACATGTAGAGTCACTACAAATGAAGACCATTAGTGGTCACTACAAATGCAGTCATTAGTGGTCAAAGGTAAGCTGCACAGAACTGAATGCCAGGGAAATCAAGCCCATTTTTATTAATTTCCTTACCTTTTTCCCACTAAATATTATTATTAAGCTGCCAACAAGAAATCAACTTACTGTTTGATATTTCCACATTTAAATTCACCAGGAGGGAGAGAACACACACACACACACACACACACACACACACACACAAATAAGGCTGTGTATTAACAGAAGGAAGGTGGCCAAAGGGAGAAGTAGACACTTTTGGGAGCCTGGACAATGTTGCTTCAGGAGGAAATTACGTCAGAAAAATGTAAATGCGAAAACATGTCTTAAGTCATCAGTAGATGAAATGCGGTTGATTATATAAAATTGAGAACTAAATATACTTAAAATTATGATTCTATTGATGTCAAAAACCAGATTCTTGAAGAAAGTGATTGAAATGAAGTTGGATTTAAATCCATTTTTAAGGACTTTTTTTTAGACCCATCAGATCAAATAAGAGTGAATGTTTGAGAAGGGATAATTTTCCTCACAAGGAAGGGACTAATTGTCCTCATAGGTTTTCCTAAATATACACACTTTAGGTGTCTTTTCGGACAATATTTAGCTCACGAAGTTGATTTTATACTTAGAAATTATTTAGCAAGAGGGCCCCTTGGTGGCTCAGCGGATGAGCATCTGTCTTCAGCCCAGGGTGTGATCCCGGGGTCCTGGGATCAAGTCCCACAACAGGCTCCCTGCATGGAGCCTGCTTCTCTCTCTGCCTGTGTCTCTACCTGTGTGTGTGTGTGTGTGTGTGTGTGTGTGTGTGTCTCATGAAGAAATAAATAAAATCTTTAAAGAAAAAAGAAAGAAATTATTTAGCAAGTTACATTTATTTATTTATTTATTTATTTATTTATTTATTTATTTATTTTTTTATTGGTGTTCAATTTACCAACATACAGAATAAAACCCAGTGCTCATCCTGTCAAGTGCCCCCCTCAGTGCCCATCACCATTCACCCCTACCCCCCGCCCTAGTCCCCTTCCACCACCGCTAGTAGTTCGTTTCCCAGAGTTAGGAGTCTTTATGTTCCGTCTCCCTCTCTGATATTTCCCACACATTTCTTCTCCCTTCCCTTATATTCCCTTTCACTATTATTTATATTCCCCAAATGAATGAGAACATACACTGTTTGTCCTTCTCCTATTGACTCACTTCACTCAGCATAATACCCTCCAGTTCCATCCAGGTTGAAACAAATGGTGGGTATTTGTCGTTTCTAATGGCTGAGGAATATTCCATTGTATACATAAACCACATCTTCTTATCCATTCATCTTTCATTGGACACAGAGGCTCCTTCCACAGTTTGGCTATTGTGGACATTGCTGCTAGAAACATCGGGGTGCAGGTGTCCCGGCATTTCATTGCATCTGAATCTTTGGGGTAAATCCCCAACAGTGCAATTGCTGGGTCGTAGGGCAGGTCTATTCTTAACTCTTTGAGGAACCTCCACACAGTTTTCCAGAGTGGCTGCACCAGTTCCCATTCCCACCAACAGTGCAAGAGGGTTCCCTTTTCTCCGCATCCTCTCCAACATTTGTGGTTTCCTGCCTTGTTAATTTTCCCATTCTCACTGGTGTGAGGTGGTATCTCATTGTGGTTTTGATTAGTTTTTCCCTGATGGCAAGTGATGCAGAACATTTTCTCATGTGCTTGTTGGCCATGTCTATGTCTTCCTCTGTGAGATTTCTGTTCCTGTCTTTTGCCCATTTCATGATTGGATTGGTTGTTTCTTTGGTTTGAGTTTAAGAAGTTCTTTATAGATCTTGGAAACTAGCCTTTTATCTGATACGTCATTTGCAAAAATCTTCTCCCATTCTGTAGGTTGTCTTTTAGTTTTGTGGACTGTATCCTTTGCTGTGCAAAAGCTTCTGATCTTGATGAAGTCCCAATAGTTCATTTTTGCTTTTGTTTCTTTTGCCTTCATGGATGTATCTTGCAAGAAGTTACTGTAGCTGAGTTCAAAAAGGGTGTTGCCTGTGTTCTCCTCTAGGATTTTGATGGAATCTTATCTCACATTTAGATCTTTCATCCATTTTGAGTTTATCTTTGTGTATGGTGCAAGAGAGTGGTCTAGTTTCATTCTTCTGCATGTGGATGTCCAATTTTCCCAGCACCATCTATTGAAGAGACTGTCTTTCTTCCAATGGATAGTCTTTCCTCCTTGATCGAATATTAGTTGACCATAAATTCAGGGTCCACTTCTGGGTTCTCTATTCTGTTCCATTGATCTATGTGTCGGTTTCTGTGCCAGTATCACACTGTCTTGATGACCACAGCTTTGTAGTACAACCTGAAATCTGGGATTTTGATGTCCCCAGATATGGTTTTCTTTTTTAAAATTCCCCTGGCTATTCGGGGTCTTTTCTGATTCCACACAAATCTTAAAATAATTTGTTCTAACTCTCTGAAGAAAGTCCATGGTATTTGATAGGGATTGCATGAAACGTGTATATTGCCCCGGGTAACACTGACATTTTCAAAATATTAATTCTGCCAATCCATGAGCATGGAATATTTTTCCATCTCTTTGTGTCTTCCTCAATTTCTTTCAGAAGTCTTCTATAGTTTTTAGGGTATAGGTCCTTTACCTCTTTGGTTAGGTTTATTCCTAGGTATCTTATGCTTTTGGGTGCAATTGTAAATGGGATTGACTCCTTAATTTCTCTTTTTTCAGTCACATTGTTAGTGTATAGAAATGCCATTGATTTCTGGGCATTGATTTTGTATCCTGCCACGCTACCAAATTGCTGTATGAGTTCTAGCAATCTTGGGGTGGAGTCTTTTGGGTTTTATATGTAGAGTATCATGTCATTGGTGAAGAGGCAGAGTTTGACTTCTTCTTGCCAATTTGAATGCCTTTAATGTCTTTTTGTTGTCTGATTGCTGAGACTAGGACTTCCAGTACTATGTTGAATAGCAGTGGTGAGAGTGGACATCCCTGTCTTGTTCCTGATCGTAGGGGAAAGGCTCCCAGTGCTTCCCCATTGAGAATGATATTTGCTGTGGGCTTTTCGTAGATGGCTTTTAAGATGTCGAGGAATGTTCCCTCTATCCCTACACTCTAAATAGTTTTGATCAGGAATGGATGCTGTATTTTGTCAAATGCTTTCTCTGCATCAAATGAGAGGATCATATGGTTCTTGGTTTTTCTCTTGCTGATATGATGAATCACATTGATTGTTTTACGAGTGTTGAACCAGCCTTGTGTCCCGGGGATAAATCCTACTTTGTCATGGTGAATAATTGTCTTAATGTACTGTTGGATCCGATTGGCTAGTATCTTCTTCAGAATGTTTGCATCCAGGTTCATCAGGGATATTGGTCTGTAATTTACTTTTTGGTGGGGTCTTTGTCTGGTTTTGGAATTAAGGTGATGCTGGCCTCATAGAACGAGTTTGGAAGTACTCCATCTCTTTCTATCTTTCCAAACAGGTTTAGTAGAATAGGTATGGTTTCTTCTTTAAACGTTTGATAGAATTCCCCTGGGAAGCCATCTGACCCTGGACTTTGTGTCTTGGGAGGTTTTTGATGACTGCTTCAATTTCCTCCCTGGTTATTGGCCTGTTCAGGTTTTCTATTTCTTCCTGTTCCAGTTTTGGTAGTTTGTGGCTTTCCAGGAATGCTTCCATTTCTTCTAGATTGCCTAATTTATTGGCGTATAGCTGTTCATAAGATGTTTTTAAAACCGTTTGTATTTCCTTGGTGTTGGTAGTGATCTCTCCTTTCTCATTCATGATTTTATTAATTTGAGTCTTCTCTCTCTTCTTTTTAATAAGGCTGGCTAATGGTTTATCTATCTTATTAATTCTTTCAAAGAACCAACTCCTGGTTTTGTTGATCTGTTCCACAGTTCTTCTGGTCTCGATTTCATTGAGTTCTGCTCAAATCTTAATTAACTCTCTTCTTCTGCTGGGTGTAGGATCCTTTTTTGGAGATGTTGTGCTTAGAAGACCTATCGAGTATAGAAAGAGCTACATTGAAGTCACCAAGTATAAGTGTATTATTATCTAAGTATTTCTTGACTTTGGTTATTAATTGATTAAAATATTTGGGAGCTCCCACATTCGGGGCATATATATTGAAGACTGTTAAGTCCTCTTGTTGGATAGATCCTTTTACTATGATATAGTGTCCCTCTTCATCTCTCACTACAGTCTTCCGGGTAAATTTTAGTTTATCTGATATGAGGATGGCTACTCCTGCTTTCTTTTTAGGACCATTTGAATGGTAAATGGTTCTCCAACCTTTTATTTTCAGGCTGTAGGTGTCCTTCTGTCTAAAATGAGTCTCTTGTAGACAGCAAATAGTTGGGTCCTGCTTTTTTATCCAGTCTGAAACCATGCGCCTTTGGATTGGGTTATTAAGCCGGTTCACGTTCAGTGTTACTATTGAAAGATATGAATTTAGTGTCATCATGATATCTATTCAGTCCTTTTTTTGTGGATTGTACCACTGAACTTCTTCTTAAAGGGGAATTTTAAGAGTCCCCCTTAAAATTTCTTGCAGAGCTGGTTTGGAGGTCACAGATTCTTTCAGTTGCTGCCTGTCTTGGAAGCTCTTTATCTCTCCTTCCATTTTGAATGAGAGCCTTGCTGGATAAAGTATTCTTGGTTGCATGTTCTTCTCCTTTAGGACCCTGAATATATCCTGCCAGCCCTTTCTGGCCTGCCAGGTCTCTGTGGAGAGGTCTGCTGTTACCCTAATACTCCTCCCCATAAAAGTCAGGGATTTCTTGTCTCTTGCTGCTTTAAGGATCTTCTCTTTATCTTTGGAATTTGCAAGCTTCACTATTAAATGTCGAGGTGTTGAACGGTTTTTATTGATTTTAGGGGGGGGATCTATTTCCTGGATCTGAATGCCTGTTTCCCTTCCCAGATTAGGAAAGTTTTCAGCTATGATTTTTTCAAATACATATTCTGGCCCTGTGTCCCTTTCGGCGCCCTCGGGAACCCCAATTAAACGTAGGTTTTTCTTCCTCAGGCTGTCGTTTATTTCCCTTAATCTATCCTCATGGTCTTTTAATTGTTTGTCTCTTTTTTCCTCAGTTTCCCTCTTTGCCATCAACTTGTCTTCTATGTCACTCACTCGTTCTTCCACCTCGTTAACCCTCGTCATTAGGCCTTCTAGTTTGGATTGCATCTCATTCAGTTGATTTTTAATTTCTGCCTGATTGGATCTAAATTCTGCAGTCATGAAGTCTCTTGAGTCCTTTATGCTTTTTTCTAGAGCCACCAGTAGCTGTATAATAGTGCTTCTGAATTGGCTTTCTGACATTGAATTGTAATCCAGATTTTGTAACTCTGTGGGAGAGAGGACTTTTTCTGATTCTTTCTTTTGAGGTGAGGTTTTCCTTCTAGTCATTTTGCTCAGTGCAGAGTGGCCAAAAACAAGTTATATTGGGAAAAGGAGAAAAAGAGAGAGAAAGAAGGAAAGAAAAGAGAAAAAGAAAAAAGAAAAAAGGAAAAAAAACGAGAAGAAAAAGAGAAAAAAAAAGAAAGGAAAAAAAGGGTGGGGGAAGCAAACAGAAATCAAAAAAAAAACCAAAAAAAAAAAAACAAAAAACAAACAAACAAACAAACAAAAAACCCACGGGGGAGTATCTTCTGATTCTGTATACTTTAAGTCCCTTGACTTCCCCTGGAACTTGTCCTTCTAGCTGGTCTTCTGGGGGAGGGGCCTGTTGTGATTTTCAGGTGTTAGCACTTGGGGGAGCTGCTCTGCCCCCTGCCTGGTGCAGGACTCAGTGGGGGTTGTTTACCCCGTGAGGCCCCAGGAGGAACAACCACAGTGGCTGCTCTGGAAACCTGGATTCAGCCCCCGCAGTAACTACGGTGCTCTCTGTCTGCAGGGCCTGGAGGCTCTGGGGGGCGGGGCCGCTGCTCTGCTCAGCTCGGGGCAGGAGCATCCTTGCTATCCTGGGCCCTCTCGGCCTCTGCCTGTCCTGGGGGGAGCCCGGATCCTGGGCTGTGTCCGGTGCCCTGTGCTCCCGGTCTGCGCTGTTGGATTCGCGCTCCCGGCCGTGCAGCCCCCTCCGCGGAGCCGCTGCCCGAGCCCCTCCGAGCTGCTCCGGGTCCCGCCGTGCGCGCTGCAGCCCTTACCGAGCTCGGGGCACTCTCCTGGGCGCGCAGGTGTCTTGTTAGTGTCCCAGGGAGCCCGAGGGCATCCCCGCCCTCCTGGGGTCCTGCTCCTACTCCCTGCGGGTGCCCTTCCGCCAGGGAAGGTTGGTGCAGCTCCTGCTTCTCCCGGACGGAGCTTTCCTGTCCTGGGGGCACTCGGCCCGGCCTTACCCCGGTTCCTCGCGGGGCCCCTCCCCTTTGGAGGCCTTTTGTTTCTTTATTTCTTTTTCTCCCTCCTTCCTACCTTGAGAGAATCGGGAACTCTTCTCACTGTAGCATTCCAGCTGGTCTCTCTTTCAATCTCAGGCCGAATTCGTAGATTTTCAGGATGATTTGAAGGTTATCTAGGTAATTTGGTGGGGACAGGTGATTTGGGGACCCTACTCTTCCGCCATCTTGCCCCTCCTCCCTTTGTATCTTTAAATAAAAACTGTGCACACACGTGTGTGATGAACTACAGCTTATGTTTGCTTGTGAACCCCTCAGACCTACCTATTCTAGAGTAAGTGTGTAATTAACATTTACTGTTGGTCCTTCCACACTTTGCTCTCCTATTTCCCAACCATTTCCAACTGTTAGCATGGCTATGCTTCGCTCAAACCTCTCAGATGGCAGTAATCATGACAAGTGCTTACATAGGACATGTTTTGTGACAAACATTCCTCTACATGACATATATATTTCGCTTAATCCTCACAACCATCATATGAAACGGATACTATTATCATCTCTATTTTACAGATGGAAAATAAATCTCTCTATTTTACAGAGAAGTCAGGAAACTTGCCCAAAGTCATGCACCCAGCCGATGGCAGAGGGAGGACTTGAACCCTGAGGTCTGAGCCCGTTCTACATAATTACTCTCCTGGCCCTGTCACCAGCTCATTCTCTTTAGCTGTGACCAAGAGTTTTTAATTTTGATTATTTGAAGTTATTTTCATTTTCAAAAATTCCTTGACGATTCAAATCCCAATCCTCTGAAAAGATTTTCTCAAATAAATGTATAAAGTACAAAGCAGGGGTGCCCGAGTGGCTCAGTTGGTGAAGCATCTACCTTCAGCGAGATCACGATCTCAGGTTCCTGGGGTGGAGCCCAATGTCGGTCTCCTAGTTCAGTGGGGCGTCGGCTTCTCCCTTTGCCCCTCCCACTGTTTGTAATCTCCCTCTCTCTCTCTCTCTCTCTATGTGAATATGCATATATATATAAATATCAGAGGCCCCGAAGGGGTTGCCGGCGCGGCCCCTCAAGCTCAGGCCGCAGTCTCCGCCCCGCGGCCCCACACTCACGTCACCCAGGTGGAGGGCGTTGACCTGGGCCTGGACCAAGGGCGGCTGCGGGGACCCAGGCTGTGCGTGCGCTTCCCTCTCCGGCGCCTGGCGGGGAGGTGCGGCGCGAACCCGGCGGGCGCGGCCGTCAGCAGCGGGAAGCGGCCTCCCCAGGGCGGCCACGGCCCCACTCGCGGCCCCACACGCGGCCCCACACGGGCCGTCGCTCCCCACCGCGCGCCAGGGCGGCCCGGCCCCCTGCGTCTCCCGGCGGGCCTTGCGGCGGCGGCCTCCGCGCGAGGGGCCCCGAGGCCGCCTGGGCCCCGGAAGGCCGCGCGGACGCGCCCGGAAGCCGGAAGCCGGAAGCCCGCGCCGGACCCGGAGCCGCGTGCGCGGTGGGCGGCGACGGCAGAAGCTTCGGGAAGGCGCCCGCGGAGGCGCAGAGGCTCTCCGGGGAGGCCCCACTACCCCGACGGGTCGCCGAAGCCGGCGCGGGACACGCAGTCGTCCCCTGAGGGGTAAGCCGAGGCCGGGCCAACCCGAACCCCCGGGGCGGCGGTGCGCGCGGCTGCGGCTGCACGAAGCTCGGGGTCCGCCCCAGAGACCCCCGCACACATGCCCCGGGGTGGAGGCCGGGTCGGGGCGTGAGGGGGGCGGGGGGGGCCCGTGGGGGGCACCGTGGGGGGCGGGGGGACCGCGAGGGGGGCCGTGGGGGGCGGGGCGACCGCGAGGGGGGCCGTGGGGGGCGGGGCGACCGCGAGGGGGGCCGTCGGGGGCGGGGCGACCGCGAGGGGGGCCGTGGGGGGCGGGGCGACCGCGAGGGGGGCCGTCGGGGGCGGGGCGACTGCGAGGGGGGCCGTGGGGGGCGGGGCGACCGCGATGGGGCGGGGGGGCGGCCGCGAGTCCCCGGAGCCCTCCGCGCCGCGCGGCCACCTGCCGAGTCTGCGAGCGAGTCGGGGCCTCGAGGCCTTGGCGCCCGGCGGTCCCGGCCGCGACGTGAGGCGGGAAGGCGCCGAGGGCAGGCTCAGGCCCGCAGCCGCAGGTGCAGCCCCCGCCCCCGGGGCCTCCCGGCTCCAGGGAACGTCGTCCGTCCGCAAGTGGTTTCTCGTGCTCTGCGTCATGCGGACATTGTCGCCTCTTACACGGTTTCTTTCAGGTTTTATTTGCTCAATCGTGAGAGACACAGGGAGAGAGGGGCAGAGACGCAGGCAGCGGGACAAGGCGGCTCCTCGCAGGGAGCCCGTCTGGGACTCGATCTGGGACCCCGGGGTCACGGTCACGCCCTGGGCCGGAGCAAGACGCTCCACCGCCCGCACCCCGCGTCCACAAAGTTGTTTCAAATGTTGAACAGAAAAGTGTTCCTTTCGCGTCTATGCGTATAGTTGACTTTAGGTAACATGCCCCTCGTTGTTGTTTCTGAAGGATTCCTTTATTGCCGAGCGAGCGAGCGAGCGTGCGAGCAGCGGGCGGGCAGGGACGGCGCCTAAAGCAGAGCCCAGGGGGCGCCCGTCGGGGATGCCAGGCCCTGTGGGGCCCGCTCAACCCTGACACGGTGACCTGAGCCAGAACCCGGAGCCCCATCGTGCCTCGACCATTGAGCTTGAGGCGTGGTGATCGCGCTGCGGGCAGTTCAGGCGGTGGCAGGAGCTGCTTTTCCTTTTGGCGTCGGACCTGCAGGTCACCGCCCCGAGTGCTGGGATTTTCTGGATCTTCCCTCAGGCAGTGTGGGAAACAGATGGTGAGCACATAGGCCTCCCCCTTCCCGACTGATGCTCTGGGCAGCTCTTCAGGTGGACCGGATGGTCCCAATGTCAAGGCACCACGGTTCCGTTACAAATAACTCGATTTGCAGCTAAGGGCAAGTAACAAAACACAGCTTTTTTTTGAGCGAGGTAAAAATGGGATATCTTTGAAGTAATACATTCGGAGGAATTTTAAATGTCCAGCATTGAAAACACATGACCTTTAACGATCTGAAGAATCACCGTGGTTTTCCTTTTCTTATTAAGTTCCTCTTAATGTGACGGACATATTGGATGACAACGTGATTATTTCCATCCAAATGATCGGGATCCCTGGGTGGCGCAGCGGTTTAGCCCCTGCCTTTGGCCCAGGGTGCGATCCTGGAGACCCGGGATCGAATCCCACGTCGAGCTCCCGGTGCGTGGAGCCTGCTTCTCCCTCTGCCTGTGTCTCTGCCTCTCTCTCTCGCTCTGTGATGTGACTATCATAAAAAAAAATAAAAATAAAAATAAATCCAACCAAATGATCATCGCCTTAGCGTCACGTTAAAAGTCAGAACGTGCCACATCCAATGGTGTTGACAGCAACACCAGAAATGAATACACACACACGCGCACATGTAAGTGTGCTTAATGGTTGGAGAGGAGCAAACCCACGTACAGTGGACATTGGCCCCGGGATGTGTGCCAAACATGAAGTCACACTCATTTTTAATTTTAACGAGTTGTTTCGCAGGCAAAGCAGTGGGGCAGCCAACAGTCTGTGACTTACTTCTTTTTTTTAAAGATTTTATTCATTTACTCATGAGAGACCCGAGAGAGAGAGAGAGAGAGAGAGAGGGGCAGAGACACGGACAGAGGCAGAAGCAAGCTCCATGCAGGGAGCCCGATGTGGGACTCGATCCCAGGTCTCCAGGATTAGGCCCTGGGATGAAGGCAGCACTAAACCACTGAGCCACCCGGGCTGCCCTGTGACTTACTTTTAAAAAGACCCAAGGGCCGCGTGTGTGCTCAGGGCTGGGGGTGGGGGGCACATGTCCAGGCCCGTGGTTACCCCCCCCATCAGGCACTTGCCGCCTCTCCATCCTCACTAAGCCGAGGGTGTAGTTAATTAGCGGGAGGCTGGGGTGGCGTTGGACCCGCCGGCAAATCCCGAGGGGCTCTGGTGTCCTGTTACAGGCAAACCCACCCTGCGGTCCGGTCCGGTCCGTAGACTAAGGGAGCCTGGGCCTAACGGAGGCTGGGGATGTAACTGAATCAGGAACATCTTGCGCTCACTGGCTCGATGTCAGATATGTAAAAGCTTAAAAAAAAAAAAGATTTTTAGAAAACGTTGTAGCAGGGTTGGCGACGTCGTGCAATGGCATAAACAGGGTGGGACATTTGGTGTCACCAATCGGCAAAGTAACCTGTGCCACAAAATAGTTTTCAAAGCTTCTTAAAGTATTTTCTCATTCGAGGGGCACCTGTCTGGTTCAGACGGATGAGCACGGGACTCTTGACCTTGGAGTTGTGAGTTTGAGCCCCACACCAGGTGTACAGGTTACTTAACTAAACACGTGAACTAAATAAAAAAAGAGAGTTTTCTCATTTCAGGCTCCACCAGCTCTGTGTGATAGAGAAATGTGCAAGCATTTATCTCCAGTTTGCAGAGGGCAAATTTATCTCTGGAGAAATCCTGGAGCCAAAGAGAATAGTGCAGAAAGGGCTAGAGCCACAAGGCGTGACGGGGCCCCAGGGCCGCGAGGGGGTAAGACCTTCCCTGAGGAAGACTACAGAGGCAGAGAAAGACCTAGCTCCGGCCCCTCCCCATTCTCCTCCTGAACAGAGTCCTGCCTGTGGGCCAGAGAGCCTGGCCAAGGTTGACGTTGCCTTCCAGCCTCGTCCCCTCGTACCCACGGTGCCTTCAAAGATGGGCCCTGGAGGGGCCACTGAGACCCTGAGGAATTGAAGCGCTAGGGATGTGCATTTGACACACGCAAACATGGTGGCAGATGGAGAGGAGGTGGGGGGGCCTGCGGGGAGGCTGCGTTGACCAGCTGGTGAGCAGTGGAAGCCATGGAGAAGAGACGCCGCCAGGGGAGAGGAGAGGTCTACCGGGGAGCGCTGGCGGTCTCAGGCACTGAGTAGATGTGGGCGCCTAGTGGGAGCGGGAGCAGGACATTGTCACAGCCACGAGGGAGGTCGGGTGCCAGGACAGACCTCCTGCAAGGGTAGTTCTCCAACTTTGGCCTTCTCGAATCTTGTGGGATACTTGGAGGGCCTATGAAAATAGGGAGGTTAGGTCCCTACCCAGCAATGTCTGATTCCAGAGGCTGGAGCAAGACTCCACGTCCACGTTTCTAGCAAGTTCCTGGGTGATCCTAATGCTGCTGGTCCTGGGATCACACTTTGAGAACCACGGCCCTAGAGGGGCAGTGTGCTTTCTCGTGTTGACCCAAGTCCTAGGAGGGAGGTAGACACAGCAGCTGGGACGCAGGACTGCAGGTGCGCCAAAGGGCGGCAGCGAGTTGGGTCCGCGGTGCAGTGACTTCCCGGTGGGGTGCCCTCCTGAGACCTAGGCAGGTGCAGGGGAGGCTTGCCTTCAGAGCCACGCCCCCTCTGCAGTGCCACCTGTTTCTGGGGACTTCCCTTCCTCCTGTTGGGGAAGGGCCATGGGATATGTAGAGCCCAGCCCAGAGAGCGGGGAGGGACCTCAGTGGAGGTGCTCTAAGTGCAGGCAGCTCCTTCGGGGAAGGGGAGGTGCCACCATGGCGCGGCGGGCACGCTTCAGGTGTGCAGGGCAGCAGGTGCAGCCAAGCAGGGTGCAGGGACCGTCGGGTGTGCAGACGGAGGCTGCGTGGTCTCTGGCACTCCGGGCGGCAGCTGCCGGGGCAGCCCCTGAGTCCTGAGCTGCAGCTCGGGGGGCTGCGGCTGGACTGTGTCCTGGGCGGGTGCGCGGTTGGGAGGGGGGGCACCTGCCTATGAGTCTGCGCTCACTTCCTCCTTGTGCAACTGCACAAACAGTTCTCGAGGTGAACCGAGCTGGAGGGAGCGGGACGGGGGCTCCTCTGGCTTTTCTGAGGATGCTCAGGGAACATGTCCAAGTTCCTCTTCTCTGCCCGTTCCCTGCATGTAGGACGGTTGTTTAGTTGTCCCCGTTCTGGAGGAACATTCTCTGCTGGTTCCAGAAAGTAGGAGCCAGTCACAAACCTCGAAGAGGGCCGGGTTCTGGGCGGGATGTGCCCTGGAGGCTGATGCGTCGCCAGAGCCTCTTGCAGGGTCTCCTGTTCAGTTGCCCGGAATACCCTGACTGAGGTCGCCCTGTCCTCTTCCTGAAGGTTCAGCCTCCTGGGCACCTCAGGTGCATTTGCATTCCGCTCCCAGGCCCTCCCAGTCTCTGCAGCCCTGGATTCCTTTTTGAGATCCCTTGGAATGTTGCTCTGTCACCACCATGGGGGGTTAACCACAATGGCACAGAAACCAAAGGTCTCTGCTGCTTGTTAAACTCCTGGGCATGTCGGTATAGATGTGACCAGTCAAGAAATCACACGTAAGGGTTTTTATATTTTTTATTTTTTTAATAATAAACTTATTTTTTATTGGTGTTCAATTTGCCAACATACAGAGTAACACCCAGTGCCCATCCCGTCAACTGACCCCCTCAGTGCCCGCCACCCATTCACCCCCACCCCCCACCCTCCTCCCCTTCCACCACCCCTAGTTCGTTTCCCGGATTTAGGAGTCTTCCATGTTCTGTCTCCCTTTTTGCTATTTCCCCCTTATTTTTTCCCCTTTCACTGTTATTTATATTCCCCAAATGAATGAGACCATATAATGTTTGTCCTTCTCTGATTGACTTATTTCATTCTGCATAATATCCTCCAGTTCCATCCACGTCGAAGCAAATGGTGGGTAGTTTTGAGGCCACATTCATTTGTGAAGTACCACTGGCGATGGGCAATAAGTTGTAGATGCTGATAATTTATTTGCATAGCCATTCAATAACTGGCATAGTGGGTTCATTTTTTTTGAAATGATTTTTATTTATTCACGAGAGACACACAGAGAGAGGCAGAGACACGGGCAGGGAGAGAAGCAGGCTCCGTGCAGGGAGCCCGATGTGGGACTCGATCCCGGATCCCGGGATCACGCCCTTAGCCCAAGGCAGGCGCGCTCAACCGCTGAACCACTCAGGCATCCCAGGCATAGTGGGGTTCAAAGAACAATTTTAGATCGGGTTGCGGAGAGGGGAGACTAGAAGCCAAACACACAAAACATCCTTGCCTGTTCTCATTCCAGGGCAGAGATTGAGAGACATGTTGCCTCAAAGTCAGGACTCTTCTGCAATAAAACGTAAAGAAGAGCTCACACAGAAAACAAGCCTCTGAGTCCTACAAGAAATCAGGGAAATGGGTCACAGGTAATTTAACATTTTAAATCTCCCTCTTTCATGTTTATGTGTTTTTCGTGGCGTCTGACTTTAGGCAACATCAGTAGGAAGAGATCGTATTTAGAGGAAGTATTTACAAAGACAAGTGTGCAACCCAGGTGAAACTTACTCTGTTCAATATAGATTTTGGAAAGCAGATAGCACCTGGGTGTTTTGATAATTTGAGAAAGCTCTTATTCGTATCTCTATATCCTGCTGTGTTACTGGATCTGCATGTCCCACATTGAATATGTTTAACTCTGTATGCTGTATGATGTACATTTGTGATGTATTTCTGCTCTGCTAATGTGTGACTGACAGCTCTACACCATATGAAGAGAGGAGCAATTTGAAATGCCAGTCTGTATCACTGTGTCCCGCTTAGCTAGGCATTCAGGGTCCTCCACAGCAGAGCTTCTACTCTGTAGTCCTCCATTATATCTCCACATATACCTTTCTTGACCTAAACCACATCAATCTTCATTCCCCACATATGCCACAAACTTTCCCCCCTTTATGTGATTGCTCGTCCTGTCTATAATCCTGGAATGCTCTTCGTCCTGTCATTTCCAGCTCTTCAAGTCCTATCCAAAATTTGCTCTAAATGCTGTGTCCGTGCTTGGGGTTCAAGATGGCTGACTGAGCACCCACTTTTATATTCACCTTTCTCAAAATCCTAATGAATTTCATGAAAAAGTTTATTTAATAATTTTTTTTATGATAGTCACAGAGAGAGAGAGGCAGAGACACAGGCAGAGGGAGAAGCAGACTCCATGCACCGGGAGCCCGACGTGAGATTCGATCCCGGGTCTCCAGGATCGCGCCCTGGGCCAAGGGCAGGCGCTAAACCACTGCGCCAGCCAGGGATCCCCATGAAAAAGTTTATAATACCAAAGGTAAATCAATAGTAACAAAAAAAGAAACTTGATAAGTACTATTAGAAATTCTATACAAAGGAATGATTGACTTATTTCACTCAGCATTATACCCTCCAGTTCCATACATGTTGAAGCAAATGATGGGTATTTGTCATTTCTTATGGCTGAGGAATATTCCATTGGATACATAAACCACATCTTCTTTGGGGAATATAAGTAATAGTGAAAGGGGATAGAAGGGAAGGGAGAAAATGGGTAGGAAATATCAGAAAGGGAGACAGAACGTGAAGACTCCTAACTCTGGGAAACGAACTAGGGGTGGTGGAAGGGGAGGAGGTGAATGGGTGACGGGCACTGAGGGGGGCACTTGTCGGGATGAGCACTGGGTGTTATTCTGTATGTTGGGTAATGAACACCAATAAAAAATAAATTTAGTATAAAAGAAGTTCTATACAAAATCTTGTGTACCGTGAAAATGAATGTTTAATATACCTATGAATTCACTTGTCCCGCTTAATGTGCAAGATCTATATAAAGAAAACAGAAAACTTTGCTGATGGATGTAAACTAGGACCCGGATGGGAAGATTAAAGTGTGAAAGTGTCAATTCTTACAAAATAAATCCATGAATTCAATGCAATCCTAAAAAACTCAAGGATAATTTTCATGAAACTTGATAAGCTATTTCTTAGTACTTCTAAAAGTAAGGAAGTATAACTAGCCAAGTGAATCTTAGATGAGTGAGGACTGCTTACCCTACAGATATCAAAACATACTAAAGAGCTATAATGGATTTTTTTTAGTAAAAGATTCTGGCAAAATTGGCTATCCATATGCAAAAAAATAAAATAAAACTCTCGTTTATATCATATCCAAGAACATAATAATTTCCAGGTAAATTAAGGACTATATGTGAAGGATAAAAGTCCCAAGTTTTTTAGAAGTTTATATATGATATAAATATATCATATATGAAGTTTATATATGATATATCATATATGTGTGTTTATATATATATATCTTCATGACCTTGTGGTAGAAGGATTTTTACTCTCCTAGTCACAAAGGAGAACCTTGATGAAGTTGACTACATGACAATTAAGAACAACTGTTCATCAAATGCCAGTACGAAAATAATAAAAAGACAGAGAGGGTGAGGATATTTACAACACACATTAACTATCAAAGGATTATTATCCAGAAAAAGAGGATTTATAGATGAGTGAGCAAAAGGCCAGCGACTTAACAGAAAAATAGGCAACAGAATTAAACAGACACTTCTCAAAAAACAATAGAATACGCAAATATCTAATAAACATATGAAAAGGAGTTCAACTTTACTAGCAAGTCACAAAATTGCAAATTAAAACCACAAGATGATACCATTACACACCTACAAGATGAACAAAGTTTAGAAAGCTTTATCTCAAGTGGTAGCAAAGTTAGGAGGACACACAACTGCTGAGAATATAAATTGATACCAATATTGGGAAGCAGGTAGCATGTTTTATTAAAGTTGAAGATGAGCATACTCCTTACTTACTTACATGGTCTCATCATTTAATTGTTTATGATTACCAGAATCAACATGCGAGAATGTTCATCTCATCTTGTTCTTAAATGACAAAAGCTGGAAATACTCCATTCTGCCTCAACAGTAGAATGGGTAAAACGGAAGTGTAGTCATACAATGGAATATTGTACAATAATAACAACAACAACAAAATAATAACAATCAACAAACATGATAGTAAGTAAAAAGTGAAGTTACAAAATTGCATATAGCATGAATATTATATAAAATTTAAAAACAGACAAAACTAAACGATACTGTTTAGCAATGCTTCAGGCCATGGTAAAACTAAAAATAAAAGCAAGGAAATAAATACCATCAAGGTCAGGATAAAAATGACCTTTTTGTACCTGAGTGGTCATTATATGGATGCTTTTTTTACCATCATTTGCTAAACTGTACACATAAGATTTAGATAGTTGTTTATTATACCTCATAATCAAAGTAAAGAATAAAAAACCCAGAAAGTAAAAAAAAAAAAAAAAGAAAAAAGACCATGAAAGCCACTAGACGAACATACATGCTATTTCAATGGGTTGCTAAAAGTAATATTTCAAATTCAAATTCCAAATTCAATTCATTCAACAGGGAGTGTCAAAACTGGAAAGAAGGGATCGCCAAAGTTGACTGCAAATACATTTAAAACATCTCTATGGCCGCAGATACAACAAACAACTTGGAGAAAATATTCACAACGTCTACAAGACACAAAAGCTAATATCCATAGTATATGAAGAATGCCTACAAATCAATGTAAAAGAGATGTGGAAGGGCAGGCAATACACAGAGTGAAAGTTGCAAAGGATCAATAAGCATGAAAAAGTAATACATTTTATTAGGATTTGGTAAACTGCAAAATAGAAAAAATAATATGTAAAATATAGGGTCATTTAAAGTAATCAGAATATAATCATCTATAAAATACAGATATACAAAATGTATTAAGCTATAAAATTATCACAAAATCTAAGAACTAAGGAAGTCATTAAAGGCTAAGTCTCCTTCTGGCTTTACCATTCTTAATGTACAACTTATCCTCATAGTCTCAAGATGGCTGCTGTGTCCCAGACATTACACCTGGGTTCTAGGCATAGAGAAGGGAAGAATGGCAAGAGGAGAACCGTACATGCCAGCTGGATTGGACCTACACATCAGTAAACTTGTACCTTTCCTAGAAGCCTAATCTCTAGGATGACACTTCAACCTTACTGGCAAAACTGTGACATAGTTTACTCCTAACTCTTGGGATTTGAGGAGGAGCATATCTTTTAAATGAAGATATTTTTGTGCCAAACTAAAATGTGGTTTTGTTAACAAGCAAGAAGTGGAACATATATCTTGCTTGGTCAACTAGTGATGCTGTGGGAAGGAAGCACCGAGACTAGTCCTTGGTACGTTGAACATGCTCAATAAACATTAGTTAAAGAAATGGGATTTTTTTATATTATCATCTACACAATCCCCCAGAATGACAGTGAAGGGGGGACCAAGATGAGAGCCGAGCATCACCTACAGAGGAAACGAGGGCCCACGGAACAGAAGGCTCCTTGAGATCAAGGATGAGGTGGGTACAGTGATGCCATGCTTGCTGCCTGAGGTCACTGAAAACCCTGAGAGCAGAGTCATATACAAAGTATGAGATAGTTGTGATCCGTCTCTGGAATTGCGCTGTTCAGTGCCACCACCACCAGCCACATGTGGCTGTTTAGGTTTAGATTAAATAAAAAGTAGAACAACTAAGTTCTGCAGTCACATTTTGAATGTTCAGTAGTCACTCGTGGCTGGTGGCTTCCGTGGTGGATGGCGCTGGTATGGAATGTTCTTGTCGTTGCAGAAAGTTCTGTTGAGGATTGCTTGCCTAGAAGAATGGAGCCAAGGGAAAAGAGAGAAAGAGAAGGAGAGAAATCCCAATTTGCAGAAAAACAAACTTGTGCAGGAAAAGAAAAATAATCATAGTGTATGGGGTTCCTCTGTGAATAGCCTTTGCTAATCATAAGCATTGAATTCTGAGTTCCACAAATAGAAAGGACTTTCTGGGGAGGAAGCTGGGCTGAGATGAGGCGTATGTCTGGTAAGAGTGGGGGTTCGTAGGGAAGAGCTGTAAAGCCTCACATTCCAAGGTGGGAAGTTAACAGATAATGTCTGTGAGATATCAGAAATATCAGGAAAAAGTTACAGAGACATTTTGTTAAATGTGTACAGACAAATCATGAAAGGTTCAACTAAAAGAGTTAAAACGATGGTCTGTGTGGAGGGAGAAAGTAGAGGAATGGTGGGA
This sequence comes from Canis aureus, assembly GCF_053574225.1. Classification (NCBI taxonomy): domain Eukaryota; kingdom Metazoa; phylum Chordata; class Mammalia; order Carnivora; family Canidae; genus Canis; species Canis aureus. Next base: position 45,703,913 of record NC_135637.1, read on the forward strand.
ACAGGGAGCATCAATTTAGGAACAAGCCTCACAAAAACTATTTGATTCTTAATGATATGTAGGTATGATTTGATTAAAATTATAAATAGAAGAGAATGAACTGCAAAAGCAGGTGCACCTGGGTGGCTTGGTCAGGTCAGCCTCTGACTCTTGATTTCGGCTCAGGTCCTGCTCTCAGGGCTGTGAGATGGGCTCCACGCTCAGCACGGAGTCTAGTCTGCAAGAGATTCTCTGCCTCTGGGTCTCCTTCTCGTGTGCTCTCATTCTCTCTCTCTCCCCCCCCCCCCTCAAATAAATAAACCTTAAAAAAGAAGAGGAAACTGCAAAGACAAAAGCTCTGTTACAGTGCCATCTTGTGCATCAGGTCTACTCTGGTCCCCAGACAGGATACTTCTGTTGTCTGACATTTAGGGACACGTTGTCTGAAACTCTGCTCCTGGCACCTAACTTCACCCTGCCTTGCTCTTGTCAATTGTGTAGGCTTATCGTCAAACTCCTGTTGGTTCATAAATTCCTGGACAAACTACTGTCTGATTTCAGAAGTGTCACAATATTTCAGTTTAATACAGAGTAAAGCATGAAGATTCCAATAAAATGTCGTAAAACGCTAATAATAAGGGACGCCTGAGTGGCTCAGTGGGTTCAGCGTCTGCCTTCGGCTTAGGTGTGCCTTGGCCTTAGTGCTCATCCAGGAGCCTGCTTCTCCCTCTGCCTCTGCCCTTCCCTTGCTCACCCTCTTTTTCTGAAATGAATAAATGAAATATTTTAAAATGGTGATTATAATTATTGCTAATAATATTGATTATTAGCTAGAATATATATCAAATAAAATAACTATTAAATATGATAATAAAAATAATAATAGCTAATGTTTATGGAGCACTTACTACGTGCAAGGCGTGTGATAAGAGCCCATCAATAGATCAGGGATCATTTATTCTTTTTCCACGGGAAAGGTCATACATAGGACAGAAATATAGACTGGCTCTTTCATGCCTAGGGGACAGAGTTCCAGGTTAGCATTCGAGTGTCTATGCTTATTTTTCTACTTTATATGGTTTTATCCTATGTGTCATAGAAAATGGGCCTGAATTCTTTTCCGATTTAACACCATCTTTTAAAACATAATGAAGAGTAAGTCAGTTCTAGTTTACATCTGCCAATGGAATGGTGTCCTATTACACACATATCCCTTGGTCATAAAACCTGTGAGAACATAGGAAGTGAACAAGGTTTAATTGGTTTAGATGGTTAAAAGTCCTGTTCAATTTTATTTACCACCGTCTGAATCACAGAAGGCGGAGAGGTACATATGTTTGAAATGTGGCAATGCTTCCTAACGTTTAGCTAAAAAAAGAACATGTTTAATTTTAAACCCATGTCAAGAAACCAGTGACCAAAAGGGGTTTTGCTTTAGTACAGAGGTTTAGAGAGAGACCAAGTCAGTGAAAATTGTCTTCAGATGGAAAATTGCTGGGTCAATTTTGTCAACTCAGTGTCATACACTCAGACTTACCTAATAGGGCATTATCTTCTCCTAGTAATTGATTTAGATTGTATCTGCTTCTGCTGTTTGAAAATTGAACGCTTTTGTGCTTGTGTTCACACTCTGCCTCTAGAAGCTACCTGGCTGAATTGTAAATCAGAAGCTGGGTTACCTAGGAAAGCGGCTCGGTATTGCTAGCAGGCAGCCTTACCCAGGGAGGGAGAAGATAATCAGTAAGGTCTCCGCATCCCTTTCTGGCTTAGTAACAGAAAAAGGATGGAGCCTATTCTCTCTATTTACGCTCTGTGGCCAGCTTATCTAGGGTCACATCAACCATTTCCCACTGTCATTTCTTTTGTTCATGATTTTAGACATTGGTTTTGCCAACTTGAGGTTTCATGGATTTTATTCCTTTCTTGCACCTGTAACTTACCTGTAGCTCACCTGGGGAGCTGTACAAGAGGGAATAGGTTTACCTCCATGAAAATGAGGCAAGTGACCTTAGGAAAGCAGCTACAGAAGGGTCACAGCCCCTCAAAGACATGCTTATTTTATCCTAGATTCTTTTGCACGAATGTGGTATTAAACAGGGTTGCAGGAAATGAGAGATGAAACCTAAACTGGAAGCCCGTATGCTGGAAGTTAAGTGCAATTCCATTACGTTTGAGTAGTTCTAAGCAAGCAGTCTGTTACCCTTTATCCTTTACTGGAATTGATGAACAGCTGCTTTTCAGGGGATCACTCAGTATATTTAGCTTCTGAAATTCGAGCGACTCAGGGTCTGATTGGCTGCCGCGGCCGTGTGGTCACCTGGAGACTGGGCATCGCGCTGGCTCTGCCTGGGGCTCTCGGGAGGGGAGAGTCTGGAGAGGCTTTGCTGCTGAGGAAATTGATGTGCTAGAGGACAGCGAAGGCTGCTTGGTGGCTTTTTCTCGTAATGTTCTTGCTGGAGACGTTCTGCAGCTTCCCTTGAAGTGTTTTCCAAAGCTTGGTATCCTAACTGGGGAAATCGCGATGGGAACATGACTAGCGAAGTCTGTGGCCCTGTCGCCCTCCCGGGCCCTACTCGCATCTGCCCTGTGCTGTGAGGTTAGTCAGGCCCTGGACTATCCCCTGGTTGCTTGACCCGGTGGACTTTCTCATTTAACAGAAAAAAATCTCAAAAATTTTTGCCTTTTTTTTTTTTTCTAAATGTATGAGTATGAAAAGGGCTCTAAGATCTGGCTTCCTATATATTTATCCCATCCTACTGGGCCTCATCTGCCTCAGAAGGGGCGGCGGTTTCGCTAGCTTAACAAAACTAGCCATGGTGGGGTATTGGTCTACACGGCAAATATCTTTAGGCAATGAAAGGGACAGCTGCTCCAGGTCATCATCCACTTTTATCAAGCACGTCCCACTCTCTGGCATCAACCTAAGAGGCCCCGGGAGACCCTTTCCCTAGCTCCCGAATTAGAAGCTTAGACCCAAGGCCCACGATCTTTGATGCGCTTCAGTCAATGGTGTAAACGTGTCTTGTTTTTCAGGTTTGAGGAAGGGCTACAGACACAAAAGAGAAAAATCCATACAAGCCAATGGTGTTTAGGAAAAGAATAACCCCATTGCCTTGAGGTTTCTATTTTTCTTTTAAAGCTACTGACAGATTGTTTGTATGTGTCTGATTTCAAGTAGGAAAGCATTTTAGAGACCTACGGCACCCTCGTAGCATCCTGGTGCTGGCCCAAAACTAACTTCTGGAAGCCGAGCTGACCTCCCTTTAACTAATACTTTGCTTAAAAGTGTTTTTCTGCAAGTATTTAGCAATTTAAATAACGTTTCTCTGGATCCAAACTCTCGCTTTCTTACCTCCACTTCCTTTCACAACTTGAACTAAATTGATCGTGTAGCTAGAAGTAGCCATACCTGGCATGTTGCTGAGGGAATCCAGAGAAAGGCATTTGGGGCCCGAGTTCTTTAGACCTGTACTCAGATCTCTCCTTTCATTTAGCCTACAAAGATCTAGGGATGTGTAGCGTGGATACGTCTTAAATTCTTTTTTTCTGATGTTCTGATTTCAGTCCGAGGGTAGATTCTAATGTATCTTTCATTTGTCTGGAACCTGAAAAGTTTGTAGGTGCCACTACTACTCAGGGAAAATGGCAGCTGATGAAGAATATGAGGAGGTGGTGGAGGTAAGATGAGAAAAACGGACTCTGACAGCCAAGTATTTTATGTAGCGACAATCAAAGCCGTACTGTAGGTGAATCAATCATTTGCAAAATAAAATACATCATCTATTATAACTTCACAAAGCATCGTTAGGAGAGCATGAGAAGGGAATATTTTACGTTCAGTTTTACTGTAATTATGTGGGATTTAGAATTGCAAAGAAATAATCAGAATAATCTGAAAATCAGAATAATCACGATTAAGCGCTGACACAGTTATAAATTAAATTGCCTTCCCTCTGGTAGTAATGCCAGTAATACTTTGTAGCCTTCAACTTAAAAAATTCCCTTGTTTTTCTTAAAATAACGGTGTTCAGTGGTCATTGGAAGTTGTCCTTGGTGTTAGACTTGAGTGATTTAACTAGATGCCAAAAAAATGGAAGGGGCTATTTTTCGGCATCTCATCCTCGCCATTTTGTTCCTATTACTGACCAGCAGTTGCTTAACTGCTAGACTCCCTGCCTGGGAGTGTTCACCCAAGGTCTCCCTGACCTCAGAAAAGATGTCACAGAGAATGGAATGGTGGCAAATCTGGGAAGATGGTCAGGGAAGAGTTCAAAACCAGGAACTAGCTTTAAAAACATCTGTTAGGGGTCTCAGACATCTAAATAAAATCATACTATCACTCTTGACTCCAGTTGAAATTTGGACAGAAAGGAAAAGAAGCAAGGATGCACTAACCAATTAGGGACATAGCTCTAAAAACTATGTGGGATTTGGCACGTAAGTTAATGCCAACCATTTGGGTATTGTTGCTTTTTTATCAGCTTATTTCTAAGCTTCATCTGCCAAGGGTGAGAGTCCCACAAAGGTAAAGTTGGATAGCTACCAAAGGACTGCTTTTCCCTGGGTGCTAAGAAAATCCAAAATCGTGAATCCTTCACTCTGATGTAACATCCCTTCTCAAGTCACTGACAATGCTTTGTATGGCCAGAGGCGGGGTTCTCTGTGGCTCACCACCAAACAGCCGCCCCCAAGCGGCCAAACGCTATTTCCCATGTGATGAAGGCTGAGCCCGTCATGGAGGAACCCGGTGTCCTGCAGGAGCCCAGGCATCTCTGGCTCTGCCTAAGGACCCAGATGGGTATTGGGGTCGAAGTTAAGAAACGGTGCGGGAGCAGGGGAAGCACAAGACGGGGGACCCTGGGCGAGTCCCTGCTGATGGACTAGAGCTGGTGGCCTCGGGGCAAAGGCCAAGTAACTTGAAAGAGTTGGCTGACCCGGGGGACAGGCGGGACCCTGGCTGCAGGAGGTCTGGTCCTTGGCTTTCCCCTCTCCCCGAGCGTCTTCTTTGGTGGCAGAGAAGGGACACGTGAAGCATAGAACGAGGTGCACTGTGTGGCCTGAGAGAGCGAGCCGAGTGGCCCGCGTGCCTGTCCCGGGGGCCTGGGTGGCGGGGCCGGGACTGCGGCCCCCCGTGTCTGCGGCCACCCGACCGCACCTGCTCCTGCGGCGGGCGGTGACGCCGGGAGTACAGAGTGGCTCTGACCTTGGGTGGGGCCTGGGGCACCTTGCAGGTGGCGGCCTGGCCTGCCCGCACCTTGTGCCACCCGGTCCCTGCCGCCCTCATACCCGGCCTCGGGGCTCCGTCTCCTCTCCCCGGAGGGCCACTCGTCCCCGGGACATCTGGGGGCCTTGGGGACAAAGGTGGTCTGGGTGCTGCGTTCCTCTGGCTCTCCTCTCTGTGCCGCCCTCTTCCCCGGCCCTGTGACCACCGCCTTGTTGGTCACAGCGCGTTACCCGAGGTCCTTCCTGTGCAGACAGCAGCCTCCCGCATCGTCCTGCCGCCTCGCTGCGAACAAGGCCCTGGCTCCCAGAAGAGGTTTTCCTGGCCTCCAGGGAAATTGCCGCCCATTAACGATGCACCCGGGGAGCCCCTTCCTCCCCCTGCACCCCACCCAGGCTGGCGGCCCTCACGGGACCGCCAGCCGCCCCAAGTCGCCTGGGCTCAGATAATGCCCCTCCCCGCGGGAGGCACGCGGGAGGCGCCCCCAACTGCGGGCAGTGGACAGGGCCGCCTGCTGTGTTCTCACGCCCGCTCTGCCTCTGTTTGCAGTACTAGGTGGAGGACGCCATATACGAGGAGGTGCCGGGGCAAGTAAGGGCCAGACAGGTAAGGCTGCCTGAGGTGCACGCTGAGGCCGCCAGCACCTGCCACGGGCTCCCGGGGCTCTGAGCTGGCACGCGCGGGGTCGGGGGGCAGCGACCGTTCCTTGCCTGCGCCCCACAGCTGCGGGAGCCGGCGAGAAATGCTGCCCCTGACAGGCCGTGTCCCTGCTCTTGCTCTCCAGCACACCCAGGGTGCTTGGGCATCATTCCCCACCATTCGTGGGGCGCTGTTGGCGCAGTGGGTGCTAATTGCAATAATGCCAGAGGCTGCCAGCACGTGGTACCCGTCGCAATCCCAGGGCCTCGGACGGGTGACTTGCAGGGTGACCAGCAGCTTTGTCGTAGAGAGCTGTAACCTGTTGGGTACCATCTCTGCCTTTGCCCCCGATGGTGCAACGAAACGTTACTGAGGTTTTAGCACAAAGCCTTTCCCGTGAATATTCCAAGGTGGAACTTTTTTTAGGGTGAAAAAGCTCACTCATGCTTCCTTTCTGGATAGATCTGTTTCTCTTGAGCACGGCACACAGAGGATGGCTGTCACAGGGCTTGGAGCTGCATGAGACCTAACATTTGCAGCTGCTGCCAGTCGGTTAGTTTCTCCCCATCCCTGTTTGCCAGCAACGGCAGCAGAAAGCAGCCCATCAGCAACGACCTGATGACACCAGGGGAAGTTGTCCCAGATGTCGGTTTCCTTGTTGGTTCAGCTTCCCTTTCCATAAGTGATGCAAGGACTCTTGCTTTGGTAGAGATGATACTAGCTGTGAAGGAAGTCCTGCCATCACATGGATGGACCAGTTGCCTGCTTACCATTTTTTCTTACATACGGTACTTTTAACCTTGGACCAGACCTAAACTTTGGCCTTAGTTTCTTCTGTACACCCTGGCATAAGAAACCGTAATTTCCCACCTACTGCACGTGTACGACTGTTACAAGGATGATTACCCCCTTATGTTGCCGTCCTTATCCTGGTCCACCTAAGCATTTGTTAGCATAAATGGCACTCTAGTTCACATTAACTAACTGACTAAGCCAAAAGGATGGTAGTCACTTGTGATACTGATGTGATTCATTCCTTTAAAGTTCATTATTCTTTGCCTAGGACTGCAGGGGAGAGGCCTGAAGACCTGTGGAAAAAGCAAGCAGGTTTTTCATAGACTCATTTAGAGTTAATATGAAGTCAACAAGGTGAGCTTTATTTGATCTTCTTAATTGTTTGTTCCCTGATGCCAAGTTTGCTTTGGCTCTACCCAAACGATTTGAGAAGATTGTAAATGTTTAAGAAGATTGTGTTTCAGGATCCCCGGGTGGCGCAGCGGTTTAGCGCCTGCCTTTGGCCCAGGGCGCAATCCTGGAGACCCAGGATCAAATCCCATGTCGGGCTCCCAGTGCATGGAGCCTGCTTCTCCCTCTGCCTGTGTCTCTGCCTCTCTCTCTCTCACTGTGTGCCTATCATAAATAAATAAAAATAAAAAAAAAGATTGTGTTTCTGAGTTTTATCCAACCTGAAAGTGTTTGGGTTCCTTCCTACCAATGGAATTTTAAGGCACTGTAGCAAATGAAGAGGGAGTGACCTCTTGATTCCACACCCTCCTGAGCAATCAGCATTCAGATTTCTGTAACGTGATGTATACAGTACATGGCTTGCCGCCTTGGTCTGTTTCAGACATGTTGAAGCACCCCTAGGGTGCAAGTCTGACTTGAGGTCAGGATAATGCGTATGCAACTAGATCATGCCATCACCATTTTTATTTCCATAACCATTGGAACTGCATGTCTCATTTTCAGACAATAACAGAAATCTTTGAAACTACTACCACAAGGACGACCACATTGGACTATGAACCATCAGGACCTTCCAAACCGGCATTGGTGTTGCACAGCCAGTACCAGCCAATCCAGCGGAGAGGAAGAAGGTTATCTGGAAGAAATTGGATTCTTTGAAGTTCATGACCTGTGTACATTGTACACAGCCAGAAGATGCAGGACCTCTTTGGCCCGGTGAGTTTCTAACATCTTGTGCCAATCTGGTTTTATTATAGAGAAATTACTGATCTCCAGTGACTCTGTTTTGGGCGCCAGCTAGATTGTTCTTCAACCTTGTAGGAGACAAAAACTTATCTGCAGAAACATAAGCTTTTGTGACTCTTGAATCTTCCCTTCATGTAATTCATTTGCACCATTGCAGTTTCAGAGAAACCTCCTTACTGAAATCATTCCCACAAAATAAACAGGAGGCCTATTATGAGGCATTTATTGATATTTATTCACAGTTTTCTGGCTAATCTAGAATCCTGAAGTCCTAAATACAGATTCAACTGAAATCCATTCACAGAAGCTAAAGAACACCTCTTTACACTGTGTCTGAGCAGGATGCCCCTTAAGTAGACTAGTTAAAAATATATAAAAAGGTCTTTAAGAGTCATATAGGGAAGAAGAACCTGTAGTTTAGAAAACCAGGGTCAGGTGCATAATCACCGCTGCTGAAAGTCCCCGGTCCTTAACTTTCCATGTACAGTTACGGTGCGGCCAGAGAAATGGACACACACTCCTCTGTTCCCTCAAATGAAGGCTTTGTCAAATTTCCCTCCAAACTTAGACCTCTCCATTCAGGGAGGTCTGAGGTAACGTTTTCCAGAAATTACAGTGAAGACACGGACACTCCCAAGCAACATTTGGGCCCTCCCAAGCAACATCACACTAGAAAAAATCCTTTTGCCCCCAAAGGGCCCTGTCTTTGCTGGTTACTAGGCATCTGCAGCCCCTACTGGCAGAGGGAGAGGCCCCCGACAGCAGTACAACAGGCCCAAAGCTCTCTGCCACTTGCAACCTCAGCCACTGACCATCAAAAACTTGCCATGGGCAGTATAGAGAGGTCTGACACACATGCACAAAGATGAACCTAAATCCACATGCCTTTTGGTCAATCAGAGGTTCTGCTCCTACAGATTAGACTGACAGCTCTTAGTGTTTTATTTATTAGAACTCATTGTATATGTAGCAGAAATAATAAAATTGCATTCCTTTTCAAAATACTCCATAATTCAGACTTGCCATTAATTCAGCTGGTGTCTCAGCTATCCAAGCCATCGAGATTCAGCTGCAACGTCAGCATTGAGTATTTTTGCATTGTGTTATCAATCAAATCTTTTCAATTTCTATATATATATTTTCTAAAACTGTTGAGGTTCAGGCTTTTTATGTGTGCATTCAGACAATAAAAACTTTGAATCATATTAGGGCATTTTCGAGACCATAGCTTGTAATAAAATTTCTACTGTCTTAAGTATCCAATCATGTTAGGAATAACAAATAACAAATCTATTATAATTTTTGCTGTGAATCGAGTAGGGGACAAAAAGAAAGCTGTTATAACTGATAATTGTTGGAACTTGCTGGATTTTTTTTTTTTATCACAAGGGGATGAATGCATTGCCTGAAATTTCTGCTACCGTCTTGTCAGGTTTTAGGCTAATCTCTGCTATTCTTTTCAGAATAAATATAGGGAGAACTGTGAGAAAGCAAAAGGACAGCCATATGCCATCACGACGGATACACCAGAACTTCCCCAAATGAAGAAACTTCAAGATCGAGGCGGGACAAGATGGTGGAAGAGTAGGGCCAAGTCACCTGTCCCCACCAAATTACCTAGATAACTTTCAAATCATCCTGAAAACCGATGAATTTGACTTGAGATTTAAAGAGGGAACAGCTGGAATGCTATAGTGAGAAGAGTTCATTCTTCAGGTAGAAAGATGGGGGAAAAAAAGAAAGAAGAGGAATCCAAGGGAGAGGAGCCCCACCAGGAGTCGGGCTAAGGCCCCAGCGAGAGCCCCCAGGGCGGGAAAGCCCTGTCCTGGAGAAGCAGGAGCTGCACCAATCTTCTCGGACAGAAAGGAGGTCGCAGGGAGTTGGAGCAGGATCCCAGAGCAGTCGGGATGCCCTCAGGCTCCCTGGGACACTAACAGAGGACCTGCACCCCAGGAGAGCACCCCACACCCCGTGGTCGAGCTCCCTAAATGGCTGCAGCACGCGCCCGGCTGGACCCAGAGCAGCTCGGAGGCGGCTGGGGAAGAGGCTCCGCGTGGAGGGGGCTGTGCGACCCCGGGAGCAGCTCAGAGGCAGCTCCGGCAGAGGCTCCACACGAAGGGAGCTGTGTGGCCGGGAGTGCAATTCCAAGAGCGCAGGCCCGGGAGCACAGGGCACCGGGGACACAGCCCAAGATCCGGCGCTCACCCCCGAATAGGCAGAAGCCAGGAGGGCACAGGACAGCAAGAATACTCCTGCCACCCGGCGGCCCCGAGCTGTGCAGATCAGTGACTCCCGCCCCTGGAGCATCCAGGCCCCTGCAGACTGAGAGCTCCGTAGTTACTGTGGAAGCTGACTCCAGGGCTGGAGAGCTGGCCGCCACCAGTATTGTTCCTCCTGGGGCCTCCCAGGATAAACAACCCCCACTGAGCATAATCACAGGCTCACAGTGGCCTCACAGGATAAAAAGGTTAAACAACTTTCACTGAGCCATGCACCAAGCATGGGGGCAACTCCCCCAAGTGCTGACACCTGAGAATGAGCACAGCAGGCCCCTCTGCCAGAAGACCTGCTAGACGGACAGGGGAAAAACAAATTATTGACCAAGCAGCACTGGAAATTTCCAGGGGAAGTTGAGGGATTTACAGTATACAGAATCAGAGGTTACTCCCTCTTGTTTTTTGTTTTCTTGTTTTCTGTTTTGCTTCCCCCCTTTTTTTCTTCTCTTTTTTCCTTCTTTTTTTTTCTTTTTCTATTCTTCTTTCTCTTCGCTCTTTTTCTCCTTTTCCCAATACAAATTGTTTTTGGCTGCTCTGCACTGAGCAAAATGACTAGAAGGAAAAACTTACATCCAAAGAAGGAATCAGAAACAGCCCTCTCAAAAAAAAAAAAAAAAAAAAAAAAAAGAAACAGCTCTCTCTCCCACAGTTAAAAAATTTGGATTACAATTCAGTGTCAGAGAGCCAATTCAGAAGCACAATTATAAAGCTACTGGGTGGCTCTCGAAAAAAGTATAAAGGACTAAAGAGACTTAATCTAGATGTAATCAGGCTGAAATTAAAAATCAATTACATGAGATGCAACCCCTACTAGAGGTCCTAACGACGAGGGTTAATGAGGTGGAAGAACAAGTGAGTGACATAGAAGAAAAGTTGGTGGCAGAGAGAGAAACTGAGGAAAAAGAAAAACAAAAGATCATGAGGATAGATTAAGGGAAATAAATGACAGTCTGAGGAAGGCAAATTTATGTTTAATTGGGGTTCCAGAGGGCGCTGAAAGGGACAAAGGTCCAGAATATGTATTTCAACAAATCATAGCTGAAAACTTCCTAATCTGAGAACGGTAACAGGCATTCAGATCCAGGAAATAGAGAGATCCGCCCCTAAAATCAATAAAAACCGCTCAACACCTGCACATTTAATAGAGAAGCTTGCAAATTCCAAAGATAAAGAGAGGATCCTTAAAGCAGCAAGAGACAAGAAATCTCTAAATTTATGGGGAGAAATATTAGATTAACAGCAGACCTCTCCACAGAGACCTGGCAGGCCAGAAAGGGCTGGCAGGATATATTCAGGGTCCTAAAAGAGAAGAACCTGCAGCCAAAATACTTTATCCAGCAAGGCTCCCAATAAGAATAGGAGAGAGAAAGAGCTTCCAAGATAGGCAGAAACTGAAAGAATATGTGACCTCCAAACCAGTTCTGCAAGCATATTAAAGGGGACCCTGTAAAAGAAAAAGGAAGTCCAAGGAAACAATCCACAAAAACTGGGACTGAATACATGTCATGATGACACTAAACTCCTATCTTTCAATAGTAACTCTGAATGTGAATGGGCTTAATGACCCCATCAAAAGGCGCAGGGTTTCAGACTGGATGAAAAAGCAGGACCCATCTGCTTGCTGTCTACAAGAGACTCATTTTAGACATAAGGACACCTACAGCCTGAAAATAAAAGGTTGGAGAACCATTTACCATTCAAATGGTCCTCAAAAGAAAGCAGGGGTAGCCATCCTTAGATAAACCAAAATATATCCTGAAGACTGTAGTGAGAGATGAAGAGGACACTACATCATACTTAACGGATCTATCCAACAAGAGGACTTAACAATTCTCAATATATATGCCCCGAATGTGGGAGCTGCCAAATATATCAATCAATTAAAACCAAAGTTAAGACAAACTTAGATAATCATACACTTATACTTGGTGAGTTCAATGTAGCGCTTTCTACATTCGATAGGTCTTCTAAGCACAACATCTCCAAAGAAACAAAAGCTTGAAATGATACACTGGACCAGATGCATTTCACCGATATCTACAGAACTTTACATCCAAACGCAACTGAATACACATTCTTCTCAAGTGCACATGGAACTTTCTCCAAAATAGACCACATACTGGGTCACAAATCAGGTCTTAACTGATACCAGAAGATTAGGATCATCCCCTGCATATTTTCAGACCATAATGCTTTACAAGAAGAAGAAGGTTGGAAGGATTTCAAACACATGGAGGTTAAGGACCATCCTGCTAAAAGATGAAAGGGTCCACCAGGAAATTAAGGAATAATTTAAAAGATTCATGGAAACTAATGAGAATGAAGATACAACCATTCAGAATCTTTCGGATACACCAAAAGCAGTCCTCAGGGGGAGATACATCGCAATACAAGCATCCATCCAAAAACTGGAAGGAACTCCAATAAAAAAGCTAACCTTGCACCTAAAGGAGCTAGAGAAGGAACAGCAAATAGATCCTACACCCAGCAGAAGAAGAGAGTTAATAAAGAATCCAGCAGAAGTCCATGAAATCAAGACCAGAAGACCTGTGGAACAGATCAACAAAACCAGGAGTTGGTTCTTTGAAAAATTAATAAGATAGATAAACCATTAGCCAGCCTTATTAAAAAGAAGAGAGAGAAGACTCTAATAAAATCATGAATGAGAACGGAGAGATCACTACCAACACCAAGGAAATACAGACGATTTTAAAAACATGAGCAGCTATACGCCAATAAATTCGGCAATCTTAGAAGAAATGGACGCGTTTTTGGAAAGCCACAAATTACGAAAACTGGAACTGGAAGAAATAGAAAACCTGAACAAGGTGATAACCAGGGAGGAAATTGAAGCAGTCATCAAAAACCTCCCAAGACACAAAAGTCCAGGACCAGATGGCTTCCCTGGGGAATTCTATCAAACGTTAAAGAAGAAACCATACCTATTCTAACTAAACCTGTTTAGAAAGATAGAAAGAGATGGAGTACTTCCAAACTCGTTCTGCGAGGCCAGCATCACCTTAATTCCAAAACCAGACAAAGACCCCACCAAAAAGGAGAATTATAGACCAACATCCCTGATGAACATGGATGTAAAACTCTCAACAAGATACTAGCCAGTAGGATACGACAATACATTAAGAAGATTATTTACAATGAGCAAGTGAGATTTATCCCTGGATGCAAGGCTGGTTCAACACTCATAACACAATCAATGTGATTCATCATATCAGCAAGAGAAAAAACAAGAACCATATGATCCTCTCAGATGCAGAGAAAGCATTTGACAAAATACAGCATCCATTCCTGATCAAAACTCTTCAAAGTGTCGGGATGGAGGGAACTATCCTCAACATCTTAAAAGCCATCTACGAAAAGCCCACAGCAGATACCATCCTCAATGGGGAAATACTGGGAGCCATTCCCCTCAGATCAGAAACAAGACAGGGATGTTTCCAGTCTCACCACTGCTATTCGACATAGTCCTAGAAGTCCTAGCCTCAGCAATCAGACAACAAAAAGACAGGAAAGGCATTCAAATTGGCAAAGAAGAAGTCAAACTCTCCCTCTTCGCCAATGACATGATACTCTACATAGAAAACCCAAAAGCCTCCACCCCAAGATTGCTAGAACTACAGCAATTTGGCAGTGTGCCAGGATACACAATCAATGCCCAGAAATCAATGGCATTTCTATACACCAACAATGAGACTGAAGAAAGAGAAATCAAGGAGTCAATCCCATTTACAATTGCACCCAAAAGCATAAGATACCTAGGAATAAACCTAACCAAAGAGGTAAAGGATCTATACTCTAAAAACTATAGAACACTTCTGAAAGAAATTGAGGAAGACACAAAGAGATGGAAAAATATTCCATGCTCACGGATTGGCAGAATTAATATTGTGAAAATGTCAATGTTACCCAGGGCAATTAACACGTTTAATGCAATCCCTATCAAAATACCATGGACTTTCTCCAGAGAGTTGGAACAAATTATTTTCAGATTTGTGTGGCATCACAAAAGTCCCTGAATATCCAGGGGAATTTTAAGAGAGAAAGCCAGGCCTGGGGGCATCACAATGCCAGATTCCAGGTTGTACTACAAAGCTGTGGTCACCAAGACAGTGTGGTCTTGGCAGAAAAGCAGACACATAGATCAATGGAACAGAATAGAGAATCCAGAAGTGGACCCTCAACTTTATGGTCAATGAATATTGGACAAAGGAGGAAAGAGTATCCACTGGAAAAAAGACGGTCTCTTCAATAAATGGTGCTGGGAAAATTGGACATCCACATGCAGAAGAATGAAACTAGACCACTGTCTTGCACCATACACAGACACAAACTCAAAATGGATGAAAGATCTAAATCTGAGACAAGATTCCTTCAAAATCCTAGAGGAGAACACAGGCAACACCCTTTTTGAACTTGGTCACAGTAACTTCTTGCAAGATTCATCCATGAAGGCAAGAGAAACAAAAGCAAAAATGAACTATTGGGACTTCATCAAGATAAGCTTTTGCACAACAAAACCAACAGTCAACAAAACTAAAAGACAACCTACAGAATGGGAGAAGATATTTGCAAATGACATATCAGATAAAGGGCTAGTATCCAAGATCTACAAAGAACTTCTTAAACTCAAGAGCAAAGAAACAAACAATCCAATCATGAAATGGGCAGGAGACAGGAACAGAAATCTCACAGAGGAAGACATAGACATGGCCAACAAGCACATGAGAAAATGCTCCACATCACTTGCCATCAGGGAAACACAAATCAAAACCACAATGCAATACCACCTCACACCAGTGAGAATGGGGAAAATTAACAAGGCAGGAAACTACAAATCTTAGAGAGGATGTCGAGAAAGGGGAACCCTCCTGCACTATTGGTGGGAATGTGAACTGGTGCAGCCACTCTGGAAAACTGTGTGGAGGTTCCTCAAAGAGTGAAAATTAGATCTGCCCTACGACCCAGCAATTGTACTGCTGGGGATTGACCCCAAAGCTACAGGTGCAATGAAACGCCAGGACACCCACACCCTGATGTTTCTAGCAGCAATGTCCACAGTAGCCAAACTGTGGAAGGAGCCTCGGTGTGCATCGAAAGATGAATGGATAAAGAAGATGTGGTCTGTGTATACAATGGAATATAACTCAGCCATTAATTAGCCATTACCCACCATTTGCTTCAATATGGATGGAACTGGATGATATTATGCTGAGTGAAATGAGTCAATCGGAGAAGGATATGAGACCATACATATGGTCTCATTTGGGGAATATAAGAAGGATATGAGACCATACATATGGTCTCATTTGGGGAATATAAAAAATGGTGGACAGGAATAAAGGGGAATGGAGAAAAAATGAGTGGGAAATATCAGAAAGGGAGACAGAACATGAGAGACTGCTAAGTCTAGGAAATAAACTAGGAGTGGTAGAAAGGGAGGCGGGTGGGGGCTGGGGGTGACTGATTGACAGGCACTGAAGGGGGCACTTGATGGGATGAGCACTGGGTGTTATTCTATATGTTGGCAAATAGAACACCGATAACATACAAATTTATATGAAAAAAGAAAGTACAAGATCAACTCAGTGAGGTGGGTGGCATTGCTAAAATAAAGGGGAGGGAGAGGTGGAAAACATGCTCACCACTGGGAATTGAGGGCTTTAACAGGTGTAGAGGAAACGAGTCAGATTAGTCTGAGACAGTCGAGAAATCTAGAGGAAGCTTTGGCTATAGATTATGTGGCTCTAAATGAGAACCCCCCAGAGATTTCCAAAAGCTTGGCTAAGTAGGTTAGCTTAAGAGATGATAGGAGATGGGAAGTTTGAATTCACTGTGGTCCTCCACAGAGGAGTGCAGGGAGGCTGGAATTCCACCAGGAAAGCAGATATACAGCGAATGCAGGTGCTCCACAGATCTTTGGGGATCATAGTTTTCTACTATGATAGTTTTCTACTATGATAGTTTTCTACTTTCTAAGAGTGCAGAAACTTCACTTTGCGGCACAGACGTTGAGTCATTGGGTTAATGCTGTTTGGTTGTAAGATAGCCTTTAATCTACTCACATTGGCACACCCGTCACGAATGCTGTGCTTGATTTCTGCGGGTTAAGTATCGAATGGATGGCGATGTTGCTAAAACTGTGTGTCACGTGGACGAAAAAGCAAAGGACATTGAACATGCGAAGAAAGTGTCGCAGCAAGTCACTAAGGTGAGGTCACAGTGTGGATGTTTGGGATGCATGTGGGTTTCCTCTATCTGACCTAAGAAAACGCGACAGGCCTGATCCTGCTCGCCAGTCTTCCCTGAATCTCAGGGCATCATGAGCTCGGTGCCCACACCTGTCAGGGAGACTGCACGGATGACTGAAGTGGGTTGTCAAACCTCTGCCCTGCAACTCGGTCCAGGCAGTTGCCGTGCCGAATGCAATCCCAGGGTTGCCAGAGGCTCCTACTTCTTTTTAGAGAAGTCAGGGAGCTTAATTTTTACAAGAAATCCTTAAATTTCAAATGTAAATAACTAATCAAAAACATGGAAAAAATACCACATAGGTCAAGAGGAACATGCCCCCTCTCCAGAATCGGCCAATGACTTTCAAAGGTTGCAGCCCTTAAAAGGAATCTATGGAGAATCATGATCATGACTTAGTTTAAGAGATCAGACTTTTCAAGTAAAAGCTTACAATGCAGGGGAAGTATCGTGGGATGTTGACATGGTCACCGCTCGCACAGTCAGTGCTGGTGACAACTGGCACAAGGGCAGCCCCTCCATGAGAGCGCTTTGACTGTGAAAGACTCAACAGCACTCTGTTCTCTGAACCCTCATAGCTCGTGGGTGGCCTCAACCACGGGTCCTCTTCCCTGTCTAGGTTTTATACAAGCAGAACTGGGAAGACACCAACGATGAGTACCTGCGTCCCCCTGATGCCCCTGAGCTTGTCCAGGCAGTTAAGAACACAGCCATGTGTGGGAAGGTGAGGGCTTCTGCTCTGTCATGAACTCTGTCCTCCTCCACCTAATTCAGAGGAATCCCTGGTGCTTGTGTGGACCTGGCGCGTGGTGGCCCAGCCTTTCTGCGAGTGTCCTTGAGCCGTGTGGGCTGCAGGGGTTGTGGCTGGCAAGGGGGAACTGAGGGGAAAGCTCTTGAGTGGGAGGGAGGGTCCTGGTGGGAAGCTGAACACGTGGGGAGAAGGGAGATGTGCCGGAGACCTGGCTCTTAGAGACCGGGGCTACACTTCGAGTTATTTCTGACTATCGCTCTTACAAAATGTTTATTTCGTGACAAGGAACTATGCGAGGTGCCTCCTGCCTCCTTCCGCTTGCATTCATAGTTGTTGTGGGAAGCAGATAAGGCCCCAGAGAGGAGATGAAACAAAATCCGACACATCTACCCTCCTGAAAACATGATTTGTCAGGAGAAGCAGGACACGCTATTAATGAAGATGACTTGGACTGAGTGGAATGGGGGAGGCTATCTGGAGATTCCATTTGCCTTTGCTCTTACCCTGCCCTCGGTTCTTCTTGCTATTGATGGATGAATTCAAAATTGTGTATTTCGTATAAGTGGGAGCTCCTATCTCATAACTTCTCACTCTTTTCTGATTTAGAAACTGTACACTGAGGACTGGGAAGCTGACAAAAGCTTGTTTTACGCGTACAACGATAGCCCAGAGCTGAGACGGGTGGCCCAGGCCCAGAAAGCCCTCAGTGATGTAAGTCAAGTGCAGTCAACATTGTTTGGGAGTGTGGAATCGGGACGCTTCCAGTTAGGTCTTCTGGCCAAATGTTCTTTGCAATTCCTCTTTCAAAAAGACTAAATGTCATAATAGCAGATGAATACATCTAGAATCGTTGTAATTTATGATGTGTACTTAGATGTATAATTTATATTAGATATAATTAAACCCAATCTTGTTTTTTATTAGTTGAAGAACCTGAGTCTAAGACCTAGGTCATTAGTGGGCAAAACCCAGATTAGAAACCTGATCTTGTGATCCCAAGACCGGTGTTCTTTCCACTGTAGCCTGTGCCCTCTGTTCCCTTGGCTGGAGTTGAAGTTCTTCAGTGACAGTAGAGTGGCACTTAAAAAAAAAAACCTGTTGGGATCGTAGCCATTTCCCGAAATATATTAAGTGAAAAATGTTATTGAAGGAGTTTGATTTGCTTCCTAATTTTAAAGTGTGAATTGTGATGTGTCCCCCTTTGTCTACATGAACTGACACACTTGTCCAAACATGGCTTGTGTAGTTACCCCACAAAAGCTCTTGCCGTAAGGTATACACAGAGGATATTTCAAAGACATGGAGGATATTTCAAAGTTAGTAAAAAGAAAAATCAGCTGTCTCCACTGACCAGAATTTTAGTGTCTTTTATCTTGAAAACAGTTTTAGAGGGACTTAAAAGGCCTAAGAGACTCCTTAGGTTGAAAGCTATATCCGCAGCAGAGAACTCCACTTGATTCTAGCACTTCCCCTTGTTTTGAGGAGCTTTATTTCTTGACCTCTGGATTTGCTAGAGGCTATATTGAAAATCCAAAGGCTACTGTTCTAGTCTTCAGGAGAGCACTCTTGTATAAAACAACAAGTTGTTTTTGATTCAGTTGTCAATCAGACCCCTAGAACTTCTTACATTCACTATGGACTTAACAAGTCAGTTGGCGTCTTGAAAATTACTGGGATTTATTTCCAGTGGGTCTTAGGATCCTATCTTGCCTTGTACTGGAATTATGCAGACTCATTTGATGGTGTCTCCGACTTTTGAGGTCTTGATCTTTTTTTTTTTTTTTTTTTAATTTTTTAAATTTATTTATGATAGTCACAGAGAGAGAGAGAGAGAGAGAGAGGCAGAGACACAGGCAGAGGGAGAAGCAGGCTCCATGCACCGGGAGCCTGATGTGGGATTCGATCCCGGGTCTCCAGGATCGTGCCCTGGGCCAAAGGCAGGCGCCAAACCGCTGCGCCACCCAGGGATCCCGAGGTCTTGATCTTTTATTGCCTCTCACTCGATGTCATTTGCAAATTTAGGGGATATATTTTTATCTGTTTTCATATAATTCGTTAAAATATAGCATAGATTATGCTCCAGTCTTTCCATAGAGTAACATAGGAACTAGAGAAGCCATAACAAAAACTTAAGGCTCTCTAGTACACGGTACCAATTTTAATGTGTAGGGACTTCTTGCTTCTAAGTTCATTTTCTGGTTCTGTATCTTATGAATATATAATATTGTGTAACCTTCTGTATCTATGAATATGTATTACTGTGTGACCTTTATCAAGTGATCAGTAGTTACTTGTTGAAAGTCTATGCATGGACAGCTGGCAGGATAGAAAAGAAGTTTTCATCCTTTCCCTTGAGATTTTATAATCAGGCTGGTAAGATGAAATTGTTATACATGAAACAATAAGAAAACAGTTTTCAAAAATCTTAGGGAGCAAATTCTACAGTCTAATACTTGCTGAAAAGACACATGCAAGTAATTAGAGAAGGCCTCGTGGAAGTGGTAATCCCAAGGGAAAGGGCAATTATGACCAGAAAAGGCATTCCAAGTAGAGAGTACACTTGAAACGAGGGACAGAGGTGGAATGAGTCTGGTGAGGAGAAAGAAACTGAATGCTGTGGACACCTCATTAGGAGGGTGCTTTTAAGGAAGTGGTGGCAGGACCTTGAAAATCAGACCAAATAGCTTTGACATGATATGGTAGTCCTTAAGAGATACCCTGTGATTTTTTGGGGGGCAAACAGTATGGTAAAAGTAGGATATGGAAAAACTTTGATGGACAATATAGTGGATTGGGACTAGGAATAATTGTGATACATTGAAGAAGACTATTTTAATAATATCATGGAATGAAAGGGAGGACAACGGAGAGGAAGAAAGGAATCTGAGGGCAATAGGTATTTTAAAAGTGTTAAGGACATTGGATATTGGAGATGAGAGAGTGAAAGGAGCCATCAAGGAGCTTACAACAGAGACTGGTAGTCTGGGTGTATAGGGGTACAACTGTACTAGTGAACGGAGGAATGGAGTTGAGATGCCTCATCCATAAGATGCCTTGATCTGGATCTTCCATTAGAAACTTTGTCCTATTGCACAGGCATAAGAACAGGACAAAAGATTAATATTGGAGAGTCATCGGAATAAAAGTGATAGCTGAGGACATGAAAATATATGAAGGGGGGGTGGAGTAGTGTATGGCCAAGGGCAGAGTTTTGGAGGATACCCCTACTTAGGACATCTGGAAAGCAGCCGGCAGAGTAATGAGAGAACAAATGGTCAGAGAAGTTGAAGGAGAACCAGGAAATGCCGTGTCACGTGAGCTCAGGAAGAGTGTCCAAGAAGATACTTAATTTCCCGTCTCCCTTTACCCATAAGATGGACAGATGAAGGGAAACCTCCATGCCACTTTGGTGCTAGGGACTTCAAACAGGTACAGTTGACCACATGTCTTGAGATACCTCAACAGAATACATAATGGAGACTGCATAGTGAAGTAAAATCTTCCCATCCTTCCTCAGAAAAACGTGGCACTTAAGATACGGGTTGTAACTTTATTGCAGACTAACTGCACCAAGCATCAGGTTCCCAGCCTGCCTATTAATACTGTTGTCCACACCATGAGCTCCTACAGTTCTTGGGCACAGAGGCTCCCCCCGCCCCCGCCGCGGGCTGTTGTTCACAGAACATTCCGCTGCCTAGGCACGGAGATCTCAACTGAGGGCTTGGGTTTGGAGGCTTTCTGTCCCCCTCACCTGTGCCTTCTTCCAGTTTCTCTGAAACCCACTTACTAGGTTTCTCTTGTTATCTGAGCCGAAACAAATATTTGGCAAATACCAAGAGAGACTTTAAGTGGATCCAGAGTACAGAATTCTAACAAGACAGAATTCTGAAGAAAGTTCCTGAGAAATGAGGACTTCTAGATCCGGTTTCTCTGGAGCTTCCTGACAGGATGCCCTACTTAGTAAGCATTCATTCTGATAGGACTTTGCTCACTCTGAGGACTCGGCCAGCCATGGAAAATACCAATCGCCCTATGCCTAAAATAAAGCCTTCGCTCCTTAAAGACTGAGTAGAGGAACTAATATAACTGCATCTTAAAACTGGTCTTTTGTATCTCCATTGACCCTTGGATATTCGTAAAAGCTTTTGTTTTAGGCAGTAGGTAGATGTTGTTAGGATGGGACATAGTTAGACTTGGTTAAAGCATGAAGATGACTGGGACCTTGGAACTATCCAGCTTCTTTTTTTAAAAGGTTTTTATTTATTCATGAGAAACAGAGAGGCAGAGACCCAGGCAGAGGGAGAAGCAGGCTCCCCACAGGAGGCCTGATGCGGGACTCGATCCCGGGTCCCCAGGGTCACACCCTGAGCCAGACACATGCTCAACCACTGAGCCCCCCAGGTGCCCCAGGAACTATCCAGCCTCTGTATGTTGTAAATAAGAATACTGCCACCTGGAAGGAGAAGTAATTTGTGTAAGTCTCACAAGTGAGTAGTAGCAGAGTTGGCACAGTAAGTCTCCTAATGAGATTTCCCTCCATGGCGTCAGTATATAAAACATAGATTCAGAAATCCATCATTGAACCTTTGCTCTGGTCAGGGTCTGCCCAAGCCACGAGGGCTCCCAAATGAGAGGTTACGTTTGCTGTCATCCAGATCTGACAGTCCAAGGAGGGGCAGATAGGTAAACAACCAGTCATGGCATCATCCGACAGTTCCTTCCAAGGAGCTAACGGTCACATTGAGTGAGACCCCAGGAGAAGGTCTTCAGGTCAGGGAGGGCTCAGGAGGGGATCTTGTGCTGACCCAGGGCCATGGAGAATGAGCAGCAGCCTGTAGGCAGATGGGGAGAGTCTGGAGCTGGGGCATGTTGAAGAAAGGGAACAGCAGGTACAAGGTCCACAGGCGTAAGAGGGCTTCATGTATCTGGGGATTGACAAATCGTCCTGCTTTTTTGGAGGCAGGGTTCAAGGTTGATGGAAGGAAAGCCCTGAGTAGTCAGTAGTGAAGGAAAAAGAGGGCAAGGGTGAAGGGGCTGCTGCATGCTTAATGGACATGATACTTTAACAACAGAGAGGCCTTTAGTAAGTTAAAGGAAAGGAGCTAATGAAGAGCGAGCGGTTGAAGCTGTCGAAAAAGAAGGGGTGACTGTGGACATGGCACAGGGGGCTGCTAGTGGGAATAGCAGTACGAAGGGAGAGCCAGATATTCTTAGGTTGAAAAAGTGACCCTTTCCTTTATGACTTCTGGCCCTCAGCTGCACCTGCAGGTTTACAAGTACATTGGAGTCCAGGTTCCTCTTCATGGGGACAAGACCTGTGTAGAGTTCCTGCTGACAAAGAAATCTCTCCATCTTTCTTTTTTTGAGAAATACTGTTTTGATTAAATTCCATTATGCTTGCCTCAATTTTCATATCAACAATATGTTTTCAAAGTGAGTACAGGTTAAAGGGGCCCTTGTTAAAGTACTATTTGCCTGGAGAACCCAACCAGTACATTTTATGAAACTGATTCGTTTCTTCCCAGAGTTTCTTCACTGTAAAAGTGCTCTTTTTTTTCCCTCTGAAGTTCTCTGCCCCTGGTCTTTGAGAGCTCTTTAGAGGCTGGTTTTCAGCCTCTTGTAAGTGCTCCAAATCTCTGTTGAGTTGCTAATTGTTTTGATGATGGCACTACCATCTCTCATTGTAACCGGACCCATGTGTAAGCCAAGAGGAGCACGGCTGTGCGTGAGCTCTTGAAGCGGCCCCTGTCCTCCCATGTGAACCCTTTCATAGTCTGTGCTCATGGCAATTCTCCAGTGTGTGTAATGTCTTACAGAGGAAATACCAGGAAGACTTTGAGAATATGAAAGACCAGATCTACTTCACGTAGACCGAAACACCAGAGTACAAAGTGAATAAACAAGCTGGAGTGGCAGCTAGCAAGGTATGAAGAAATGCTCTTATTTGTCATGATGGTCTTATTGTGGGTGAGTTTCTTAGAAATTTTGCTTTTGTATGTAATGAAAAAAAAGAGGGTTCTTGGGGCTCAACAAAAAGTGCAATTTGGGGTTATCATAAGGCTACCAAATTTTTGAAAAATTTTCCTATGTCTGACCTTTAACAATAGTCAGGTATCATCTTCAGTATTTGTTAAAGGAGCTTTTGATACCTGCAATTAGAAAGGTTGTGCTCTCAGACAGAAGGACCCCTCAAGAAAGGACAGCTGTCAACCTTCTCTGAATATGGAAACTCCCACACAATCTATTACCATGATTTTTCTTATTTTCCTTCAGCAATTGCTGAACATCTAGACGCAGACAAGATACACAAATCCATGGATATGCTCCTATACTCTGTAGAGTAGACTTTGGTAAGAAGAATCCTGGACGTTCTAAAGCACTAGAAATAAACTTCAAAGCCAATCAGACGTGGTTGAAACCCTAGCCTTGGCCCTGCTGAGGGTGTGAAAGCAAGGATATCACACGACCAGGAAGCCATTTAGTATCCAGGTGCAAAATAGTGATGTTTTAGATCAGGAGGGGAGCAGGGCTGATGGATGAAATGGACTTTGAGAATAGAGCTGACCTGGTTTGCTATTGGGTTGGATGTGGGATATGAGAAGAATGGGTCTAAGCAACTGGAGGATGGGATTTCTCTTTATTAAGAGAGAAGAGTGTGGAAGGAGGGCATAATTATTTTTGGAGGGAAAACGTGAGCTAAGCTTCCAACATGTAGGATTTGAAATGCGTTTTAGACATCGAAGTGGAAATGTTAAGTGGGCAGTTGATTGTACAAGTCTGAAGTTTCAGGGGAGATATATGGGAGGGTTGTATAAATTTGGGAGTCATCAGTATATGGAGAGTATTTAATGTCCGAAGACTGGAGGCCATCAAGGGAGCAAGCATAGACAGAAAACTCTAAGGACTGAACTCTGGAGTATCTCCATGTGAACACATCAGCGAGATGAGGTAGGAGTAGAGTGAGGAGAGAGTGAGAAGTGAGTGAAGGGAGAAAGGAGCGATCCGCTATTTAAAATGTTTCTGAATTGAAATTACCAACGTACAGTCACTTCTGCACGCACGTGAACTGCACACATGCTCACACACAGTCAATGAGGCATCAGAGGATAGATTTTGATGATGCTTCTGGCTTGCTTTCTTGAAAAAATGTGTTGGCAGTTAGGTCACTGGTGGCTAAGTTAAATGAGAGTTGTGGAGTAGCAAGTGTCTGAGACATGATACACTGCCATTATTTGTGTATGTCTTTTTCTCTTTGAGGGCAAGGACCAGGTGTTATTCTTTCATGTATTTGTCCCAAGGCCAGCATGTAATGAATACCCTATGGATGTTTTTGAGTGAATAAATGAATGGGAAGAAAAGTTATCCTGGAGATTTATGCAGTTTCTTTGCTGCTGTTATGAGTTACTATGAGTATTTTGTTTATAAAATGTCAAGCTGCCACTTTTCTAGAGAGAAAATTGATTTGTAGAACTATGTCATAATATCCATAATAGAGACAAGAACAAAAGTAACCCAGTTACTTTATCATTTCACTCCTACAGGTAAAATACAAAGAAGACTCTGAAAAGAATAAAGGAAAGCCTGATTATAATGTACTTCCTGCCTCAGAGAACCCACTGCTCAAGCAGCTGAAGGCGGCAGGAAATGCCCTGAGTGATGTAATAAGTACGTTCTTGTCAGAAAGTGTTTTTTTTAACTTTAGCTGCTAGAGAGATGAACTATCTCTCTTTCTATAATGACTAAATGCATACATAATTTTGCAAATAATTTAGGATTCTAGTGTAGCAGTTTCCCTGGAACTATATAACCACAGGAAGACAGGAATGCCCCCTGAGTATGATGTGTGTTAGTTTGGGAGGGGGGGTGCCTGTGGATTTAGCTCAAGGGGCAGAGAAAACCTCATTTGCTTATAGGTTCTAGTGCTTGTGCTTCTTTGGGATCCTGACACAGAAAGAGGCTTTGCAAGGGGCAGAGAGTGAGAGGTGAAGTTGTGTGTGCACCCTGCCCTTGTGTTCTTCAAGCAGGGCAAAGACAAATGTCCTGGGTTCCACAGGTTCTTCCCCTCACCTCTGTCATTCTCTGTGCAAATCTTGGCCCTAGAAACCATCATTTGCAGAAAGCACGACTTAAAAGATGGCTCCCCCAAAAGACAAACAACAACAACAAAAAATAAAAGGTGGCTCCCTAAGTCTTCACAGGAGTTTCTACTTGTAGAATTAAGAGTCTGACCAATCCATAAGATTTAAAATAAAACAGATCGGATAAGTGAGAGATGCATTAAGAGACTAACAGCCCAAGACCACTTTGACTATATAAATAAGAGGGAACATGTGATCAATTAAGTTATTCCCACAGTATTAAGCTTTCCCAATATTTGAGGATTATACATGGTGTTCCCCCTGTGGGTTAGTTATCTTTTCTTTGTCCCTCAAATTAAGTCAGCACCATAGAAATGTGTACCTGTGATTGAGGAATGAGGCGAGTGGAGTTGGAGTGGCAGGTGAGAGAGCGTGAGTGGATCTGTCCAAATAGCCCTGTTGGGAAATCAATGCAAAGCATGTTTTCTGTTTCCTAAATAAAGGTCATCTTTATCAAACATAGCAAAGCTCAGGTTCAAACCTACTTTGTTGATAAAGAGAACAATATAAATTTTTAAAAACCAAAAAGCACCATGTACAACCTCAAAACCTAACATGAGAAAGGGACAAGACTCTCACTTTATCAGTTGTGCATTTAAAATCCAGTGGTTGTTTATTGTCAGTATTAGAGCTAAATTTGGGTCATAGCTGAGAGGAAGAGTGAGTAGCTTTATCATCTGAGTTCCTGTATATACCTATATACAGGATATACTATCTGTTTGTGTAAGGAGGTTTTTTCCTTGGTGGAAGGAGGAAGAGAGAGTGTATTTCTCAACTTATACTAAACATTTTTGTGAAGGTTTGTTTCAAAAAGAATTCACTGTTGCTCAGAAGATTCCTGTCTGTTGCACCATCAGTGAAAGACGAGTCTGAGTTGAGGGAGAGCGGATGTAGCAGTCCTGAAGTACACACAAATCTCCACAACTAAGGGCTTGGTCTGAGGTAGAGTACTGGTTTCTTGACTTTTTTTTGGTGAATGTTAAAAACCTAAACTTTACAGTAATTGCTAATAGAAGAAACTTTTCATTCACTACACCCCAATATTGATTGTCAGTTTTTAAGACCGTTGACAGGATATATCTTTTTATCTTCTCCTTCTTGTTTATTGTTGTTGAGAAATACAAGCACTATAATCAGTGTGGGAGTGACAAGAATCTACTTTGATTTTTTTCTTCGACAGGAACCATACAAGGAAAACTATGAAAAGACCGAGGCAAAGAGCATAAATTACTGTAAAACCCCCAAATTCCAACTTGATACAGTTCTGCACAACTTCACTAGTGATGTAAGCAATTCTGTGGTTACTTCTTCTGTTAAGAAAAGATCCATTATTCTCCCCCAATAAATACATGAAATATGTTTTGTCTTTCAGACCAAATACAAAGATTCCTACTTAAAGAATATTTTGGGACACTATGTGGGCAGCTTTGAGGATCCATATCATACACACTGCATGAAAGTTGCACCTCAAAACAGCGATGTAAGTCCTAAGACAGTTGTTTAGCTTTCCACTTAACACATCTTTAGGGCATGGATAAAATGGTTGCATCCTCGTGTCTGATTTTTCTTCCTCGTAGAACAACTACAAAGCAGAATTCGAAGAAGACCGAGGCAAAGGCTTCTTCCCCCAGACTATAACTCAAAAAAATGAAACAATCGAGAAGCTGGATCCATGTAAAGATGTGAGTCTGTAGTATGACCTTCAAACATCCTGGCCTCCAGAGCATCTAGCGGTTCAAGAGAAATTTAAAATTTTAACACTTTTCAAATATATGCAAGCAAGGAAATTATAAGAAACAAAATCTATCTTGTAGGTGATGAACTGTTTTCCCTAGCTGTCATCCATACTTTTCAAGAGCTAATTCTAGTTCATTTCCCCAAAGAGGAGTTATCAGAAATCTGAAGAATGAGAAAGTTTCTTGTACAGCTGCGAAAGCATCTCTAAAACACTGCAGTCTAATTAGAAAAGAGCCTTGTGTTTTATTAACTACAAGTTTCTTTTCTTTTGGGGAATGGGTTCTCCTTGCTTGGACTATAGGATTTGATTGCTAAGACTATTCCTTTTTTCCTCCACAGCACACCTACAAAGTCCATCCAGATAAAACAAACTTCACTCAAGTCACCGACTCTCCTGTGCTGGTGCAAGCCCAAGTCAATTCCAAGTAACTGAGTGATGTAAGTTCCTTTAAATAGGCAGGAAATCCAATTTTGAGGGATAACCTATCATAACTCTGTATATAAAATCCAGTGACTTGTCACATTTACCAAAAAAAAAAAAAAGGCTAAGTGAGTGTATCAAATTTAACTTGTCTATATTTGTAATCACCTAAAAGATCTCCTTATTTAGTTGCCTTGCATCTTCTGGGATGTATAGCAAGGATAGCAGAATGGTTCTCTAAGGGGGCCTAATATAGCTTACCATGCTGGAAGGAACATGAGGTCTTTAGCCAGGCAAATCTGGGTGAAATTCCAGCTCTGTCGTTTATAACCCGGCACCCTAGGCAAATTGTTTAACCTCGTTATGCCTCGTGTTAGTTACCCTTTTGTAATTTGCAGTTGTTTTGAAGAGTAAACGAAAGGAGATCTGAGCATAGTAAATACCCTGGCCCGGAGTTGATGTTTAATACACGGTATGTCTCTGTCTCCAATAAGTTTCGGAAAATGGAGCTTTGGAGATACTTTTATCACATGACTTTTAAGTATGAACTTCCAAACTTGTGCTGAAGTAAGCAAAGCAATAAAAGTAACCTCAGCCAATTGATGGCCAGAAATAAAGTCTTCAGATAAAGAGTATTAACAAAGCATAATGTATGTGAGGGGACGTAACCAGGTTTGTTAGAACGTGTTTCTCCGGAAAGTGAGCGTTGACAATGGAAAGAGAGAAAGGGCTGTGAGTCTCAAGAATCTGCTGATTCTGGGGGCCGGTTGTGATGTGCCTGGAGAGGGAGCATATATGAAAGAGCCACCTCCTTCCAGGATAGTCCTACCACGGTGACAGACGTGCTTTCATGCAGGTTGTCAGTCGTGCAGGGTGGACTACCCTCGCTCTGGACTTCTGTATTGATCTCAACAGCATTGTCAGTTGTTAATTAACATAATGTATTTTACGTTTTATTCTATGAAATGTACCACCCGAGATTTTGTATTTTGGGACAATTCTTCTTTCGAGCTAATGGTCTCCTTTTTTGTCTGTCTCTCCATCTGTCTTTGTCTCTTTCACTCTCTATCTCTGCTGAACTACAAAGGAAAGCATGAAAGTGAAAAGTTCAAGTGCCACATACCTCCAGATACTCCTGCCCTCCTCCAGCACAAAGTCAATGCTTATAACCTGAGTGATGGAAGCTCCTATATACTATGGTATGGGATATCCTGACAACCTGTGCTTTTATTTCTGGGTTGTTTCACTGCATAAACACTTCAGTGTTAAAAATGGGAAGAACAGGGATCCCTGGGTGGCTCAGCGGTGTAGCGCCTGCCTTTGGCCCAGGGCATGATCCTGAGTCCTGGGATCGAGTCCCACATCAGGCTCCTGCATGAAGCCTGCTTCTCCCTCTGCCTGTGTCTCTGCCCCTCTCCCTCTCTCCTTCTCTCTCTCTCTCTCTCAATAATAGATAAAATCTTAAATAAAGATGGGAAGAACATTTAGCATCTGCACCATGCCCTTATGCCTCTACCCATGTATCTTTCAATTCACCTTATAAATGTGTGTAGCAATGTTGTAGGTAGCTTCATACAATTAGACAATCTCGATATGTTTTAACCAACCTCCAAAATGCCACCACTCATGTAGGTTTGACTGCAAATCATAATGTGAGATATTTTAGCCATATATTCATTTATGTCATACAATGATTAATTTTCACCCAGGACCTGTTTCTTCAGATACAGTTTCATTTTATTTACTACTCAGACGTATAATATCCCTTATTTCACATAAACGGTGCTTATTTCTACATGTAAGAGAG
Source organism: Canis aureus (assembly GCF_053574225.1). NCBI lineage: Eukaryota > Metazoa > Chordata > Mammalia > Carnivora > Canidae > Canis > Canis aureus. The sequence goes on from NC_135637.1 coordinate 45,733,138, forward strand.
CTTGCATAAAAGGCATAAGGCCAGGTAGGTATCCATTGCTACCTTTCATTTTCAAAACTTAATTTTATAGAAAGTGCAAATACCCCTTTGAAGGGGAGATCTCATTTCTTCAACAATTCTATAAATAAGTCCTTAGATTATCTAGCATCAATGAGTATTGTAATGATTCAGGAAATAACCTTTCAAAGGACCTTGAGATCAAATGAAAGTGATATCTTTAGATCATAAAAAGTAAATTAACTGTAGAATATTTGGTGCCACTCTGTGAAAGGCTCAGTAACAGGAGTTAGGTATTAGTATGGTAACTAGGATTAGGTTAATTTAATGAAAGATTCTAATGAGGAGGAGAGCACCTTGATCTTGGAAAATTAGAAGCTTCAGTTTGAAGAAAAATAACTAAAATATGCATGATTTTCTTTTTTTATGCATGATTTTCTATAGTGAAAATGGTTCATTTGTTTCATATTAAGACAGAGTATTGAGATACTCATTAGTCTTAACAGTATGATAATATGCATATCACCTTTGCCAATTCCTTTGTTAAAATTTTCCGGTTAGGATGTCTATAAGCAAGACTGGTAGAAGAGCAAAGCAAAGAAGTTAGACATGAAAGTGGACGCCATCCCCCTGCTGGCAGCCAAAGCCAACAGCAGGATCGCCAGGGATGGGAGTATGGCCTGGGCACCCTGGGAAGGGGCTGCCAGTAAAGCTGCCTGATGGGTGGGATCTGGCACGTGTGATGTTATCACAGGTGATGTACAAGAAAGACTATGATAAAAGCAAAGGAAAGATGATTGGAGCCCTGAGCATTAATGATGATCCCAAGAACCAGAGTGACGTGAGTGTCTTTGTAAAATCATGCTTACTTTCAGATATGGCTACATTTACTGTTTACTATAACTTTGGATGAGATGTTTAGCCTATATGAAATCTCCAATTCAGGATGACAAGTCACACACAAAAGCCCAGGAGTAAAAAATGATTAAGTTCCTTATTCTTATAACAACTCTGTACTTCGAGACATCAGTGTATATTGTAAATGTTTCCTTAATTTCTTTAATGCCCTCTGTTTTATTAGGGGGAAAATATACTAGCAATAGCCTTTTCTTTATCATTTCCTAGAAATAGATTTAATATCTCAGTATGTCATAAACACATATTCATTCCATGTAATGATCTGACTTCAGGTACTTTGCAAAAATATATATAGAAAAATAAAAGGCAAAAACTGAGAAAATCAGGCTAAAGACAATAAAGTAGGAAAACTAGATGATGAAGCATAACCTCAAGAACAAAGTATTTTAAGAATTGTATAAAACACTGATCTCATTTCAAAGACTAAAATATTAAAAATTCCTTATAAAAATTGCTTCCCTAACTCATGGCATTAAATAAATATTCCCTATCCTGTATCATTTATAAGTATGCTTGTCTGTCCTGCGTATATTTTTGGATTTCTGCACGGTAAAATTAAGGAGAATGTGTAAGAACACATGATACCTATAATAAAATGGAAAAAAACTATTTTTGCATATTACTATAAAGAAAAATATTAGAACTCAAGGAGAAAATCCAGCTTCCAAAGTTATTGTAAATAAAATGTGTTTCCATCAAGTAATGAGCTGAAGACTTTTCTGGGACTGTGCCTAAGTATTTAAGGTCCACGTTATACCTTTTACCTAATTTTGTACTATTTAAAAAATTCATTTTCCTTCAAATGCATTCAAGTGGATAGAATTACATTAAGACAAAAAAGTTGCTCAAGCAGCATTGTTATGTCATGGAATATCCTGGCTCAGCAATGTTAGGATAAATAACACAAGCGCATATATGGTTGTTAGCAGACTAGATTATCTAAGATGTGAGCCTCTACCATAGGAATACTGCCTTTTTCGCCGTATGGAAAATAAATTCTGAAAAAGTACAAAATTTTTCTTTGTGGTTAAGTATAGCAATGATGGGAATGGCTTCTACACCATGACATAGATTTTTCTTCTCTGTTTAATTTTCTTCTTCCTTTGACAGAGAGATTATAGAGGGGAAAGCTATGAGAAGACAAAAGCAAAGAGCAGGAACTACTGTGAGACCCCTAAATACCAACTTGACACTCTGCTGAAGAACTTCAGCGAGGTTGGAAAGGCCATGGTTGCTCCTGGGGTTTGAGGGCTTTTCTACGATGTGACAAATAACGTACCTAATTGGCATATTTGTCAATATGCTTCTCTTTCAGACTAAATACAAACATTCCTATGTACAGAACGTCTTGGGCCATTACGTGGGCAGCTTCAAGGACCCATATCAAATACACTGCATGAAAGTCTCCACTCCCAACAGTGACATTAAGTTGAAGACCATTGTTCCTGTCTCTCGATGACATTCTTTGGGGGTAATAACAGTCATGATCTATTTTAGTTCTTTCTCATTATAGAAAAATTACAAAGCCAGGTATGAAGAAGATAAGGGAAATGCTTTTTCCCTCAGAAAATCACACAAGAATATGAAGCAATCACGAAGCTAGACCAGTGTAAAGACAGCAGTCAGCTGCCCAGAGTTCTCCAAATGGGGTTTGGGATTCCTGTGCCATCTAGTGGTGAACTCAGCAGGAGTTTACATGCTAATGCCTAGTGGTTAGCAGATGTTAAATTTTAAATTTGGGGTGGAACTGGGGAGCACAAAAATTATTGTGAAGAAACCGATCTGTTACAGAATAGTTTGTGGTCTTAATAAAGCTTTACTTTCAGTAGTTTATGTACACGTGGCTTAGTGGAGGGAAAGGTAAGATAGATTTGTGAGAGAGGGGTGTTCATTCATTTCACAAATTTACACGAGGAGCTAGCTTATGTCAGGCACTGTCCTTGATGCTGAGAAAGAAAAGGGAACAAGGTGGGCTGCCTCTGGGGGAGTATGCATTTGAGAGGGATAAATAGATAACAAAAAACGTATAAAGAAGGAAGGTACTAGACAATGATAATACAACCTATGAAGAATGATGCTATAGGATTGAAATAGGATGAAGTGGGAGTGAGACTGGATGGGCTCCATAGGCTGGGTGCTCTGAGAGAGTTCTAAGGCAGGAATGTGCAGTCATGCCAAGATCAAGGTGAGAGCAACTAACTGGAAGAACGGTCTAAGGAGAGAAGAGCTGGGCACTTAAGGAATTGCAAAGATGAAGTAGCAGAAGCGTTCTGGAGACGGAGACAGTGGGAAGAAGTGAAATGGTAGGGGATGGGGGTGGGCAGATTCTGTAGGGTAGGGCTCATCAGCCACAGCACAGTTTAGGTCAAGTCATATGGAGGGCTGTTGTAAGGTGTCAGCCGGAGGAAGATTAATCTGGTTGCTGAATTGTGGCGGGGAGACCAATTTAGAGGCAACATCAGGGGATGGAGATTGAGAGAGAGAAGTGACAACATATCAACCAAGTTTTCAGAAAATAAATTCTATTTTTAACTGGAAACTCTTTATATGTAGTATGTATATAAACAAGAATATAAAGATCCGTTATTATGATATTTTATTAAAGAACATCTTTTCTAGCATACGTGGAAAGTTCATCCAGATAAGACCAAATTCACGGCCGTCACCGACACTCCTGTACTGTTGCAAGCCCAACTCAACACGAAACAGCTTAGCGATGTAAGTGCCTTGATTTGTGCAAGTGTGGATGACCTGGAATGCTGTGTTTATTTGAAACATAAGCATTTTCACGGGCTCATCTATCTACCCAACACTGTCATTTTTCAAGATTTAATAAGATGCAAATGAAGCTGCTTGACTGAATTGCAGCCTTGGGAAAAGTGGTATTAGACGATACTAAAAATAATATTTCTTCAATAAGTCACCAATTTTTAGTGGGGAATTTGCCCATTGGGATCTGACACACACCCAAAATAATGCATACTAAATTTCATGAATTTGAAAACAACAAAAGCATGTATTTGTGTAGGTAACAAGGCAAGCATTTCCCATTGTGAGTTTGCTGACAAAGGCAATACAAAAAGATACGAAGAGTGCAGAAACAAGAAAGACATCAGGTAGTAATAAGAAAATGAATACAGGATACCGATCCAGAATTCAAACAGAATGGTGAGAGAGAGAGAGAGAGAGAGGGTGGTCAAGGGTGATCTAAAGCAGAACGGTCCAGCCGGGTGAAGATCGGGGAAGAGCAGCAGTGCTTCTCGGTCACACTCGTGTGGGTCACCCAGCGACCTGGTTAGAGTACAGATTCTGATTCAGTTGGTCTGGAGAGAGATGCTGACTCTCTCTCAAGCTCCTCAGCGATGCCCATGCTGCTGCTGCTAGACCACACTTTGGGCTGCACGGTGCCAGCAGCTAAGAGCGGCACAACCTTCTCAGGAAGGAAAATACATCCTGTCCTACGATAAAATGTGTTTTAGTATCACAGCTCATTTGCAGTTGGTAATGAAGTGAATGACATCGCTATACCCCAGGAGTCCTGTCAGTTCATCATGCGGCATTTCTAGCATATTAATATTTTATGCCACAAGAAGGAACAGCTAAACGCTGGCCAGTTACCAACATCACTGGCCCAGCTGAACTCGGTAAGCTGACGAGGGACAGAGTGTTGTAGGCAGTGTCTTCTCACAGCATGATCTTCTCATTGGCCTGGACCGGCCACGGGCACTGTTCTCGAGGTGGTTATTGCTGACGTTCAATCGTGCATTTGCCTTTAGCTCCAGAATTCAACAGCCTCATTCTGTCTCTATCCCCTTCCTTCCACCTATGTCAGCTTTAAATTTTTTAAATACAGTGCTGTACTTTACATTTTTAATAATCAGAATATATGTATCTTTTTGACTGTACTAGGATTTTAGTTATTTAGGATTATTTCTATTTTTGTTATTTCTCTGATCATAGAATTTAATAGACTTTCAGTGTCCGTGTCCTGAAGTCACAGCCTAAAAGTTTAGATCCATCAATGAGTTTCCCACACATACATTGTGATAGCGTTTATAAAAATGACAACCCAAACTGGATTACACCACAATCCTGAAAGAGGGAGTCAGAGTCTAGGCCTTGTAACAGACTTTGACTGGATGGATATACCATCACTTTGAGGCGTGTTTCAGAAAAGGGTAGAAGTATAGAAGTAATTCAGTCATTTATATACACTCTCCCACATGCCCTCAAGGAAATCCTGACCCTGAACTGTTTGGATATCTTCTGTTTTCCAGCTGAATTACAAAGCAAAACGTGAAAGTGAGAAGTTCAAGTGCAGCGTACCAGCAGATGCTCCACAGTTTATCCAGCACAGAGTCAATGCCTATAACTTAAGTGATGTAAGTATCAAAGCTACAGAAATCTACCATTATGTGCCCACGTGAAGGGGAAATGTTATGGGTATTTAAAAAGACCAGATTAGGAGTTATGCAATTAAACAATGGTGGCAATTGTTTCCAGAGTATAAGTGGAGCTTTTAAGGCTGAACTGCTCAGAAGGCTCTTACTTTGCTCTTCTAATTCATTTTCCACATTTTCTGTTACCATCAGAAACATCCTCTTAATTACCCTCAGCTAATCTCTGTAGCATTGGCAAGCTCCTGTGAATGTCCCATTTCACTTTCTCTAAGTGGTTGTCTTTCTACATCATCCTTTATACATCGGCATAGCCGAAACTTTAGAGAGTTCATAGGATATTAAGAAAGCGTATTATCCTTATGTGGTGGGAGGGGAGAAGCAAGATGACAGGCTTATGAATAATTATACTATCATTTGGGAAGTATAGTGTTTGAAGGTGAAAAGAGTCTACATGTAGAAATTTTCAGTCTGTTTCTTATTGTTACTGAATGATTCTGAGTTAGATGTTGTTCTAACCATTTTTCTGCTGAAACCTCCTGTTCAGAATATCTATAAACATGACTGGGAGAAGAGCAAAGCAAAGCAGTTTGACATGAAAGTGGACGCCATCCCCCTGCTGGCAGCCAAAGCCAACAGCAGGATCGCCAGGGATGAGAGTATGGCCTGGGCACCCGGGCAGGGGACCCCAGTGACGCTGCCTGATGGGTGGGATCTGGCATGTGTGATGTTTTCATAGGTGATGTACAAGAAAGACTATGATAAAAGCAAAGGAAAGATGATTGGAGCCCTGAGCATTAATGATGATCCCAAGATGCTGCATTCTTTGAAGAGAGCCAAAAAACCAGAGTGATGTCTTTGTAGATCTATCTTGCTTTCTTTTTTTTTTTTTTTAAAGAGATTTTTTTATTTATTTATTCATGAGAGACACAGAGAGAGAGGCAGAGACACAGGCAGAGGGAGAAGCAGGCTCCATCCAGGGAGCCCGATGTGGGACTCGATCCCGGATCTCCAGGATCACACCCTGGGCTGAAGGCAGGCACTCAACCGCCGAGCCACCCAGGCTCCCTCTATCTTGCTTTCAAGGTGACGTCCCTCTTAATATGCCCAAGGGGTTGGTAGCACGTAAAAGGATTCCATATCCATGGGCTCTATCATGTTCACAACAGACTGCTGGGAATGAACATTAGAAGTAGAATGGTTTCCCAGATTCTTGTACCTTTGGGGAGAGGTATTTCTGATTACTTGATTCTATTTCAGTTTGAAAACCATTTGTTTCAATATGTAATAGAATATTGATTTTAATTCTCAATATTGCAATCGGTAAAGAAGTGATTTTAATTCTCAAAACTTCCTGAAAACATCACTAGATGGTTTCATATTTTCTTCTGATTGAAAAATAAACTTTAAATGATGATTTTGAAACTGTCTTTATAGTGGAAGAAAACCATGAGTCAGAGATAAAAATCTTATTGTTAATTATCATTGTTTTTTATTGACTTTAGTAATTAGTACTGGTATAGGTTCAAGAAAAATACTCCATTGATTATAGGCTCCTTTGAGCCTCTGATTAAAGACTTGATCACTCGTCTAGAAAATTGAACTTTTTCTTTTGTCTGAATTTCAGAGAATATAAATTCCCTACAGCTTGTCTATGGGCCAAGTCTCATCTTTTGGGTAAAGTTCTTACTAGAGAGGGGAAAGATCTATTGCAAATCACAGTATATGCTGTGTTTAAAAAATGATTAGAGAATTCCTTAAAGAGTGGTAAGAGTGTTCAGCATAGCTTGCAAATATTATTTTTTCAAAATTAAATAGAAGGATGTTTGTATCCTTTACTTTCATTTCAACCATGTATTCATATAATGATCTATATCTTCATTAATTCATTTTGCATGTGCTGTGTAGTCCTATGGCAGTTTAAAGCATCCCGTAGTCAGTAGTTTTCTCTAATAACTTCACGCTGATTTATATCTGTATATAGTGATCACATACATCATATTATGTTTTTTAGTAGCTCCTTATCCTTTCTCAGTTCAGAAGGTTTCATATCTGTCTGTTGACAGAACATGTCTTTATCCTATCACAGTACCCATTAGAACACGAAGCACGTAGTATCTTCGGTAAATACTTGTTAATTGATTGATACTGGTAACCAAAAGAGCTAGTCAATGATGAATCATTTTCATATACATCCAGGCTAAGAGCTAAGCTACAGGTATAGAACATGCATGGCTTTTAAAGAGAATCTTTTAGGGGATGCCTGGGTGGCTTGGTGGTTTGGCGCCTGTCTTTGGCCCAGGGCGTGATCCTGGAGTCCCGGGATCGAGTCCCGCGTCGGGCTCCCGGCATGGGGCCTGCTTCTCCCTCCTCCTGTGTCCCTGCCTGTCTCTCTCCCTTTCTCTCTCTCTCTCTCTCTCTCTCTGTCTCTCATGAATAAATAATTTTAAAAAATAAAGAGAATCTTTTAAAGCCATTTGGACCTTTGACAACATTGTACAGATATGTATGAACTGGTATAAACATGAACAAAAGAATCAAATGGTTTAGTCAAAAACACTTCCACACACCAATGCTGTGGCAACATTACTTTATCAGTTTGTTTGTTTATTCATTAAAGATTGACTTATTTATTTTAGAGAAGGAAGGAGAGAGCATGAGTGGGAGGGGCAGAAGGAGAAGGAGAGAAAAACTCAAGTGGACTCCACATTCAGCGTGGAGCCCAACGTGGGGCTCAGTCCCACAACCCCAAAATCATGACCTGAGCTGAACCTATAGTCAGACTCTCAACCAACTGCACCAATAGGCACCCCATCAGCTTATTTCTAATAAAGACAAACTATTTTTTCAATGTTCTTACATACGATCAGAAAGTTTCCATATTTTATTTTCGTAAACCAAAGGCTAGATTTTACAATTAAGTGATGTTTATTCAGTGAGGGTGATTGCCCACAAAGTATTTAGGAGGAAGATCACATTCCCTAAGGGAGCTAAATGATCAGATTGTTTGCAACAGGAATTTCTACAGAAGATTCATAAGGCACATGTCTACTTGCTAGCTTGGGTCACCGTCTTTAATGCTTATGTGATTATGGGGAGATATAAGGGTTTAGAATTTTCCTACAGGCACTGGGGTAGAATTTTTCTCTCTGTTAAGGTAATTGGTTGAGTGGGCATGATGAAGCTGGGACCTTGACCCCTTGACCTAATTAGCACCCTGTCTAACATTCCGGAAAACCAGCCAGTGAAAGTGCCTTCTGAGGCCCAGTCAAGACATTTGGTTTATGAGAACACTGTAATAAGTGCCAAGGTTACTTGAATGGTTCAGTGTCACAAACTTTTCTCCTTTGAGGTCTTATTACTGCTGCAATCTGAAGCTGCTTTTAAATTGTTACCAAAATTAAACTTGGTATGAAAGAACCTTTGGGATTCTCAGTGGAGCTTATCTACTGTCAAAAGTAGAATAGTCAGGTTGAAAAACTCAGTGACCACTTAAACATGCTGTTAGAAAAGCCAAGTAGTCAAGTGGACAGCTTTATTCATGAAGTGGTCGTTTTATGAAATTAGAAGCATGAAATGATTGTTCTATAGTCTTCATCAATTAAAAAAGTACTTCTTTATTGGAACACAATTAAAAGATTAGATTACTTTGGTAAAAATAATGCTTCTTAATGGTCTTGAAAAAACCCTGTGTTAAAATAAAATGCCTTCCTGAAGTAGAAACTGTGGCCCCCTCCTGTTGTCTGACAGTTGCTCTTTGATCTAAAAGTAGATTTGATAACATATGTCCACGTCTGAGGTTTTTGGAGGGAAAGGGTTCAATAATGTGTAACAGATGAACAAATTTTAGGAAAAAAAAAAACTACTCGCACGTTTGAATGTGTTTCTCTAACTCGTGTCTGTTGTTTATGAGAGATTTCTGTGCTTGTCCGGAAATTCCATTGAGGATTTATGGTAATAAATGGAAAATTCCTATTCACAGCGTGAATATCGTAAAGACTATGAGAAGTCAAAGACTATCTACAGGACACCTCTTGATATGCTCCAAGTTACTCGAGCTAAGAAATCTCAGGAAATTGCCAGTGCTATGGACTATAAGCACATCTTACACAATTGCAGCTACCCACCCGATAGCATCAACGTGGATCTTGCCAAGGAGGCTTATGCACTGCAGAGTGATGTGAGTAATCACATTTTCTCATTTCCGTTTTTCTAAGGTGGAAAAGGAAATAATCTTTAAGTGGAATGGTGTTTTTGGCCATTCTCAGAGGTGTTGGCATTGTCTTCTGTATGTAGCTAGTATGTAATGGGGAAATGACCCTTGTGGCTTGATGAGAGCATGCCCCTCAGAGTTAGACCTAGATCTAGCATGAACTCATCACTATATCCCTCCGGGAAAGCTACCAACCAAGTGTGCCGTTGAGTAGCAGCTAATTATATTCACATTGTTGTGCACTCATCTTCAAAACCTTTTCATCTTCTAAAACTGAAACTCTAGCAGTTATCTTCCTGTTTTTCCCCTCTCCCTAGCTCCTGCAACCACCCTTGTACTTGACCTGGGCTGCTCTGTAGACCATGTATATGTAGAGTCATTCAGTATTTGTCTTCTTGTTACTGGCCTATTTCACTTAATGAAATGTCCTCAAAGTTCATTCGTGTTGTAGCATGTATCATAATTTCCTTCCTTCTTGAGGTTGAATAATACCGCATTGTATGTGTATACCACATTTTGTTTGTCCCTTTATCCATCAGTGAACGTTTGTGTTTCTTCCATCTTTTTGGCTATTCTGAATAATGCTTCTACAAACGTAGGTGACAAATATTTCCTTTGAGAGCCTGCTCTCCATTCTTCTGGGTATACACTCAGAAATGGGTTTGCTAGATCACATGGTAATTCTATTTTTAACTTTTTGAGGACCCAATCTACTCTTTTCTACAGCCCCTGAACGATTTTAAATTTCCATCACTAACAATCCTGTATCATGCGTGGTTATTTACTTTTTTAATTTTGCTATGTTTCTTTCTCCCAAGTAGATGGTAAGCCTTTCAAAGGCAGGAACCAAATAGTTTCTTGATTTTTTATTCCAATTAAAAGGCCCACACTAAAGAACAATGGTTTGAAATTTGTATCTAGAATATAAGTTTTACGTACCACATATAGCCAGACAATAAGAGTAGTCTATTATTTTATTTTACTGTTTTATTTTATTCTTTTAGAGAGAGGGAATAGGGTGTGTGTGAGGAGGGCTGAGGAAGAGGGGAGAAGGGAGAGTGAGAGAGAGTCCCAAGCAGGCTGCACACCCAGCACAGAGCCTGACATGGGGCTTGATTCCACAACAGTGAGATCATGACCAGAACCAAAATCAAGAGTTGAACGTGTAAGCAACTGAGCCACCCAAGCACCCCAAGACTGGCCTATTACTTTAATGGCATCAAGTGTGTCCCCAAAATAGGAAAAATTCCAAATAGTAAGAGCCTTGTACAAGCAAATTGATTGTAACTATTTTATTTTTTAAATACTTTATTTATCTATTTATTTAAGCAGACAGTGAGCAGCAAGGAGGGGCAGAGGGAGGTAGAGAAGCAGACTCCCTGCTGAGCAGGAAGCCCGACGTGGGGCGAAGCCCGACATGGGGCTCAATCCCAGGACCTGGGGATCACAACCTGAACCAAAGGCAGACGCTTAACCAGCTGAGCCACCCTGGTGCCCCTAGCATAACTATTTTAAAGTGCATTGTTAACTGATATGGGGACACTCAAAGTTAACCATTACACATGAAGGGCAACATGTGCAAACCTATAGTACGAATAACCATTATCAAGTCTTCTCAGAAGGTGAGCAAAATTACCTACCTTCAATGTGGCCACCAGTCCTAATTTGACCAAAGAAACATAATACTTAGAGTTCCAGGGAGCAAACACCTCACCTTTGATTATCTACATATAAATTTTTTTTTATTCTTTGAAGTAGAGCTTTAAATATAGTATTTGTCCATATTGGAATTAGAGTTCCACATACTTCCTTTCAGTTGGAAATAAGGAGGAGATGGACTACATGCCAGCTAGAAGAACACTGATAACCTAAGGGCTGTTAAAATCTCCCACCAAGGAAATACTTAACATAATCTCAATGTGGGGCATCTGGGTGGCTCAGTCAATTAAGGATCCGACTCTTGATTTTGGCTCAGGTCATGATCTCTGAGTGTGAGATTAAGCTCTGTGTTGGGCTCTGTGCTCCATGTGGGATCTGCTTGCGTTTCTTTCTCTCTTCCTTTGCCCCACTGATGTGCGTGCTCTCATCATTCTCTCAGATAAGTAAAATCTTAAAAAACAAAAACAAAAAGAAACCTTAGGATATATGAAGTAAGGAAGCTGGTCAGAAATCTTAACACTGTTTTGGGTAAAATGTTAATGATTTCATGAATAAGGATGATGCTGAACAAAAAACCTGTAACCTTCCTCTTGGTGTTTTAGGTTGAATACAAGGCTGACTACAACAGCTGGATGAAAGGTTGTGGCTGGGTGCCTTTTGGATCCTTAGAAATGGGAAAGGCAAAGAGAGCTTCAGACACCCTAAATGAGGTAAAGACATCTCATGTGCCACAGAGGGGGTTGGGATTGTGCCGTGTTAAGGCCCCCAGAACCGTGGAATCACCTTCTTTTCCCTCTTCATTCTCTCATGGTTGTTACTGAGAAAAGAGCCCTTACCACATGCATGAATTATCCAGACAGATAAGCTTTACATCATCAAAATCCTTTATATTAACCATTCATGATAAAAATATTTTTGACAACTGTATCAAAGTATAATTTGCATGCCACAAAATTCATCTATTTTTAATAAGTTCATGTAGTTTTTATGGTCATCACTATAATTGAATTTTAAAATGCTGCTAGTATGCAAAAGTTTCCTTGAAAACTCCCCCTCCCATCTGCAATGCCTGGCAACCAGAGATCTTGCTTTTTGTCGCTATAGTTGTACTTTCCTAGAAATCTCTTTTGTAGGAGACTTCCTTCATTTAGCACCATGCTTTAGAGGCTCATCTATATATCTGCACATATCTACAATTCATTCCTTATTATTATTGAGTAGTATTCCTTTGCATAGCTATATTTTTGGCTGTCCAGTGGTACACATGTGGATTCATAATTGCCAGTTTTGGCAATTATGAATAATGCATAGAATGAATACTACAGAAATTTTCCTTTAACTATTATACCGTGTGTCTTATTCTTGATCATTTTGAAGTACCAGATAAGTTGTTATTCAGTCTAAGAAAAAAGCAGCGATGATCTTTCACTCTAAATGGCCAGGTGATCTGACCCTTCCCCTCCGACAGAGGCACATTCCCATGGCTGTCAGGTGAACACATCAGGGAGGTTAGCCTACATAAAGGAGGGACGGAGGTACTGAGTGAAGGTTCTTGTTTCTGTTGTTCTGGGCTTTTGCTTGCTTTTAGGAAACAACATTTTATATCCTCCGATTTTTCACAAAAGTTCCTCTGAGTTGGTGGTTTTTAGATGTCTTAAAGCTGAGTGATGCCACTTCATACACAGAAGTGGGATGTAGAAGATGCACAAGGGAAGAAGAGTGGGAGACTAGAGGGAGGAAAATCTAGGAATGTAGCTAGAAGGTCCCGTCGGAACACCTTCCACTCTCTTCTCTCCTGTAGCTAGCTCCTCAGTACTTTAGTGACAAGCTGTGGACTAGTCACATGGAGGCTGCAGAGCAGAAGTTCTCCCTTTCTTATAGGAACCCCTAGCCATTGCCTAATTCCCCAGTTCCTCCTCCCTCAACCAAAGAGCTGCGTTACCTCTGTTCAACTGACAGGAATCTGAGAGCCTGTTAGTGTCACACAAAAGACACTCCAAATTTCCTTGCATGCTTTTCTGATACTTTAGAAAACTTTGTGGTGTTTCTGGGTTCTGTTTAGCTAAGAGTACCCTCTTTTCATTTCATAAGCAAGAGGTAGCCTGGTTCCTGAAAGTTATCTTGGTCTGTAATGCCCCAGACCATCCAAAATTGAGCCAATTTTTGGAACATCATCTCTTGTACTGTATTCATCTTTTCCCCCAAGCCAACCAAGAAGCTAGTATCTAAAAATTTTTAAATCAGGAAAAAAAAACCCTTGTCCCTCCAAAATAAATCTCAAGGATTTTTATGTATTAGCCTTAAGTGAAAGTATTATTGCTGTTTATCTTGTTTCAATTCACCAAACAGAAAAAATGCAGCCAACATCCAGACGCTCTCAATTTTACTTCGATTGAGGATGCTCCGATTATAGTACAGTCCAAAATCAACCAGGCCCAAAGAAGTGATATGAGTGCTAATTCTATCTGTAGTTTAATAACGGAAACAAATACATTTGGTTCTAAACGTGCTGATCACCTGTGGTTATTCTGCAAACCAAAGAGACTCAGTTCCATGAGCAATTCTGTAACTCTCCCAGCTTTTCACTAATAAGGCACACCTACGTCACGTCTTCAGGGTGTTATGGATGCTACGCTGACCGTCCTTCCAGCCATTTAACACTGAAGGTCAGGGGCTTCTCTTGATGACAAGACACACTATAAGCCTATTTTTAGGAAAGACCAAGAAAATGAATGTATGCGGCACACCTTCTGGAGGAGCTACGTTGTAAGTCAGAGCTAAGACAAAAATCATGTAGAGTAAAAACCACCCCAAAGTCCCATCAGTCACCCACCAAGTGTAAGATAGATAGTGTGTGTATCCCACCCAGTTAGCCTTTTCGGTGCTCAGGGAAGTATCTGCAGGTTAACATTTTCATCAGGCCCTCTCCCGGGGCTAACTTCTGTGAGGTGCCCCTACCGCACGAAGCTCAGAGGTTCCTAGCACATACCAAGGGACCTTTGCCAAGGCTGAACGGGCACTAGGATGGGACTCTGTGCATTGCATGTGAGACCTTGAAGGCCCACAGATCTGCACAGGTGAATGTGAAGGTGACCCAGAGAACGTCTTTCAAGAAAAGCACCTCTGTGTAATGTGATCTGTTCTGAAATTATTTTCCTGTGTCGTTAAACCCTTTTCCCTCCTTTGTTTTGTTCATGCATTTCTTTTTTTTAATTTTTATTTATTTATGATAGTCACATCAGAGAGAGAGAGAGAGAGAGAGAGGCAGAGACACAGGCAGAGGGAGAAGCAGGCTCCATGCACCGGGAGCCCGACGTGGGATTCGATCCCGGGTCTCCAGGATCGCGCCCTGGGCCAAAGGCAGGCACTAAACCGCTGTGCCACCCAGGGATCCCCTTTGTTTTGTTCATGCATTTCTTTTCATCTCTCAAGGTAGCATACAAAGCCAGAGGAGAAGAACTTCTTCACAAGTACAACCTGCCAGCCGACCTGCCCCAGTTCATCCAGGCTAAAGTTAATGCCTACAGTATCAATGAGGTATGCACGTGAGCTCAGCTGCTGATTGCGTGTGAAGGCCTTTCTAAATGTGGCCTCAGTTATATGCAAGGGACTTTTTTCTTTCAGAATATGTACAAAAACAGGCTTGAAAGATTTGAGCAAGAAGGGCTATGACCTGAGAACGGACACGATTCCCATCAGAGCCTCCAAAGCTGCCTGGCAGGCAGCAAGTGAGGTAAGTGCCGGTGGTGGGGTCACTGGTGTGTTGTAACTAGGAAGTATGGGTGGGGTGGATTCGTTATGCAGAAGTCGCCGTGTCTGCTGTCCCCAGCACGAAGTGAGTCCTGTTGAAAACTATTTAGAAAAGAAAGTTCCCTAAAAAGGTCTGAATTTTCCTGGCAGTAAGGATTTGTAGAACCTTTACTAACCTGTTTTAGTGCAACACTCTAAGTTTAAGGTCTCCTCTGCATTTTTGTACAAATTCACATTATTCTCCTCATGGAAGTAAACAAATCAGTCACTATTTAAGTCCTAATCGCCTCCTGGGGGTAAGATTTTTGTCTCAAAATTTTCTTAATTTACATGGATTCCCTCTTTCCCTTATTTCTTTTTAATTAATTGCTTCCAGAGATGGATTAATTGGCTCCAAGGTCCATAGCAGTCATTAGGCTCCATGAAAGTTAAAAATTTTGTCTTTTTTCTTTTCCTTATCATACTTGTAACTATGAACTAGTTACTTTCCTCTTTGAGATTCAAATCAAATTGACTCAAACCCCTACCAGCTAACCTCTAGGAAGTAGGATACCCTTCCTCCTGCTCAATGCAGATATTCTGAGGTTTGTCTTTCCATTACCTCTGGCTCCTACTTTGTACACAGTGGTTTTGCTCATGCTCACCTGGACTCTCCTGCCCTGGGTTCACTTTTTTCTGGTCTGCATGGTCCAGAGATGGAACACAGCAGTCCAGAACCATCTTTTAGTCCCCCGAACCCAAGTCCCAAGCACAACCTCATCGATGGTTTGAAATGAAGTTGACATTGCGCCGATGTAAATAAGTTACAATTGAGTAATAAATACTGGTATCATCAAAGCGCTGATGATACCCATTCCCTTTCTTTCTGGGTGCACTCTTCCAGCTCCTCCCCACCCCAACACACACATTAGCTTTCCTTCACATCTCTGCTTCTCAGTTTCCCATGCTTCTTCCCAGATCTCCCCAAGCAAGTTCAGTTCTTCTCACTTTATAATTTAGATCCAATTCATGTTTACACACAACTGGCTCTGGGTCTTCCTTTGAATATCCAAATACTCATTAAAATTCTACTACAACTAAGATAGCCAGCTATTTGGGGAGGGGTCTCCTGGAGCAGCACAATATAACTGGTAATGATTGCAGAATGTTTATCTTTTCATTTGTCTCTACCAGTGTATAAGTAGAAAGGAACTTACTACCTTGTCTCTGACATGAATTATGGAAACGTTCCCCACCCCAATCTATCTCAGGTGGCTGAGGCAGCTACAGACAATTAAATGGGCTCTAAGTAACATTTTAATTTTACCAGGCTACATTTCAAACTATATACAAATGAATACATCTAACTGGTTGTTGAAGTAATTCCTGGGAAGCTCAATTGCTTTAAATCATAGTCTTATTGATCAGTAAAATCTTCATAACTACATTTTAAAATATACCCACTTTGTTTCCAATAGGTTCAATACAAAAAAGATTATGAAAACACCAAAGGGAAAATGGTTGGCTTCCAAAGTCTCCAAGATGATCCTAAACTGGTTCACTATATGAATGTAGTCAAGATACAATCCGACCGGGAGTATAAAAAAGACTATGAGAAGACAAAAACAAAATACAACACACCCCATGATGTGTTCAATGTTGTGGTAGCCAAGAAAGCTCAGGATGTTGCCAGCAATGTCAACTATAAGCATACACTCCATCATTACACCTATCTGCCTGATGCCATGGACCTGGAGTAGTCTAAAAACATGATGCAAGTACAGAGCAATGTAAGTGACACTTATTTCACAGGATAATCCTCTCCTAAAGTCAGAAAGTGCATGAGAACCCACTGCTTGGGGCACTTACTCCTTTTTTTTCCCTTTGCAATAGAATGCCTGCAAGGAAGACTACAACACCTGGATGAAACGCATAGGCTGGATACCTATTGGCAGTCTAGATGTAGAAAACGTTAAGAAAGCAGGTGATGCCCTGAATGAAAAGAAGTACAGGCAGCATCCAGACACCCTCAAATTTACCAGCACCGTGGACTCCCCAGTTATGGTCCAGGCAAAACAGAACACAAAGCAAGTCAGTGATGTAAGTACAAAAGAGGGGGCCAAGAATGGAGGGAGGAGGCTTCAACAAAATAAATAGCAGCTCAAAAGTTTAATTCTTCTGAGCCATTAATTTTCCTTTTACTTTATGTATTTTAAAATTACAATTACAATTATTTTTAGTTTGGGGGTCACCTGACTGAGTGGCTGAGTTGGTTAAGTGTCAGACTCTTGCTATCTCAGATCAGGTCTTAATCCCAGAGTCATGAGTTCAAGCCCTGCATTGGGCTCCATTAGGAATACAAACAAGAACAACCACAACAATTATTTTTAGTTTGGGCACTAACATTTTCTTTTTTCTTCTATATTACTATTTATCTTCCTTTTTATAACATCTTCCTTTTTAGCTGCCTTTGAAATACTGTGTTATGGGATAAATTTGTTGTGATGAAAAAGTTCTACTCTTGTACTACACCTGTATATACACACACAAAATTTAAACTTGAATTCCAGACACTTTAACAAACTCATCACCTTCAGATCCATATTAAGTTGCATATATTTGCTGTTCGTATATAAAATACTAGTACAGGGAAATAACTCACATGCGTATATGGTTTTACTTCTCAGAATTCATCATACACAAATATTATAGAGGCTTTTGAAAACTTAGGTCTTGGGGATCCCCGGGTGGCGCAGCGGTTTGGCGCCTGCCTTTGGCCCAGGGCGTGATCCTGGAGACCCAGGATCGAGTCCCACATCAGGCTCCCGGTGCATGGACCCTATTTCTCCCTCTGCCTGTGTCTCTGCCTCTCTCTCTCTCTCTCTCTCTCTCTCTCTCTCTGTGACTATCATAAATAAATTAAAAATTTTAAAAAAAGAAAACTTAGGTCTTGGAGATTAGTATGTTATTTGCCTGGCTGTCCATGAGCGATGTGTATGACCTGGCTAAGGTCAGACCTAAAGGGAAGCTTAGTGTGTAGAAGAACTAAAGGGACATGGAAAGCATTTATTTATTAATCCATTGAATGAACGTTTTTGAACTCCTTCCCTGAGCCGGGCATTGTATTATATGCTGATGCTATAAAGACGCCATAGATGATGAGTGGTGAGATAGATAGGAGATGACAAGGATATAAGAGTGTAAGACAAAGGCATGGATGGAACCAGAGCATTGCCACACCAAGAGGTGAATGCTACAGGAGAGGTATGTGCCAAGTACAAGAGAAGAGGGTAACCCCCCACCAAGGCTTCCCTGGCAAATAAGGGAAGGGTGCATTCCTGGTGAAAGAAAAAATCATGATGACCAACAAGAGCTAATGAACTGGAAGGACGGTGAAGGGTTCGGGATTATTATGTGATCATTGAGGATCTTGTGTGCTTATACTCTGGAGATTGTGGGGTAGGTAATGGGAGGTGTTGAAGATCTTAATCCATGGAGTTGGATTATCAGATCTGTGTTCTAAAAGATACTTCTGACCAAGAGTGCTGAGATGGCATTGATGAGGGAAGAGATGGAGGTAAGAAGATGGATTAAAAGCGCTTACAGAAACCTAGCAGAAGACTCCTTTGGACTTCAACTAAAGCACTAGCAATGGCAGAGGACATGTGTAGAGGGTAGAATCGGTGAGACTCTGTGAATGCCTAGCTATGGTTTCTAAAGGCAGTGAGGGAATAACGTTAGCTCTTGGATGCCTAGAAGAAATTATTTAGGATTTGAGAATTCAAATAGATATCAGCCTCTTTAGACTTTGTGATACATAGACAACAGTTTACATGTGATAATCTGCTTAAAGGTTTATGTGATAAATGACAGTCAAGAGACTGGAAATCTAGTGGTTCCAGTTGTATTTTAGATTTTAGAAATCAAGCAATTTCTTTTCTATTACCAAGAGGAGGATACAATCTAAGTTCTACATCCTGGACCTAGCTGTCTTCCTGACATCTGTAAAAGGATAAGATAGGGTAAGTATGAAATGGTAAACCTCTTAAGTACACTGGGTTTATGTAGAAGCGCCCTCATAGCATGAGGAAATTATTATATGGTTTTAGTGCTACAATTGTAATTGGAAAGTTTTGTTTTTTTTTTTAGCAGAAGTGAAAGTCTCATTCTAAATGCCATTTTCTAAGAATCAAAAACCCAAAACAAAAACAAGACCGGTTTACTCCACTAGCAAAGATTGGACTTTTCTGACTTTGGTAAACTCCATTTATTCAAATTAGGGTTTTGCATTTGAAATGATTTCCATTCATCTCTAGCCATCAAAGATCACTGTTTTCTACTTTTCTGTCTATTTTAATACACGGAGTTTTTAGGTCTTTCTGAAAATGACAAAAATGCTTGACTTTTTTAAAAATAGGAGAATACCTTTGATTTTTAACAATAGAAGTAGTAGAGGGACTGTGCTGGGAATAACTCCTTTAAGTGTACAATTGAAGCATTTTATTTTGCTTTTAACAACTTTATTTTTAGAAGATAACAGCAAAGTAATGTTTGCCCTTTGGCAAATGTAAGATGACAATTTTAATTGCTGATTTTTGAGGATTTTGGGGAGTTTTGTGGGAAGAGGTCAGTGTGTGGGGTGTGAAAACACAAGCTATTGAGAGTATTTTAGTGGCTCATAACATTGGAAGGATTTCTGATAAATGACTTCAAAAGACATTTGAAGACATCTTCTAGTATACCTAGAACTTTTTCCTTTGGAATATTTCTTCTTTTATTTTAAAACATACTTTATTTAAATCCAATATGTTAGCATAGGGTATAACATACAAAGCTCATCTCACCACTGCCCTACTTAATGCTTGTTACCCAGTTACCCCATCCCCCCACCCACCTCCCCATCGGCAACCCTTTATTTGTTTCGTAGAGTTTGGAGTCTCTCATGATTTGTATTTTTCTCTAACTTCCCCCACACACACTCAGTTTCCATCCTTTCCATTGTAGTTCCTTTCATGATTTATTCCAAATACTCCTTTTTTTATTTTTTATTTTTTAATTTATTTTTTATTGGTGTTCACTTTAAGCATTTTCTTTTTTGTACTCTCTGTGATACATGTTATTTTTGTGATTGCGTATTGCAGATCTTCTACAAAGCTAAAGGAGAAGATGTGAAACATAAATACACTATGAGTCCTGATCTTCCTCTGTTTCTCTAGGCCAAGTGCAATGCTTACAATATGAGTGATGTAAGTAGGGTTTTCAATGGGGTGTGAAACCCAGACAAGGTGGTACAGTAATAGAATCTCAGAGTAGGATGGGGCCTTGATAACTATTTAGGTTGGTTTCCCACACACACACTGGATGGAGCCTATCTCATGACGATGGCTCTCTGCCTCTTAAGTCGGCCTCTTCCAGGGCAGGATAATTCCAAAAGGATGTGACATTCTCCCTTACATGGAGCCCAACATCTATTCCTCTCAAACTTCGAGTTGGTTTTCCTCATTTTGCAAGTGGAGAGAGTTATTATCCTGCAGAAAAATAAGAATGAATGAAATCCTTTTATTACAGCAGACCTGAAATTTCTAAAGCTAACCACCAGGTCTTCCCTTGACCTTCCTTCCATAAGAGTGGACAACTTCATTTTCTCTAGTTGGTCCTCACACGCCAAGGTTTCCAGAAAGAACCTTTATTCCTCTCTTCCAGATCCACTCCAGTTTCTCAGTATCCTGCTTTGCTCTGTACTCAAACCAGGTTTGGGTGTATAATTGGTGCAGCATCCTGTAATGTCATGCTACACAAGGTGTAATGTTTTGCTAATGTGACTTCCCAAAATAAAATGTACTGTAGAAGATTCCTTTAGCTTATATCTGGAAACGAATGAAACAGTCCCAGCAATTGGGGACTCACTTCAGCTGATCCATGTACAGCATGCTGACCTCCTTCTTTCCCTCATACCTCAGGTCTGCTACAAACGGGACTGGCATGATTTAATAGCCAAGGGCAACAATGCGCTAGGTGAGGCTGCACATCACTGCAGCCAAAGCATCCAGAAACATTGCCAGTGATGTGAGTAAACATTTTCGGTGAAATGTGGGTGCATTGCCTTTTAAAAAACTAATCAAATGTGTGCTTGTCTAAATGTTGCCACATTGAAAACAATATGTCGAGTTAATGACGTTGAAATTCTCCACAAGATACTGTTTTGAGGAGCTGTCATTTTTTCAAAATTCTGTGATTCTTTTCCATTGACCCCACTTGGTAGAGCTATCGTAAATCTGACAACCACTTTCTCCCCTGATTCGTAGGCCAGATTACCCCTAGTGACACATTTCCTTGACAGCCTACATTAATTTTCAGTGAGAACACCCTCCCTGACAGTAACACATTAAATTCAAATGACTGCCTGCATAATAATTGTATTAAGAAGATTGAAAAGATGATGTATAAAATGTAAGGATTTTGTAAACCAAATGGGTAAAGGTGTGGTCCATTTTTCTTGAATTTAATTTTCATGTATGTAAATCAATGCCATTTCATCTGCAATAGGAAAAGTATACACTTCCACTTCTTATCATTGCAGATCAAAAATGTCAAACAGCACACATGCCCCGTAGACTTCACTGTCACCTACTATTCTGAGGGCTACAGTTACAGTTTGGGAAAGGAGAAGAAATAAGATGCCCATGTGTGCAGTCCACAGGGGAGCTCAGGATGGAAGAATTCTACAGCTTTCCTTAGAGGTCCCTGAAAATGCGTCCCTCAAAGATGTGCACACCACGAGGAAGTACATTTCTCGGTTAAGGACAAAATGAAAGTCTAAATGTGAGTTTATCATTCTTTAAGGCCTTGTGCAGGGCTCTTTCTAACATACCTAGAAATGTCTCGGTGACCCTTTTGTCTGCTGAGCTCTTGTTTATAAATCAGTGCATGCTAAGCTCTTGTTTATAAATCAGTGCATAAATGGCACGAGCAGAGTTTCTGCAGAATTTAAGTGGATTTGAGTTCTCTTCTATAAAAATTGAGGTTTTGACCTGTTACCTACCGTACAACTCTATCTATACACCATTGCTGGGTCCAGCAGTGAGAGAGCTTGGGCTGTGGAGCATTGTGCTGAGGTTTTTACTGCCAGGGGAAGCTCCCAGCCATTCCTGCCCTTCCTGTTCCTGAACTCATCGGCAGCTGCTTCAGCAGGGGGCTTGGAAAGTGGCTGCCGAGAAATGGGGGGGGGAAAGGCCTGGCTACCTGCTTATGCAGTATCTAAATTGATGCCCCCTAGAAAGAAGAGGGGTTTGTTCTAACCTTACTCCAGCAGCCTGAGACAACATAGTAAAGTTTTCCACCCCCTACTCCCAAGAAAAACTGTGTGTGAACTCACAGAGTTCTTTGGATTTTCTTCTGCGTCAGTTGCATACGTATCACTCAGTCAATGGGAGCAGTAAATGGAAGGTTTTCATACCAATTTCTAACGTCCTGTGATGTATGATAACATTCTGTGGTGGTGGTGCCATATTGGATTGGGAAAATTCACATCCCTAGGAAACCAAGAGGTACTGGCCTTATGTTTGGAATGTCTTGTTGCATTAAGGATGAACATTCAGATGGGTTGTTTAAGTGAAGTCCGACATACAAAAGCATTTGTAGGATTTATAGCAAAGAAAAAAACTGGTCCTGAATTTATCATGATACCTACCTATTTCTATCCCAGCAGTGTTGGAAATAACTGTTTTCACTCTGAATATTCTGGGGCACATAGGAGTGGGCAGGTATGGTTTGGATTTCTTGTAGTCTTCCAGAAAGTCACAGTGTCAAAGTGCCTTTGTGTGTGGCTATTCTTGCTATACCTAATGTTATCAACGCCGAGGACTTTGCTAACCAAATTTTACCTTCGCAGTATAAATACAAGGAAGCTTATGAGAAGTCAGAGGGAAAGCATGTGGGTTTTAGAAGCCTTCAGGATGATCCCACGCTGGTCCATTACATGAATGTGGCAAAACTGTAGTCGGATCATGAACACAAGAGGAACTATGAGAACGTCAAAATGAGCTACCATACCCCTGGGGACATGCTTAGCATTACAGCTGCGAAGTTGTCCCGGGATGTTGTCAGCGATATCAACTACAAACAGCCCGTACACCATTACATGTACCTACCCGATGCCATGAGTCTCAAGCAAGCACACCAGGAATGTGAATCAAATTCAGAGCGATGTGAGTGTGACAGGCCCAGGAATGTTGGCACTTCAGGGGTGATTCTCTTCCTGTCTTAGTAGGCTTCACAATACAGGAAGATATTTGAGAAATGCACCTTTACCAAAAAGCATGGTAGATGATCAGGGTTTTTGCTGGCTTTGTGTTCTCCTGTTACAGTCACTGACAGTGTCTTTATTAACTCACAGGCCAAAGGTAAAACCATATTCCACTAAGTATATAAACCACCTTGATTCCCAGCAAGAGGGCATGGTCACTCTTGGCAGACCCATTTCATTGGTGACATGTAGAATGATAAATAGTATTCTCTACTCTTTCTGAATTCAGGAAAGTTTTTTTCTTTTTTTAACTAAAACTCACATTCTCATGCATGTTAATCTATGTGGTGAGTCATCTTAAATGAACCAGGGAGGTTTTGTGATTGTAGCATGATTCATGGAGAGCTGCATGTGGAGGCTATTTAATATTCAGGGCATTTCCTTCTGCAGGAACCAGATTTCTGTAAGAATCATCCTCTGTAAGGAAAGATATGGCGTCCATTTATTGTCACTCAATGAAGATGTCTTTCCCCAGCCGAAATGTCTCTCCCCAGGAATAGCCTAGGGGGACTGTCATGGATGAAATTCAAAGTTGTGGGGTTTTCAGTGAAATCACAATGAAAGCCCAATTTATTGTCTATATCCACTACTCAAATAACATTTCCCTTCTCTCCACAGAAACTATATCAAGATGCATGGAATAAAGATAAAACCAACATCACCATTCCTTCTGACATGCCAGGCATGCTGCAGGCCCCTATAAATGCCCTGCAAATCAGCAATGTAAGAGGCATAAATACGAATTGAAAATACCTTCATAGGATAATATATGTCAGCTTTGGGAGTGTGGTATAATGAAATGGACAAATTACCTATCTTAGAAATGTGTACAGCTTTTGGTGCTAAACATTTTTTCTTTAGCTTTCTATTCCTAATGCAGTATGAATGAAATTCTCCCTTTTAAATGTTAGTTTAAATACATGGCTGGGTCCCAGGACTACAAAGAGTTGGGATATCTGTATTCTATCGGTGTCTTCCTTTCAATCTTGAAAGCATTGTTCGATATCCAATGTTCACAGCTCAGTTTCATCATATATTAATAGAGAATATTGAAATACCTAGTTGAATTTCTCTTACTTGAGGGAGTATGAGGTGACAGTCTCCTTTATCTTTATAAATTTTTGATTGATCCAGAGCATTCTTGTTTGATATTACAAAGCCATTAGCTTTGTGTCTTATTTTCCACATCAGAAAGTTAAAAGATTTTAAATTATTAAGATCATATCTAAACGATAACATATCTATGTCATGTCCCTTGAGCAGGGACCTCTGAAAAGTCAAAAGGCAACATTAGGAAAAAAAATATCTTACCGGACCTTACATGAGACCTTGATGAAGCTTTTCTAGCTTCACAGTTGATTCTTAGTTTCCATGTTTTGCGTGTTGCGGTATTTTCAGATGTGTACCATATTGTGATGAAGACAAGCATTCAAACATTTACTAGGTCTAGATGTTTAGCTTTAAAATCTTAGTCAGAAGTATCCTGCACTCCATTAAGGAAATAGCCAACAACCAGAGGAACTCAGAAATCCCTGTTTTTCCTTATCCTGTCTTCATTCACATTTTGTCATATTCATATTTTGAGTACTTGGAGTATTCACTTATTTTCAATGTTTGTAAACAAACCTGAGTTTTCCCTCAACAGAAATTTTACCAAAAAGACTGGAATGAGACCAAGCAGAAAGGCTATGACTTCAAAGCAGATGCCATTGAAATCAAGCAAGCCAAAGACTCCAGAGATATTTCCAGTGAGGTATGGCCTCTATTTCCTTGTGGTTTAGCTTTTCTTGTAACGAACACAGTAGTGTTTTTAACAATCGACGAGGGGGGTTAAAAAATCTATGTAAACAATTTTATTTTGTTTTGCACTAACTAAAGACTTTCTCTATTTAAAAACATTAGAATGGGGACACCTGGGTGGCTCAGTCAGTTAAGCATCTCCCTTCAGCTCAGGTCATGATCTCAGGGTCTTGGGATCAAGCCCCATGTCAGGTTTTGTGCTCAATGAGGAGCCTGCTTCTCCCTCTCCCTCTGCCTGCTGCTCCTCCTGCCTGTGTTCATGCTCTCTCTCATTCTCTCTCCCTGTCAGATACATCTTCAAAACAATAAAAACATTAAAACTGAATGAAGCACATTAAGGTTAGCATAGATGAGGTATATGTATAACTTCTTGGTTGTTTCCAAGTAGAAGTGAAAAAAAAAACATGAAGAATCTATGCAGAATTCTTGGGAAAAATTCAGGAAACAATCTATTTGATTATTGACCAGTGTCATTTTATCCCCCAAATATTTATGACATTCTCCATAAATCTAGATCACAGTTGAAAGTTTCATATCAGACAAGACCGAAATCACATTCTATACATAAGATTTTATACTGGAGGCTTATGTATAATGCTCTCAGCAACCTTTTGAAGTTCATTTAATAGTAATTTAAAAACTTAGTCAAAATAATTATCCTACCAAGCTCCCTACCTCCCACCCTCAGCTCCAAATCTTTAAGCAATCCTGTTCCCTTTATCTGGGCTCTTCTCTATTTTTTATCTTGTGTATCCACCTGTTTCTTCCCTCTTATTTCTCATTTTTGTCTCTAAATACAGTAGCCAGTCTATAGGATCTGCCTTATTCCCAGGTGTCTCTCCCTCCCTTTTGTCCAAACTTTTCTATGTTATCCAAATATAGAAAAGATATTACCTTAGTCTAGTCCTAAGACACTTTTAGGACAAGTCTGAACAAGATGGAAACTCTTGTTCCAGGGCTTTTGTTGTCATCTGATTCAAACCAATCACCTTGCTTTCCATTCCTGTGAAATATGCGCCATTTTTACCTGTCTCCCAAACCACACAAATAACTTTTTCCTACTGAGGTATTGTTAGTCCTCTTGGGGGACCAGATAATTTATTAATGTTCCACCATTCAGGCGGCCTTTGGAGACCCATGATTACACCCACTGTGTCTTATTTTCCACATCTGAAAAATGTAATAATAATAGTATGCACTTCACAGAGATGTTGGGAAGATTAAATGGGATTGTAGTTGCTACTACTCAACTATTTTTTGCTAAAAAACACAGCAGTTTCACACAGATCAGCCTGATACATATGAAGCACTCATAATAGTGTCTGGCATATATAGTCATTGCTCAGTAAATGTCAGCTATAATTTTTTGTAATGACTCTTATTCACCATCCTATTGCCCTCCTGATTTATTCCCGTTCTCTATCAAACTACCTAAAATAGCTCTATTTTGCTCAGAGTGAACTGAAATATAAAATGACTGCCAATATTCGGAAAACATTTGTTCAAAAGACCGTACTACATTATTTTCATATATCTGTTTATCTGATTTTTCACCACTTTAGTACAAGTACAAAGAAGGTTAGCATAAGCAACTGGGCCACCACGTGGGTTTCCGCACCCTACAAGATGACCCCAAATTGGTATGGTCTATACACACTGCCAAGATCCAGAGTGACAGAAAATACAAGAAAGCTTATGAGAAGTCTGAAAGAATTCCCAATACACCATTGGACATGATGTCACTTGTTCAGGCTAAGAAGTGCTAGGTCCTGGTTAGTGATATTGATCATTGTAATTATCTGCACCAGCGGACATGTTTGACAGGACAGAATGATGTGATCTGGCAGGCTAAGAAGGCCTACGAACTGCAGAGTGATGTGCATGTATTTGTCACCAGACTCTTGGGGGAGACGTGTGTCTCTGTGAATAGTGTCACGGTGTACTACCTAGGGATATAATTTAAGTGGTGATTTTAATAGAACCTTACATAATCTGTATATTTCATGGTAAAAGAATCATTTGGAACATTGTTTTATGGAGGATTCCTTATGGGGCAATTCTTTTTTCTTAAGACAAAGAAAATCTCTCTTACTCTGTGTAATTAGGTAGAAAATTTCAGTCCCAATTGTTTTTTTCCTTTTGTTTAATAATAATTTTATTTTTTATTGGTGTTCAATTTGTCAACATACAGAGGAACACCCAGTGCTCATCCCGTCAAGTGCCCACCTCAGTGCCCATCAGTCACCCAGTCATACCCACCCCCCGCCATCCTCCTCTTCGACAACCCCTAGTTCACATTTCCCAGAGTGAGGAGTCTTTCATGTTCTGTCTCCCTTTCTGATATTTCCCACTTTTTTTCTCCTTTCCCCTTTATTCCCTTTCACTATTTTTTATATTCCCCAAATGAATGAGACCATATAATGTTTCTCCTTCTCCGACTGACTTACTTCACTCAGCATAACACCATCCAGTTCCATCCACGTCGAAGCAAATGTTGGGTACTTCCGTTTCTAATGGCTGAGAAATATTCCATTGTATACATAAACCACATCTTTATCCATTCATCTATTGATGGACACCGAGGCTCCTTCCACAGTTTGGTATTGTGGACATTGCTGCTATAATCATCGGGGTGCAGGGTTCCTGGAATTTCACTGCATCTGTATCTTTGGGGTAAATCCCCAGCAGTGCAATTGCTGGGTCATAGGGCAGATATGTTTTTAACTCTTTGAGGAACCTCCACCCAGTTTTCCAGAGTGGCTGCACCAGTTCTCATTCGAACCAATAGTGCAGGATTGTTCCCTTTCTCCATATACTCTCCCACATTCGTGATTTCCTGTCTTGTCAATTTTCCCCTTTCTCACTGATGTGAGGTGGTATCTCATTGTGGTTTTGATTTGTATTTCCCTGATGGCAAGTTATGTGGAGCATTTTCTCATGTACTGGTTGGCCATGTCTGTGTCTTCCTCTGTGAGATTTCTGTTCCTGTGTTTTGCCCATTTCATGATTGGATTGTTTGTTTCTTTGCTGTTGAGTTTAAGAAGTTCTTTATAGATCTTGGAAACTAGCCCTTTATCTGATACGTCATTTGCAAATATCTTCTCCCATTCTGTAGGTTGTCTTTTAGTTTTGTGGACTGTATCCTTTGCTGTGCAAAAGCTTCTTACCTTGATGAAGTCCCAATAGTTCACTTTTGCTTTTGTTTCTCTTGCCTTCGTGGATGTATCTTGCAAGAAGTCGCTGTGGTCGAGTTAAAAAAGGGTGTTGCCCATGTTCTGTAGGATTGTGATGGAATCTTGTCTCACATTTAGATCTTTCATCCGTTTTGAGTTTATCTTTGTGTATGGTGCAAGAGAGTGGTCTAGTTTCATTCTTCTGCATGTGGATGTCCAATTTTCCCAGCACCATTTATTGAAGAGACCGTCTTACTTCCAGTGGATAGTCTTTCCTCCTTTGTCGAATATTAGTTGACCATAAAGTTGAGGGTCCACTTCTGGATTCCCTATACTGTTCCATTGATCTGTGTCTGTTTTTGTGCCAGGACCACACTGTCTTGATGACCACAGCTTTGTAGTACAACCTGAAATCTGGCATTGTGATGCCCCAGCCCTGGCTTTCTTTTTTTTTTTTTAATTCCCCTAGGTATTCGGGGTCTCTTCTGATTCCACACAAATCTTAAAATAATTTGTTCCAACTCTCTGAAGAAAGTCCATGGTATTTTGATAGGGATTGCATGAAACGTGGTAATGGCCCTGGGTAACATTGACATTTTCACAATATTAATTCTTCCTATCCATGAGCATGGAATAATTTTCCATCTCCTTTGTCTTTCTCAATTTCCTTCAGGAGTGGTCTGTAGTTTTTAGGGTATAGATCCTTTACCTCTTTGGTTAGGTTTATTCCTAGGTAACTTATGCTTTTGGGAGCAATTGTAAAGGGGATTAACTCCTTAATTTCTCTTTCTTCAGTCTCATTGTTAGTGTCTAGAAATACCACTGATTTCTGGGCATTGATTGTGTATCCTGCCACACTGCCAAATTGCTGTATGAGTTCTAGCAATCTTGGGGTGGAGACTTTTGGGTTTTCTATGTAGAGTATCATGTCATCGGCGAAGAGGGAGAGTTTGACTTCTTCTTTGCCAATTTGAATGCCTTTTCTGTCTTTTTGTTGTCTGATTGCTGAGGCTAGGACTTCTAGGACTATGTTGAGTAGCAGTGGTGAGAGTGGACATCCCTGTCTTGTTCCTGATCTTAGGGGAAAGGCTCCCAGTGCTTCCCCATTGATAATGATATGTGCTGTGGGCTTTTCATAGATGGCTTTTAAGATGTCGAGGAAAGTTCCCTCTCTCCCTACACTCTGAAGAGTTTTGATCAGAATGGATGCTGTATTTTGTCAAATGCTTTCTCTACGTTTATTGAAAAGATCATATGGTTCTTGTTTTTTCTCTTGCTGATATGATGAATCACATTGATTGTGTTATGAGCGTCGAACCGGCCTTGCATCCCGGGGATAAACCCCACTTGGTCACGCTGAATAATCTTCTTAATGTACTGTTGGATCCTATTGGCTAGTATCTTGTTGAGAATTTTTTCATCCATGTTCATCAGGGATATTGGTCTACAACTCTCCTGTTTGGTGGGTTCTTTGTCTGGTTTTGGAATTAAGGTGATGCTGGCCTCATAGAACGAACGAGTTTGGAAGTACTCCATCTCTTTCTATCTTTCCAAACAGGTTTAGTATAATAGGTAAGGTTTCTTCTTTAAACGTTTGATAGAATTCCCCTGGGAAGCCATCTGGCCCTGGACTTTTGTGTCTTGGGAGGTTTTTGATGACTGCTTCAATTTCCTCCCTGGTTATTGGCCTGTTCAGGTTTCCTATTTCTTCCATTTCCAGTTTTGGTAGTTTGTGGCTTTCCAGTAACACGTCCATTTCTTCTAGATTGCCGAATTTATTGGCGTATGGCGCTCATAATATGTTTTTAAAATTGTTTGTATTTCCTTGGTGTTGGTAGTGATTTCTCTTTTCTCATTCACGATTTTATTAATTTGAGTCCTCTCTCTCTTCTTTTTTATAAGGTTGGCTAATGGTTTATCTATCTTACTAATTCTTTCAAAGAACCAACTCCTGGTTTTGTTGATCTGTTCCACAGGTCTTCTGGTCTCGATTTCCTTGAGTTCTGTTCGTATCTTTGTTAACTCTCGTCTTCTGCTGGGTGTAGGATCTATTTGCTCTTTCTCTCTAGGTCCTTAGGTGTAAGGTTAACTTTTGTATTTGAGCTCTTTCCAGTTTTTGGGCTACTTGTATTGCGATGTGTCTCGCCCTCAGGATTGCTTTTGCTATATCCCAATGATTTTGAATAGTTTTATCTTCATTCTCATTAGTTTCCATGAATTCTTTTAATTCTTCCTTAATTTCCTGGTGGATCCTTTCATCTTGTAGCAGGATGGTCCTTAACCTCCACGTGTTTGAAATCCTTCCAAACTTCTTGTTGTGATTTAGTTCTAATTTCAAGGCATTATGGTCTGAGATACGCAGGGGACGATCCCAATCTTTTGGTATCGGTTCAGACCTGATTTGTGACCCAGTATGTGGTCTATTCTGGAGAAAGTTCCATGTGCACTTGAGAAGAATGTGTATTCAGTTGCATTTGGACATAAAGTTCTGTAGATATCTGTGAAATCCATCTGGTCCAGTGTATCATTTAAAGCTCTCGTTTCTTTGAAGATGTTGTTTTTAGAAGACCTATCGAGTGTACAAAGCACTATACTGAAGTCACCAAGTATAAGTGTATGATTATCTAAGTTTGTCTTAACTTTGCTTATTAATTGATTGATATACTTGGCAGCTCCCACATTCGGGGCATATATGTTGATGATTGTTAAGTCCTCTTCTTGGATAGATCCGTTAAGTATGATATAGTGTCCCTCTTCATCTCTCACTACAGTCTTCAGGATAAATTTCAGTTTATCTGACATAAGGATGGCTACCCCTGCTTTCTTTTGAGGACCATTCGAATGGTAAATGGTTCTCCAACCTTTTATTTTCAGGCTGTAGGTGTCCTTCTGTCTAAAATGGGTCTCTTGTAGACAGAAAATAGATGGGTCCTGATTTTTCATCCAGTCTGAAACCCTGTGCCTTTTGATGGGGTCATTAAGCCCATTCACGTTCAGAGTTACTATTGAAAGACACGCGTTTAGTGTCATCATGATACCTATTCCTTCCAACTGTTTTGTTTTTAACCCATTACGGTTGCATGATGAAATATCTAAATTTCAGAAACAAATATAAACGTAAGGAAATGTTGGATTTTAAGTTTATCTGGTACATACATTTATAGATAGAGTGGTGTATACAGGTAGAAGTATATATTTTTCCTCGTTATATATGCCTCTGAAGACCTTATTCTCTCAAGTTCTTACAGATGTGATTCTCAGTAGTGCAAAAAAGGCAGATTTCAAGTGGTGAGCGCAGATGGTCAACCTTGTATAAAAACAAAACAATGTGCCATTGCTGTCATTCCACATGGGTCACTTGTCAGCCCTGCTCCAATTCCTGTAGGATTATGTGAACTTCTCCCAGAGATGTGTGTCAGAGATGTAACACCAAATATTAATACTTACTGTTGATCCTTCCATTCCATGGGACTGGCCACCCAGCTAGTTTAAATAGAGGTAGTGTGTGGCCTGCTGGCATCATGGTGATACAGTGAGCAGACTTGACTCCTTTGAACTCTGTGGTCCTTTCCTTCATACGGAACATGTACAGATCAGACCTGGAACGTTTGAAGGGTATAGGATGGTGGCCAGAGGGTTCTGTGGAAGTGATGAGAGTGAAGAATGCCCATTCAAGAACCTCTTGAATGAGAGGTTGTATAAAGCCGGAGGACTTCAAATTCACCAGCATTGTTGATACCCCTGAAGTCATCCAGGCAAAGATCGGTGCTATACAGATCAGTGAGGTGAGTGGGGTTGATGATGTGTTCGGACGTGTTGAAGAAGTCTCCATAAGAATTGTGTGACATTTAAGTTGCTACTACCAGGATTAGAACCTTGAACATTCATGTATCCAGATACACTTTCGTAGTCAATAAGTTAATGGTATCTACAGTTCAGTTACCTAGATGACACTTTGACATAGATGCGGTCGGCATCTTTATATCCTGCAGACTCGGATACCCATTCTTGAATACATTTTGAGGTCTTGCTTGTAATGCAAGTCTCCCAGGTAATACCATGATCACAGAACTGCCACCTTTTATTGCTTTTCAATCATGAGGGAAATTGAAAAGTCCAGGGATGGCCTCAATATTCGATACCATGATAGTTATTTGGGCTAAGAAAGCCAGGATTTGATTAGTGATGTGGATTATCATAGTTACCTGCAATGTAGGTTTTCCTGCCAGATGATTACATGTGACTTGATGAAAAAGGATCATTTTACTACTGTATTTCGGATTCATTTTCCAGTTATATTCTATCACACATCAATGTATTCTTCTTGTTGGAGTCATTATTGGCACCTTTTAAATAAAAACAGAAATGAAGGGGTGCCTGGGTGGTTCAGTCAGTTGAGCATTCGATTTTTGATCTCAGCTCGGGTCTTGATCTTAAGGTCGTGAGTTCAAGCCCCATGTTGGGCTCCATGCTGGCTGTGGAGAGTACTTAACAACAACAACAACAACCAAAAAAAAAAAAACCCCAGAAAATTCACACAATGAAAACAAAATGTGATCTAGATTTATATCATTCATATCTGAGAACATCCAAAGAGAACCGTTAACTGTCCCTATAATTTTATTCGTGCGGTAATTGGCCTATTTACTTATCAACCATCTCTCGTTTTTCGTTTTTAGCAGCCATTGTGTCGTGATGCCTGGGAGAGAGAGAAGGCGAATGTGAATGTGCCAGCGGACACCCCAGGGATGCTGCAGTCCAAGATCAATGCCGTACAGATCAGTGATGTAAGGAGCTACACGCTCACTTGCGTTACACAATATTTTCTGCCTAACTGAAACTTAAGTTGATATGTTCCAGAGGAAATTTAGCAAAAGGCATTTCCCTACCATTCCTTTGATTTCTAGTATTTAAACTAATGAGAAGTGCCACGTGTGAGCACCCACGTACACGGGCACGCATATGCATATGCACGTTGTGTTTATAAATAGAGATGTGTGTCCTTATCTTTGTTGGAAGGAAACATGCACTGCTTTCACCAAAAACACCACAGAAAAACATACATATATGCAAGTATAGTGTTACTTGGTTCTCTTTTCAGTGGCCCATCACTGAGTTTTCCTTTTAAAGCCAAACGCTATCTATTTTTCTCATTTTTTACTTGATTTACTGTCTCCTAATTTCTTTCTTGAAAAGAATGAACTTTACTAAATTTCATTTAAAAAACCTACTAGAACTTAATTTCAGTATGAAACCAGCCTCTTTTATAAGTCTTAACGGGAGACTAATTTTCCATGTGACTTATTAACAGGTTTTCTTACACATCAGTAAGGCTGACTCAGTGGCTCCCTCTTCAGATTAACTGTGGCATTGCAATCTCCATTTGCAGAAACATTGTAACCAAGCTTGAGAAGATGTCAAGATGAAGGGTTATGACCTGCGGGAAGATGCCATCCCAATTCAGCACGCCAGGGCTTCCAGGGAGATCGCCAGTGATGTGAGAGCTCCTTTTTTCCCAGCCTTAACCAACGCTAATAGATGTCATATGGGAGTGAATATTTTTCTGATCTTTAGCTTAATTCCCCATTAATACACTTAAGTAGAAAGGAGATCATCGTGATTAGTGTCTTGCTTTGAAATCGCAAAACCAAGAATAACTTGTACAACAGTTCGGTGCCCCTTCTGCATCGGGCTTGGTTCTGTTGTTCTTATGTTTAAGCGCAGGTTTTTATTTTCTTTTCACTGTCGTCTCAAAATCATGTAATTTACAAGCACTTATAAAAATTCAATGAATACAAAAAGTTCTGTTGTTTCTTGAAGTGCAGCATACATAAAGTTTCTCCTGTGAGAATTTTAAACATACAGGATGTTCTTGTCCAGTGGATGGACAAGCCTTTTTTAAAAGTTATATGTTAATATGTGCTAGAAATATATTTTTCCATTTAAATGAGATTATAAATTTTAGAATACAACTATTTCAAAGTTTATACTTTAGTTTATTGACTAGATTTTTTTGTTTATTAAATTTAAAGTGTGAAGTACGGTGCTACTTGATTGTGGCAGAAGGTGAAGGTAGTAGACAGTGACTCAAGGTTGGGAAACACTAGATAAGCCTGTATTGGGGATAATCCAGAAGAACACTTCTTGCCTTAGAAATGCTCATAATGTGTTCATGCATGTAGACATAGAAGACAAACCAATGGGTTAGGAATCCTAAATCTTAGAGTATGGACTTCATGAAAAACAGTGCCCAAAAAAGGCTAATGTAAGGGAGGTGGACATACTTGGAGCAGACTGTTTAGAAAAAGTGAATTGAGAAACATGACTCTTCTTTTTTGTTCACGTATACCAGTATCTATGGAAAACCGCTTACGAGAAACAGAAAGGCCATTATATTGGATGTCGCAATACCAAGGAAGACCCTAAGCTGGCTTGGGCAGCAACTGTGTTAAAAATGCAGAATGGGGGATCCCTGGGTGGCGCAGCGGTTTGGCGCCTGTCTTTGGCCCAGGGCGCGATCCTGGAGACCTGGGATCGAATCCCACATCAGGCTCCCGGTGCATGGAGCCTGCTCCTCCCTCTGCCTGTGTCTCTGCCTCTCTCTCTCTCTCTGTGTGACTATCATAAATAAATAAAAAATTAAAAAAAAATGCAGAATGGCAGGCTGTACAAAAAGGCCTACAATAACCACAAGGCCAAGATCTCCATCCCAGTGGACATGGTGTCCATCAAAGCTGCCAAAGAAGCCCAGGCCTTAGCAAGTGATGTGGATTATCGCCAGTATCTGCACCACTGACTGGTCTTGCTTTCCTG